>NC_072731.1:54594928-54912338 GCF_026930045.1 Uloborus diversus
GAACCTGGTAGACAATGAAGCTTTTATATAGTAAATCAATACTTCTACTCTCTTCTACTTAAAAACGTGACTGAACCAATGAGGGAAGCATAATGGAAGGTTGGACTGGGGGAGGGGGGGGGGTTCTGAGTGATTTATTCTCCTGTCGTTTCGCCAACGGAAGCTCACTCCTGCAGAGGTCATTTGGTAAATAGAACTATCGAATTCCAACCCATTGCTCAATAAAATAGTAATAATATCCGACAAAAACGGTATTTAGCCATTTCGCGTCACTTTTGAGCGGGAAGCGAATATTTTCCCTTTTATTCTTTTGCTGCGTTAAAATGCGAAGGGAAATGGAACGACATAGCGTCGCACACCTACAAAGCATCCGGGATTTTGCTTTCAGAGCGCGACTACGCCCTAGCGCTAGAGAGTTCTGAAGGGTGCGCCGACAAGTTGTGCTTCCTGCGTACACCCACACCAGAGAAACACTTCGTATGAAAATCACTTCCAAATTATGTACAAGAAATAAATAAGTTTAGTTTATTTCAAAGAGGATTGGAAATACATGAATGGTATCTACATAACTTTTTGAAATACGGACAAAGAAAAATAAATAAAAGCGATATTTTTCTTTTGCACGCAAATTCGTTTGCTAGTTTTAAAAACACCAATGAAAAGAACAACACCGTTGAATGAAATTAAAACTAAAATGCTTGCTTGCTAAGAAGAGGTACTTACAATTTTCAGTGTTTTTACCTTATACGAATCTGAGCACCGCGAGACCTTTAAAAAAAAACTTATTAATGAATTCTTTACACAAATACAGGCACCCCTTAAAGTTTTCTGAACTCTCGGGCAAAACTTTAAGGGGTGATAGTACGCATCAGGACAAAGAATATAATGGCAAAAATAAGGGTCCCAAACGTCTTCCGAAGGAGAGAGGCGCCATTAAAGTTTAGGGTTTAAAATTTCAAATAATCATAAAAAACGGAAAAAATTGGTCGATTCGTTTGCGGTTTATGCTAAAATTATTCTTTTCACTATTATTTTCTTAAAAATAAATTTTGAAGATGCAGTTTAAAAAATGCCCATAGAGGTTGCTTTTAGACTTTGGCGTTACTAACAACTATTTTTTACCGCTACTTTTTAATCTCATTTGATTTTTTCTAATGCTTGGACTTAAATTTTCAGCTCAAAATCAGAATCATTGTGCGTGATTAAGTCGCACAAACTGAACTGTGTTCAGAAGTAGAAATACACTCTATCGCAAAAAAAAAAAAAAAAAAAAATACCCAGAAAGAAACGAGTGATATTCACGAAACTTAAAATAGATGTGGCCTATGACAAGATAATTAAATGATTACAAATTCAGAGCAAAAGAGTGTTTCATTAAGAAGTTGTGACACAATAAAGGTTGCAAAACCGTAAGTTGTACAGCCTCCTCTAGTTGTTCGTTACTCCAAAGTCTAAAGCGCTCTCCTATCGGCATTTTTAAAACTATATCTTTAAAATTTATCCTCAAGAAAATACTAATAAAAAGAATAATTTCAGAAAAAATCGCAAACGAATCGACCAATTGTTTTGTTATTTATGATCATTTGAAAATTTTGACCCTTAACTTTAATGACGCCTATCTCCTTCGGAAGACGTTTGGAACCCTTTTTTTTGCCAATAAATTATATGTCTAGATGTGTACTATCCCCCCTCCTCCTTATAGTTTTGCCCGAGAGTTCAGAAACACCCTGTATATCAAATTCTAATTAAATATAAAAGACCCTATATTTCATTTCTAGTTATCTTGTTTTTATTTATATATTTGCTTTTTTATTTATATTTCATTTCTATTCCTTTTATTTATTTTTAGTTTTTATTTATTTTTGCTTCAGAAAACTCGTTTTTTATTTGTTGAGTTTATTTTTAACGAACTCTCCGACAAGAGCTTGCTTTCGCCCTTTCGAACTTTAAACTGTTCCTAGTTATGATTTCGAAGCGAGTGGAATCGAGAAAAAGTGTCTATAAAAACGTAAATGTTTTGTTTATTCTTTAAATAGCTTCTAAACCACCAGCGTTGCCAACCGTCTTTTATTGAGACTTTTAAAAAATAAATTTTAGCTTTCGCAAATAACAAAAAAGACAAAATAAGTGACATGAAATATTCCTTCTATCTCAAAAACTATAGGAAATAAGTGCAAGAAGGGTGCTATGAAATACAGAGCATCATTGTCTTGTCCGAATGAACTGCTTGTGGTGCTTTGTTTTGTGTGTGGGGGGGGGGGAGCTCTACGGTTTGAGCATCGTAACATCATAGTGTTAGACAAAGAAAATCATCTAAGAAGCAACTGCCCCCCTTTCTCCCTAGCACTTTGAAAAATTAATGTATTCATTCAGGGGGGGAGGCTTATTTTTCGATACAAATTTGCATAAGTAATGAATACTCAATGCATATTTTCAATTGCTTTTGCCCCCTCCCCTGGATAATTTCAAAATGTCCTTCTCACGACATTTCCTTGTGAGTTAACATGCGTGTTTACGGCATTCTCGTTCTTTGCCTTCTTACCGTCCAGCAACACCAGAATCTTTTTTTCTCAATGAAACTTCCAGGTTTGAATTTGTTGCGATCTAAGGAAACGTAAAATGGGCAACTCAGATTAAGCGTCAAGTTTTATCATTCCAGTCACGATTGTTAATAGTGGGACGATGATGAGAATTCTAGGACACTCTTAGGAATTTCTCTCAACTTGAATGGATAGAAATTTATTTGGAAAGTCAAAAGAAATGAGAGGAAAAGGGGTCTCAGAAACAGAGGTCGTATGATTTTAAAAGTAAGGCTACTTAAAACTAACGTTATGATATTGTCGTTTCAAATTTACAGTAGGACGCCTTACTGTTAATCCTAGGCTTAGATATTTTACTGCTGCTCTGAGACGACGATATATAGAGCATCAGAAACAGAGTGATGCTGCGACGACCGTCGTAGATTCTTGAAGAAAACAGCAGACTATCTATCAGTTTGAGAGACTTTTTTTTTTCTTTTATCATTACATGCTTTAAATGCGTGCAATCAATTTTATGGGAATATGTGCTACTAATGAATGATCCTAGTTCTTACTTTTAAAAAAACTCTCCGATAGCAATGACACAGCTAAATGATAAAAGTAAATATTAAAATTTTTCCAGCATCTCTCTCTCTGTTAACACAATAACATTCATAAAAACGATTGGGCCATTCACTTACATGGATTTCCCTATAGCAGGCCCACCAGTGAGGTCTGAAGTTCTGCAGACATTCATTAACGCTGCATTCTAGAAAAATTGCAAAAGTGTTGCGAGATCGTTTAATTAATTTCTGAATTCTATTGGGGAGCAGCATGATGTATGATGGAAAAGTAGCAAAGCAAGGTTTATTGCTGACAATAAGGTCAGGCTTGTCATTTTGAATGTTTACAAGGGGGGTGGCACAAGGGCTGTATACTCAATGCATATTTTACCGGAAAAGAACGGAAACCACTTCCACTTACAGTGCACTTGTGTAAATTGACTAGTGGTGCAGTACTTTAGTGCTTATAACTTAGACAGGTGGTCAACTTATAGAAATTCATATGCATGATATGATATAGGACTGATTCTGTACCTGACAAAAGTGGTAAACTAATAACGGTGCTCACCTTTACAGGTTTTACTCTGTATATAAGAACATTAATTTTTCGAAGCCGAGGAGGGGAGATTAATTCCAAATCCCCCTCCCTAAATGACGAGTCTGAATAAAGTATAAAGGCTTCATTTCCCAATCTGATCAGTTTGAACAATTTTCGGGTGTTTTTATTCGTATGTACTGACGTAAGGACGAAATAGGATGTCCGGATAATTGAATATATCGTTAGAAAAATTTTTTTTTAATGAAATTAAATTTAACAAACCAACCATTTTTGTTTTTTTATGCATATACTTTTTTAAAGTACTCATAACATAACTGAGAATTCTAAATTATCTTCATTTGCTACATTTCAACAAGTAAAGCAATCCCTGCTCTTAAACTTTCGGAACATCAGATGACACTTGGACAGGTGGCGGAAACACGACTTGCATGTGGAGTCACCATCAAGCATCCTGCTTTCCCTTCATGTGAACACATGACCGTTACCCATAGCGAAATCTCTTTTGTTGCAACACCTGCCATAGTTTGACGATACATAAGTTGCTCATCTTGCCGTAACGTCTTGCTTTTGCTAAACTTTCTACAAATACTACCTAGTAATTGTTTTCTTCGAGTCCGTTTATGACATAAATCAAAATTAAATCGTCGATAAAACTCATAATATTTATTTTTCCAAAACGTGTCTGTTAATAAATGTTAAAAAAAAAACACCGTCTCTTTTGCGATTAGTAAGCTACATGAATTGACAGTGAAAAGCAAATGGATGAAATTCGAATTTTTCCAAGTTTTGAGTAAAGTATGCTTAAGACACGGTCCTAGGAAGGTTTTCATTGATAAGTTTTTCGAAATTGTGCTGTATAGCATCATCATCGTGGGCTACAAATGCTAACGCTTGCCCCGAAACAGAGAAGAGTTTCTCCTACCATTTGTACTGGTGCTTAACGAATTTTTCATTTTGCCTCTTACATCCCTTTGCTTCGCACTGCCTCAATTATATTTTTTATTTGTTAATTTCAGGTTTTTATATAAATTCATTAGCGTAGTTTTATCACGATTTTGTTTTTCATTTTTATGTATACAAACGATTCAAATTTAAACATACAATATGTACAGTGCTGTAATCAGAGGAAAGCGTGGCATTTGTTTTTCGTTGTATAAATAAAACAAATTTAATGTAAATTCGTTTTGCCCTAATTCATGTTTTGGTGATTCACTCCAAACCCCAAGTAGATCTCTGAAATCTTTTTGTCCAGTTTCAGCACTGACCATAAAAATTATGCAGTAATTTTTATGTTCTTCAATATTGTTCAAGGACAGATTTTATGCATATTTTTTGGAAGAGCTGATCGCAAAGAATCAAATAGTTGAACTTACTCGTATGTTCCGAGTTTATTAACCTAGATCGAAGTTCTTAGAAAACATTTATCCAACTTATCGTTTTAAGTTAAAGTAAAACAAGTTTTATGCTGCAACTAAGCTTTAAGTTTCTTTATTTGCACATTAAGCTTGCATTTAAGATGAAGATAATAAATTCCGAAAAACTAGTTTTTATGGCAAAAATGCAATTTTTTCGTTGAAAGTTAGGGCAGAAATGCACGCTAAACCTCAATAAAATCTTTTCTTTTTCTATGCGGGCAAAAATATTTTAAACCAACATAGAAAACACATTTCTAAATCAATAACCTCTAGAATAAATGCGAAGAAAAAAAAAAGGTTTTAAAACATATATAATTGAAAAAAGAAATCGCTATTTTTAAGCTTTAGGATAAGGCAGCATGTTCTACGCTAGGAGAAAAACAACGGCTGGCAATCACGCGATATTATAGATGTGTGCTTTATACGATGAAAATTTACGAGTATCCAAAAAGGCTCGTAATCATTTTTTGTTCGCTTAAAATTCTCAGAAATGCTTTGTGTCGCGTGTCCGTTTTTTCGCATTTCCCCATGAAAACCGTTAGAACGACCGGAGTTTCGCTGACTGCGACTTGGGAGAGTTCAAAAACATTTTCTATTGCTGTGTTGCTAGAACAGTTTGGCATTCGTCGGGTGTGACTTCGTGGGGAAAATTTACTAATTTGTTCGCTGAGCGAGTAAAAAACACACCGATTTTACCTTAGTTTTTTCACTTATTTGGATGGATTTTCACAAAAATCTATAAAAGAAGAAAGTTTTAAGTGCTTTTTATCAATATTTTTTCATTTAAAAAATTAAAATTACTTTTTTATTCTGGAAAAGTATCCTCTCGTAAGGTTTAACCAAACTGCTATGGATGAAGTAATCAATGAAAATATTTTGTTAATAATGTGTTTTCAAGTGCGATAGAAACCTGTTTTCTTGATAACAGCACTATCGTTCAGATATCTATTTTATAACTCATTGAGTTTTGTTTTATTTTGCTGGGTTTAATTTATATTTTCCTGCATATTTCTGGGATACATTTTACAGTTTCAGTAGTAATAATAAATCTCAAAAGCAAAAAATATAATTATCTGCACAAGCGATAGAAATTTAAATAGCGGGTTTGTTTTAGCAGGTTGTTGATTTCTTTTTTAATTTACTTCGTCCTTTTTTATCGTTAGGAATTTGAGAGTTTCCGAACTACATAAAACTGGTTTGAAATGATTTTATTTCATCCATAAAATTTATTATTATTGCTCTTACGCAACAAGTACTGACACAAACAAACGAAAAGTAATAAATGTAGCTTTACTGTAGTTGTTAACTCAGGTACCCAAGCCCAATTAGACAAATGCTTCCCGATTTAAAGCAAATGTGTAGGGCTTCCGTTTTCAGAGCACCACTAAGGTGTAAGTCCTGTTTAACTCAGACACAACACGATAGATGAAAGCACTCTCGTTCAATATTTCGATACTTTTGATCCCAAACCAGAAGATGAACGCATACCCGATGGTACTGATTTGGATTGGAATTTTGAAAGACTTAGTGACCACCACAGATTTGGCGTTCCCCAGTCACCATTATTGAACGCAGAGGATCTTTGACCGGCTGGTATCGAACCCGGAACTTCCAGTTACGAAGCAACACCTTACCGATCAGGTCACCATGGACATAGAAAAATACAACTTCAAATTTCTGCTTAATGGATTTTTTAATATTGTTTTGAATAAATTTGTATGATTTAATTTTTTATGTTTCACGTTATGTGATAATGTTTTATATTATAATATATTTTATGTATCACGTTATTTTCATGTTATATGACATACATTTAATAATTCTTTTTTGAACGAAAAAAAAAAAGAAAATACATGCATAGGCTCAAAAATCTTTTAAAATCTAGTGTGAGAAAAACTTGACTTTCCTATAATAACTAGTATAATAATTACTAACTAAGATATGATTTCCTTCGAAATAAGGAAAACCAAAATCTTATTCTTTATTAAATCTCTAACATTAGTTCAGTGCGCAATCGCTTCCTAAGTTACGCATTAGAATTAAATGAATCAGCTAAGTTTTTCTTCCTAACAAGAAACACAGACAAAATTTTAAGACAAAATTTAATTTCATAAGAACTTCTTTACATGTTTAAGTCACCAAGTTTTCCAAAAACTAAATTAAAGCGCTGTTCAAAAGAATGCTATTGACTCTCATTTTAGAAAAACGTAATTTTCTTTTGCCGAATTGACCCTAACCTTAAACTCAATTCTATTTTTGTTAAGGAACACGAAATTTAATTGCAGTTACATCAATCTTAGACTACAATAGAATTCAACAACCCGAAAGCGAGCACAGAGCGAAAGTCGTTCCTCAGAACGTGCTGCCAGTTTTTATTTTCAAAACCACTTCCCAGAATGACACGTGTTATTTAAAAGGCCGACAGCACGTGAATGCATTTTGAAATAATGGTGATTCGTGATTTTTCGGTCTTTGTTCTACGATGGTTTTTGCTGATTCGGAACGTTCACTTCTTGCGTGACCAAAAAGAATGCGACTGAAGTTCTCGCTTTTGTTTCTCTTCGGATGCTATTAACTCGAGGGAAAGTCAAAATTCTTTAAATTATTGTTTTGAAAAATCTTATCTGGATGACCATTTCGCAAACATAGCCTTTTGCTTACACAAATCAACTTCGAAAAGTGGTTAGTTGGGAAATTTCTGTCTTTCACATGAATTTTACATTCTATTGTGCTTTCGATCCAAATTATTAATTCCTGTAGTAGAAATACATTTATAACTACAGAATCTTAAAAAATAATGTACTTTCACATAAGGTGGGTATAAATCAGTAAGTTTCCGCTCCTAAGCTATGGCTAAGGCAGAACTACATGCAAAATATATCAACAGCCTGTTAATAAAATTCAGAGACTGCAGTTTCGTCATTAATGTTTTACCAAGCACCAAGAAGGTCCCAACAATCGCCTACAATTACACAACCAGGCTATTAATATCTTGCATGCAGTTTTGCCTCAGCCCTGTTTTACGGGCAAGAACTTATTGCTTTAAAAAAGCTTGATCACGGAAAGATGGCAGTTGACCTCTAGAAGAGCAACCATCATTTGTATCATTAGAAGTTTGTTTGTAATGGATAGGATCAGCGAGACCGCGCCTCTTACTACCCGGCGCTTTCTTGTTGCATTTATATCTATTACGAATTATACTTCCGAATCAAGGCCCTTTGCCATCTCCCCGTGATCAATCTTTACCCAAGCTTTGCATTCAATTTACGAGTTGAACTTCAACATGTCTGCGGATTCTCGCTGTTGAGAAAAATTTACTTTATCTACCAGTTTGTTGGTAATCTTACCTTCAATGAGATGCATCTGCCTCCAGTTTAGTTATTCCCTATTCCAGAATGGTGAATCCATAACAAAGACGAAGATGCAGTATATCAATGGGATAACTGAGCTGTCGGTATATTGCACATAAGATTTTTTTAAAAATAATTTTTAATGTTTTCAAAATAGGTTTGTGACTCTATGATTGAATTATTAACTTTTCTAAGTCCCCAAACCTTAAAGAACTCAACATCTAGTGGTAAAATCATTAAAATCATCAGTTGTTACCCGCCGCAGCCGGCATTAGGGCACTGCATGTGGCAGGCGAGGGTTGGCAGCGAAGTCCTCTAGTATAGAGAGAAAAAAATGATGTGGTCTCAGGCTGATGGAGAGCAGTGGGGGATTAAATAACTTTTTCAATATCTACGACTGTAAAATCTAAAATACAACAAAACAAAATTTTTATTCAGGTGTATTTTAAGATGAAGTCTATATCTGTGAGGTAAAGACATTCGCCAGAAGAACACAATTAGCCAAGAATGAGTTAATTTATATATTTACTTTTTTTTGTGATGGTTTGTATAACTGTGTTTTTATTGTGCCTATAAAATGAAAATTTGTTTATTAAGTGCTTAATATCTCTGAATAAAGTGTACAAAACGTTCAGTAACATGTAGCACTTAATTGCTTATTTAATATGTTTTTTTAAATAAAATATTCATTTTAAAAAATCTCTATCAATTAAAAAATGAATAAATAAACTACTTTTAAAACTGAATCAAAGGCTCCTTTTTGGCCAGTAAGCTTATTATATCATTATGGACACAAATGTGAAGCTTCTTTTACTCCGGGAATCCATTGTTAAGAAGTTTTACTTTTTTTTAAGGAAAAAACATTGCATCACATCAGAGAGAGATTTTCTGAGAAAAAAAAACAACCATTGCATACATTTTTTTTAACTCTTACGTACATTCAAATTTCTTCCCGATGTAACTTTTTCCCCGGAAAAAAAGGATATTCACGATAATTTCTTTTTAAAAGTATATTTTTCTTTGCACAAAATGGGGAACCAAAAGGTTAAATCTGAACCAACCACTATATATATATATATATATATATATATATATATATATATATATATATATGAACTAAACCTATTTACCTACTTAAATAAGCCAGAAAGCATGCATTGAAAATATCAGGAAATAAAAGCTGTATATAATACAAAATTTAAAAAAATGCTTATAAGATTATTAAAAAATTCGCGAGAAAAATATTTCGTGTTTTTTTTTTAAATTTAGGCATAATAAGCAGTTTTTCAGTCAGAAATAGTTAATAATTAATTTTTTGTGACCAGCTTTTTAATTAAATAAGGCGAATTTCAAAAGAGTTTCAAGCTTGCTGCTAAAATAATATTTAATGGTGCTTGCAATCTAGTGGTTAGTACGTGGAAGATAAACAGAAAACTTTTCAAGTATCAAAAAGAAAAAAAAAATGTTGTAACAGATACAAAATGCAGACAAGAGTATTTTCTTTCAGAAAATTGTATTTGTAACTCTAAATATTAACAATTTCGGAAGAAGTTTTATTCATTGTTCTAAATTTTCAAAACTGAGCTTAGATAAACTCATTTCTCAGCAAATACAACAAAACAAGTTAATGTATTTTCGCTTATTGCTTGAAAAAAAGTATTATTTATTAAGTAAACGTTATTTTAACTAAATTAAAGTTCGAGACTCGGTTTTAAGAATTTATCGGATCCGGTGTTTTCGGACGACATAACTTTCTTGAAAATAAGAGGTTTTTTTTTAAACCTTATTTAGCCCGGAGGTACTTAAGCAGAAATTATCTAGGAGGACTATCTATAACGATGAATAAATGTTGACGATTCTCTGCAAGAAAACTATTAGGAGTAAAGTAAATTATTAAACTTTAAACATTTATCGGATATTTTTAAAACACAAACCGAAGAATTATTGTTTTTCAAAATCTTTAAGCAAAAGTGTAACCTGACTGTCATCGAGACTCAAAAATGTATTCTTTCATTCTTTCACGTGTGTTACTAGTTCAATTCCAAATACAATGATTTAGTAGCAATCACTAACGTAAAAAAATGCTACTTATCAGGTTTTAAATGGAATAAAGAATCACTACTCTGACATAGAATATGATATATGTTTATGTATAAACAAATCTGTGTTGATGTTCTTATGGTTATTAAAGGAAAAATAAGTTGAAAAAACAATGAATATACAAAAAAATTACTTTAGTTTGGAAAGAGTTTATAAGGATGTATAAAGACAAAATAAAATTTAGATTATTTTACTTAGCTTGCTCTATTACAGCGCTTCCCAACCTTTTCCCTCTTGCGAACCCCTACCAAAATCCGAAATAAGCTGGCGAACAGTTTGCTATAAGTAATAACCAAAAACACGAGCACACACAATAAAATTTGTGAGATTTTTTTGGTTTGATGTTGCTCAATAGTTCAAAACAGAAACGAAAACATAATTGCAAAAAAAAAAAAAAAGCACAAAAAAGTGATTATTTTTTGTTAAGCTTCAGTCGACTTCAAAAAAAAAAAAAAAACTCTAAAAAATAGTGGAACAAAAGAGCTCAAAGTTTTACTAAAATATCTGAGTTCTAATCTTACATTTATCTGTAACACTAAGAAATTAGACAGGTATCGAAATGCAGGACTTCTTGAAAAGAACTAAGCGTCCAGCTGTTTGATAAGGGCTATACTGCGTACATTAATTGTTTGAGTGCTGAAGGATCTTTTGGTTCTTGTCCTAAATGTGCAGAATAAAATGCTTATATTGAAAAATAATAGAAACACCGAGAGTTAAATCTAATTATTACACACAAAAATTATTTTTTACCAAAAAATATTTTCAGCTCTCTAATTACCAGAGAAATTTTCTACACTAGTTTCATGAATTTATTCTTTAAAGCCAGCCCAAATTAAAGTCATGCTTAAATTCTCGGAAAAGCTTTCTAAAGTAATTTTTTCATACTTCCTGCGGAATTTTTTGGTTACTAAACCATTCTTTCTCTGTTTTAAAAATAAAGCTCGAAGTAAATTGTAGTCTATGCAGATAGTGTGAAATTTGTTGCAACAAACAGCAGCACGATCAAACTTATACGCGTTTTCGTCGCATAATAAGAAAAGCGGAAACTCTTCGTTGCACTCCAATACTTAAGAAACTAAACAGCGAATATTCACTAAAAATGCTTCAGACACTCAAATCTGCTTTATTTGATGTTTTCATCATGTTTAATCCATTTTTTCATCAAAAACTTCTGAGAAAAGCAAAGCATTCATCTTCTGTCATCTGAATTCATTGTATTCCAAAGGGGAGCTTTTTCGCCATGGCTTATATTTTTATCATTTTCAATGGAAGTAGTAAAACACGAGCTTTGTACAGACACTCTTAATACTTTAAATGTAAAATGTGTCAACAAATATGTAGTAAAATTTTCCTGTAAAGAGTATCGACTGTGCGACAGACAAATGAATAAATAATAAACAAAAACTTAAGACTTCATCTGAAGAAAGCTTGATAAAATTCCGCCATTGCAATATTATTTTCGCGAACCCCCTTCATACCTTTCACAAACCCCCAGGAGCTCATGAACCACCAGTTGGGAAACTATACTCTATTACTAGTAGTCCATAAAGTAGTTTCTTAAAAATAGGATTTGAACAGAACTTTTATATACATTTGAAATTTTGAAGCTAAATTTCATGATCGGCCCCATAACTAAAGAAAGTTTCTGCAATGCATTCTAAATACTGGATTAGTAATAAAATTTTAAATATAATATCCAGTACAAGTTTACATTATTGCCAGAGCCGTACTGTTTTTTTTTTTTTTTTTTTTGATGACGTTTAAAAGAAAAGAGCTTTATTTCAGTTGCTGAAATTTTATTTCATTACAATAAACTAAACTCAAATTTGATGCTCATTTTCACACTATAAAAACAATTCAGAAACGTTCTTGGAAAATAAAGGGCAGCTCATACTTCCGCCAGTAACGCATTTTGCAAGAACTAGAAATGTCAGTAACCTTTCTGAAATTATCCTTGAAGCTTTTTGAAGAATTTGAAAATCCCCGCGGGTAAAGCAAGTTACGTCTCGGGAACCGTCAAGAAAAGTTAGGTAGATTTATTGTATGGGATTAGAACCATTCCTGATTTACCAAGGAAGCATCAGAAGCCTTCATGCAACCATGACCAAAGCTCAGACTGAATTGCAAGTAAGAACCAAGTATTTCCCTACCCTGCAATTCCAGCGTTAAAAAGATGCAGCTATCCAGTGAGTTATTCTCTCTCATTCGGAACTTAGTTAAACGTGACGGACCGTAGCCAATACACTCAATAAACACGCTCCGTCAATCTTTAAACTAGTAGCTAAAATCATGTTTCTCGACATTAAAAAGTTTTCGTATTTTCAACTTCTAGTAATTCAGGAAACTTTTTTGCGAACATACTTGGTTTCACGGGGAGATAGACGAAAACCTGTGCAATCCCGTAATGTTCCATCGAAATAATCAATAACTTCTCGGAATTTTTTCAGTGCATAGATTGTAGTGTATCTTATCACATGGCAACGTAATCTACTTAAAAAGACAATATTTTTTGTGAAACGATACTGCTCTTGTACATTGGTACTGGCGTTTTGAATTTATACCATGTCTGTACAAAATAACAGAGAATTTTCACTTATACCGTTTAAGAGCAATGATACGAAATGCTTTAACTTCAAAGTTCCTCCTACATGATAATATTACTCCCAGTAAGAGCCAAAGAAGTAATTTACCGCCAATTCCTGCAAGTGCCTCGGAAGCAACTAAACTACAATCATGTCATACAAGGTTCTGTCAATGTGGGTAATTTCAACGCATAGCAGAACACGAAAAAGGCATTCCATGTAAGAAACCATTATCACATTTCCATTGACGATATTCGCAGCTGATCTCTATTTTCACAAAAGCAAGACGATCGCAACCAAAGGATTAACACATTGTATATAATAGCCACATCAAACGGATGAATTCCCTCTCAAACTGCAGCTACCAGGGAGCTTTAATTGCTGGGAGTTTTCAGACAAGAAGCCATTATGCGATCCTAAACGAGGGCCTATCCAAAAAGAATTCTCAATTCAATTCGATGCATTCACTTCAGTTCCCTCCCCCATCTTTCCTAGGAAGAGAACAATTAAGGGCTCGAGGAAGGACAAGAGGCACTCTGGCGAAGCGTTTCCAAAAATGGTGTTTGCCCGTGAACCATTCGTTGTCATCATCATTAATGTGGTGGAACGGCTTAATTAGACAGACACAAGGACGAACTTTGCATCAAAGACAAGTTTTCGACAAAACTGATTTCTACCATCTTTTCAATAAATGCTTTCTTCTTTTTGGAAAGGGAGAATTTAATCGGTTAGATTGTCAGCGATTATTTTAGAATGCTTTTAAAATTGGATATGCAAGATCAGGTTTGTAAGTTCCGTGTTGTTTTATCAATGATACAAATTGAGAACAATTTTCTTTTAGGGCTGTAGTTTGATCTCGATGAAAAATTTCAAAATCCGACAAATGTTAAATGAATAACTGGTTATTAAATCGTTTTAAGCAGTTTACTCATACTTAGCAGATACAGATTAATAAATAAGATGGAATTATGCTAAAGAAAAACCTTTCGGAAAAAAAAGTGTTTTAATTTTTCTATTGATTTTTGTTAGATTTCTAAAAAAATACGAAGATCCACTATCACTTTCCTTAAATGAAAAAAGAAAAAGATACTTATCAGAGGCACCTGTAATGGAAAAGTTGATCACCCGCTGCGCACGAGTGGTGTTGATGTTTCTATCATTTGTCTTTTCGATGATTAGAATACAATATTTTGTTTTTATTATTTAATATTCTTTCCTCAAGATGGAATTCGATGTAAAGTTTTATTTTATCAAAGATTAAGGAAAACAACAAAATAAAGCATAGTTGATGGTGATTCATCGAAACAAAATCACTAACAGCAACAAAGAGACATAACACAATATTATACCTGAGAGATTCTCCTTCGAAAAATGATACCTAGCAGTGTAAAAAGAAAATTGTAGGTACTGAATCTTAAATAAGAAGATGCCCGAAGGTACACCTGCACTAGTTATGTTAATGTTAAAACATTTATATACACACAATCAGGTGCCCCGAACTTCAATTTTTCGGCTGGCGGAATTCGCCAATTTGACGAATAGAATTCAAGTTTTGCCGAATTATAAAACAAGTGCATGCACACATTAGTACATGCAATGGAAAACGATATTCAAAGAATTTAAAAATTGCAATTATATTCCCAAATTTTCCAAATCGCCAGAAAAAATTTACCGAAAAGGAAATTTTTTGGGAAGCACAGTTACCTTTAATCGGGGTGTCCCTGTAAACATTCCGAAGGCATATTTAAGATGATCAACAAGAAAATAAGAGTTATATGCGTCAGTTTCGATTCGGCAGCAGATTCTTATCAAAAAGTTCCGACTGTGCATGGCCTCACTAGATGGCGCTGACGTTTACCAAGCCTGGACAAATTAAGACCTTTATGTGTTGAACCGGTGCAAAAATGGTCCGCTCAATCATCCACCAATGAATGCCGACGTTTCAAAGTTTGTTTATTTTGGATTGGACGTAGCAAATTCTGACCGCAAGAAGTGCTGAACGGAACACCTGCATCCATCAATCAATAACAACGTAAAGGAAACAGGGGTTCTCTGTAGCGCACTCTTTGCTGCCATGAGTTTCAGCGATTGTCACGGCCTATAAGGGTAAGAAAAACTTAGCGGGGCCATGGATGCTTACAAAGCGTGTTTCAGTCTTGAAAATTTTTAAGCCTTTTAACTTGATTACAAGCTATATATTTTGCAACCGATCCGCAAAGGAAAATTGAGTATGACAATTATTTTCTTAATAGCATAATGTTCTTTGAGAAATCTTATTTTTCTCTGGCTTGTAATGCATCCAAATAAATGCATTTAAAAAACCAGGTGAATACTGTGATGAATAAAAGGACCTGGCACAAGTTGGTGCTTGGTGCAAATTTTGTACCTCAACGTCACTCCGTCACTAGCATTTTTTGTTTTACTGAAACGATCACAAGCATCTCATCGGGGTATCTTCCTTCATAATTCTTTAATTGAATGTGTTCTCCGGAAATGAACTGGGTGAGGTGTCACAGATTCTTAAAAACCCAAAATTAAAGTCACGAATTTTATTTGTAACCAGGATCATGTGTCACTATATGTTTTTGTCATGTAATTATGTTTTTGTTTTCTAATTAAATAAACACGTACGTCGTTCAGGGCAAACCAAACCGAGAAGATCTTGCAATCATTCGGGCCCTGAAGGATGGCGCTTACCAGATATAACGCTACTGGACCTTTCTTTATGAAACTTTTAAATGATGTTGTTTATCGAAGGTAATTGAAAAACATTATGACTTAAAGATGAGTATTAAAACCACTATAGCTGCTCTGAATGCTGTTAATATTTGGCTGCTTGTTAATATTTGGCATAAATAATATTACCGTTTGAATATTTTCCGAGAGACTTAAAGAGTGAATTCGTAGAAGTTCATGGACAAAAGCCGTTTTTGGCCATGAATCTTTGTTCGCGAATAAAATCTTTGTCAAACTTTTCGAATTTAACTATTGATGCTTTCTATTTAGATCTATTTTTATTTTATAAAGTGAGTCGTTTGAAGTAAGCGGTCAAACGCCAAGAAAAATTAAAGCATCATACTAAACTCATGTAATAGGAATTACAATAGTACTGAAATAAACGTACCTAAATGCACAACTTTTTTAGTTTAAATGTTGAATCCTCATCGAAGACATCAGGAGTGTCGGACTTTTCATCAACACACTTTTCAAGTACATAAGGACATAAGTATATGTAAGTGTAAAAACAAAGGGAAAGAAATGGAATATGATGTATGAAATGAGCATTTTTATAGTGAACATTGTAATATCAACAACTTAAATACATAAAAATAAATTTATGGCTGATTGGTCATATGTAGATAAATAAAAAAAATGCATGAACATGCATATATCAAGAATACATATGGAACGATATGTAACCAAAAAAAAGAGGAAAAATGTGTTAAAATGATGTATCAGTCATAAAAATAATGTTGAAATGAATGTTGCTAAACATGTATACAATGCGCTAGATAGAAGACTACGTTCGTTTCATTAGATCGGATATTAATTTTAAAAAAAAAATGCATACTAATTTCATATTTGAGAAATTATAAATTTACGATTGCGTTAAGAGAAATACTCGGCATAAATGATCCTCTACCCCGCCCCATCTACTTGTTTCTGAAGTAATTTTCGAATGTTAAAGACAAAAGAATCCTCAAATTAATTAATTGCCATTCATTGCAACTCGAAGTGCTAATCCTCCTCCGTCATTGGAAGTTGAGAATAATTATAGAAGTGCTCCAAGAAAAGATTGAAAAGAGAAGAGACAGACGGACGAAATGGGCCTCTCTACACCAATGGTATTTGACCGTAAGCTGTCATTATCATTAGCGGTGTGGAATGGCTCAATTATACAAAGACAATGAGGACAACTGCAAAGGGGGCTGTCAACAAAAGAGATCTCAACACCCCTACTCTGACGGGATAAATACACTCGAGTTTTGAAGAAGAATGACTTGAATTACTGCTAGATGAGGTATGCTCGCAGAATCAAAGAATTAATTGCATTTATGGTTTCCGGATGAATAGAGTATGTTCCGCAAGTTAAGCAGTTTTATTCCAGACTGTGTTGCCTGAAAGTTTTTCTTTTTGTTTTCTAAAGAAATAAAATTGACTTCTTTATTTTTTCAAATTGGTAGAAGGATGTATGACTGTAAACTACTTTGATAAACTTGTTTATATAACCATTATTTATTTATATTATTTACGTTAACCATTATTTATTTATTTATTTTTACTATTATTATCATTTTGAGCCAACATGCTCCTCCGAGTTTGCTTTGATCTTTAGTAGTTTTATATAATGTAAGAAATAGCAGTACTTTTAAAAAAGATTTACTTTACATTCTACAAATGAACAATAAAATGTGTATTTATGTATCTTGGAAAAGTTTTAACCTTTTTTTTTTCTTTTGTTAATGTGAAAAACATTTGTTGAACTAGGTTTACAGGGTTTACAAGGTTTCCCCCTTGAATCTAATTAGAATTTCAACAAACGTACATACAATCTAAAAATGTTATTTAAGCTATAATATTAAAATATGATTTTTTGAACAAAAAGCTGTTTAAATAATACTACACCAGAATTACTCTAAGTGCCGGGAAACTAAATAAGCTATCCATGAATACAAATTTCGCTAATATGAAAAAAATTGAGGAAGAGAAGTTTTCTAAACAAAAGTTAAAATTTCAACTACTAATATTTCATTAATTCTGAATGGAAAATTGTTCGTCTCGTCAAATGGAAAAAAGGAATCAATATCTACAATTCAATCAGAATTTTAAAAAAAAATTTAAACCTTCAATTTATGATTAAAATAATAAAAAGCTGTTCTTGAATCCTGCAGACTTATTTTTAAGAATTTAATAAACATTTGTTTCTTTAAAACTCTCAAAAGCAAATGACTAAAAGAAAAAAAAATCACATAAAATCCTAAATGATTGTAAAATAAACATTTTAAAGTACCTATCAAGTGTTATTTCAACCAGAGCGTCGGATGAGTTTTTAAATTGAACAAAGATGTGTCTCCTTAAGATCTAGTTCTCTCAAGAACGGTTTTTGCTTTTATTTGTCTTATCAAAGGAGGCTTTGGGCAAAGATCTAGAGGTAAAGCTTGCAGACACAGATAAAATTATTTTTTTCTTAGCAAATCAAATGAGCTGTGTTAAATGAGTATCCATTCTGTTACCAAGAAAAATTAAAATGTTGTTAAGCTTAAAAGTTTTCCCTCTTAAATTAATAAAAAAAATGACTCACTTAAAAAAACCGCTAAAATACTATTAATTTATCAATTGTAAAATTATTTTTTTAATTAGTATTCTTTTGTTCAAAAATTAATTTCTTTTTTTTTGTAATTTTAAAATTGAATTAAATGTAATTAATGCTTTAACTTAAACAAGGATAATTATGTTGGGTCATTCCATAGAAATGTCAACCTCAACCTCAGAAATTTTTTTCCCCCAAAGCCTTAATTGTGACCTATCATTTCATTCAGCATACTTTCTAGTACATAAATCCATTAACAGTTTGCAAAAATTTCAATCGGAATTTTTCATCTGGCTTTAAACGTGCGAGGTTGTAGAAAAGGCTTAGCATGTGCAAAAAGCAAGCGTCTACGTTTTCGTGTGTAATGTAAAATTTTTTGCAAATTTTTAAAAGAACTATGTTTATTCTAAATGATTAGATGTTGACCCAATAAAATTGACTGTTATTTTTGCATACATTATAAAATAAGTACTTTAATTAGTTTGGTTATTTCACTGAAAATATTTACGTTACGTTAGTCACGAAAATGTACTATTTTCTGCTTAAAAACTAAACCAGATGATTGAACCAAACAGCACTTTTTATTTTCTTACATCTGTATCATATCTTCTTAAAAAGTGCAAAATATTTATTTCAGTATCAGTAGATATAAAATAATTAGTGTGACTAACGTAACTTTTGAGCTGTGACTAACGTAACAGTTTGCATGTGACTAACGTAACATTTTAAAAATGACTGCTAATATTTAAACTTATTTAATTTAATGTACATTTTCATGTACAATTTTGAACATACATGCATTCTATATTAATTAAAAATATAAAGGGCGAAAAATACCAGTAAAATTACATTGTATAGACCTTCTGTTTACTTAAAAAAATACTTTAAAGGTCTTTATAAAGATACTTCCAATTTAAAGAATTATTAAAAAAGAAAAAAAGGTGAGTAGAGCAAATTGAGTACTCTGCTGAATGTGCATTCAACATAAGAATACAATCTTAAGAATTTAATAGAAATACAGTCTTAACAAAGAAGAACGTCTCTATTTTTTAGAAAATTTATGCCCACCATTTATTAAAATGAAGTAATGACTTCTCGTTGGAAAACATTTGAAGATGTTACATGATACAGTGACAATAAGCGCTGCTGCCATATATTTCAGAAAATGTAAGAATGATCATTTAGAAATTCAAACATTTGCGGTGCTATCTGGAATTAAAATGCATTCTGCAAAAACGTTCGAATATTTTTTTTCAATATTACATTTTAATTCAAAAGCATGCACAACACTATTCGTTCGATGAATCAGTAAACCTTAAAAAATAATATGCCATTGAAAAGTACTGCGGAGTTTCTTATGACGATAACTAGTATATCGGCAGAATACTAGAATTCGGTGAAACTTTCAATTTGCATAAAGTTAATTTTTTTAAAGAGAGATATTTAGGATTTAATTAGCCCAAGAATGATCTTATTCAGTTTGTAAAAGCAATTTTTTTCATTTGTTTATTTTTTTTCGCACATTCAAATTGAGTTAATTGAACTGAATCCTTCCATTCAATTTCGTACACTATTATAGAAAAAAAAGTAAAGAACGAACCATAATGCAACACAAAGAAGGTTCCTAAAAAGTATAAAAGTAATATAAGAGCAAGAAATCAATTATAAAAAGTTTTTTGTATGCATTCATTGTTTGTTATTCGATGGTTACGTTAGTCACGTTACGTTAGTCACACACAGTTTTTCGTAAAAGTACCATTAAGGGCCAAAAAAGATTCATCTGTAACAAATCTGTAGTACATTTTTAAAAATAGATTGTTTAACTCTTACAAATATATCGGCCAATTTTAAATGCCTGCGTAAGTTTCAGAAAAATTTGCCTCGTAACATAAGCATTGTTTCTCAGGGTTGCAAAAATGTTACGTTAGTCACAATGCCTTTTTTGGTGAAAAAACACCTGCCAGCGCTTATTTTGCTTCAAATTCTTGGTGGAAATGAAAAATAGTCACCTTGTACATTTTAAATCTGCATATTAAACCAAAATACATTCATTTTTACTCCCGGTGTAAGTAGAAAGAGTTTGAAAATCAGCTGCGAATGTTACGTTAGTCACTATGGAATGACCCTGTTACAAATGTCTCTCGTGCTAATCTCTTGTTTAAAAGGGGAAAAAATGGAAATATGGAAGTACTCGAGAATAAATTATTTATTGCTTTTAAATCAAGTATAACAGTGCGCCTTCTGTGTAAAACGCCCTGCAGAATGTTCAAAGTGTTGAAGAACGTGCGAGGGTTGGAACTTCAATAGTTTCAACTATTTTTTAACAGCTAATACAAAAGTAACATGTGTCACTATGACTTACTGTCCTTCAATATAACCACCAGAATTATGTACAACCCGTTTCCAACCATTTGGAAATCATAGGACATTTAAGAAAGTAAGAAGCAAAGGGATGTACGTGGCAAAATTAAAAATTTGAAGATAACCAGTACACATGGTATGTGAACCTCTTCTCTGTTTTAGGATAAGAGATGGTCTTAGTAACCCTGGTAGTTGCTGCTATACAGCATGATTTAGAAAAAAATTAATGAAAGCCTACCTAGGATGTTATCTTTAAACTTGTTTTACTCAAAACTTGAAGATATCCACTTGAACATCCCTTTGCTTCTCACTGCCTCATTTATAGAAGCGCTCGTTCGGTCGATCGTTCGAATGGAGCGGTCGACTTCGACAGGAAACTCGGAACAGTTCTGAAGCAAATTCCGTAAAGTGATTCCATCATTTTAGGAATTAGTCAAAGTCAATGGTGAGTTTGAGCCACCGTTCTTGGAATTCGCTTCAGAACTGCTCTAGAGATTCCTGTGGCAGCAGGCTGTTCCATTTGAGCTACCGACAGAGCAGGTGCTGCTACTGGTGTCTTATGACTTCCATATCGATGGAAACGGGTTGTATTTAATACTACAGGACAGTAAATCTTGATAGCATGCGTCACTTTTGTAGGAAAATAGTTATCAGCAGGGCTACGGAGTCGAAGGGAAAACGACCGACTACAGCTCTGACGCCGAGATTTTAGAACCACCTACACTCTGATTCCTTTTTCCAAAAATCAACCCCGACTCCTTTACCCCAAAATCGGTCCGGCTTCAATTCCGAACCCATGGTGGCCACTAAACCCAAACCTGTTTAATTGCAGTAGATAGGGACCGCATAACAAAAAATCGCATTAAAAAATAGCTCAACATTACACTATTATGCACTCGTTTTAAAGATATGTGAATCAATTGAGTCCCAACTTGTGCGAGAATTTCCATTAATCGCATAAGAAAAAAAATCGCACACGAAAACACTGCACAAAAACAGGTTTGGGTGCATTAAAAATCCATTCCTAGTACATTTTCAATAAAAAATCTTCTTTTAAATTGAAAGTATTGGTATACATATCCCGCAAATAGTCGTAAATGTGAATCAGTGGCAAGTATCTAAATATGACAAACCTTTGAATTCGTGACTGAGCATTTATTTTTAAAGAACTACCTAGATTTAGCAAGTATGCTCATACTAGAAAGTTTTCTTTTCCATCGAACCATACAGTTTACTAAATAACAAATAAATTCCTTTGTGCTGAAAATTAGAACAGTTAGTAATCCAACGTTGTGAAGCACAAAAATTGCAAAATTATTGCAGACACGTGTTTCGGTGTTACAAGGAACACCTTTTTCAATGCTAAGAAGTGTGAGCTTCTGGATGAAAAGTCATCCGAGAAAAGCTTCTAGGATGACTTTTCATCCAGAAGCTCACACTTCTTAGCATTGAAAAATTGTTCCTTGTAACACCGAAACACGTGTCTGCAATAATTTTGCAATTTTTGTGCTTCACAACGTTGGATTACTAACTGTTCATTTACTTTACTTTCCCTTTTTTTATTTGCTTAAAAAAAAAAACGAATGTTTTTGTTACATTATTTTCATGCGCATATTTAAAAATTTAACACCATACTTAACTACGAAACTTACTTTCTGTATTTTAACACCATATTTACTGTTCATTCTCCATGTGCTCTTCGTAATCTCTTTACCACCTATATATTTAAAAAGTTCTTTCAGAAGAAATTAAATACTCGTCATTCAGAGATAATATATGGTTCTCTGTGCTAAATCTAGTCTGCGCGAAATCTCGTAACTCCATATAAAACTACCAAAGCATAGTTTGCTACTTTTAAATTAAAAAAAAACCCCTTTATAGAATTCTTAAGCAATTACTTTCGTTCTCTCTGTTAAAAATTTAAGCATTTACTAGTCTGGTTTCAAAATATTTTTTCGTATGCATTTTAATAATAAATTACGAGTATTTTATTACTTAAAGGAGCCTCTAAATCTTTTCCCATGTGATTCTGCAACTTTTAAACATGAAAAATGTATTTACATCAAAAAAGTATCAACTGATACATCGTTGTTCATTACAATTATACTTCACACGACCTGGTAACATTAACAATAAATGGTAAAGAAAAATCCTAAACTACTTGGGTCTGAAATTTAAAATATTTTGAGTAACGCTCTCAGTTATTTTCGATGTAAGTTTCTTGAAGTCATTCATAATATTCATAAAAATAGAAAAAGCAATGTTTTTCTATTAAAGTACATGAACAATTTGTGGAAAAGTGCCAAGTCTGTAAAAAGCATTAAGCTCGCAGCAGCATCAGAAACATGTTTTTATGGGCTTTTATTATGTCCCTTACGGAATGGTGATCATCAATGCTTCTTCAGCTGTGGGGGGGGGGGGGGGCGAACACGCGAAATGAGTATAACACAGAGAAGTGGCGTAATTTATCCATTTTATTACATCACAATGCACGCTTACGACCGATCCCCCTTCCCAAGTACACGTTGCAGCTACTTCATATATTTAGAAAGAAAACTGACATTCTTTGCGTGACCAATAGAACAATCGTGTGCTTTATGAGGAGGAAGGAATCGTTTGGCGAGAGGGGGAGGACCCGGCCCCTCTGGAGCGTGACGAAGTGACCAGGAAGCTCGGAACTCTTCAGGTATTAAAGACAACGACTCGGATTACGGCATGACACAATGGCGGGAAATTGTTTATGGGCGAAGTATTTATTTGGAACGTAGCTTGGCGATGATTTTGAAGTGCAATTTCTTGTTTTGCTGTGAAGAGATCCTTGAGACACTTAAGCGACAATTATCAGGCGTGCATATCTAGTGGGGATCAACAATGGATGTATTGTTTGGAATTGGAACAATGGGATTTGTATTGGTTTGTGTGCTTTGTTTAGAAGTGTAGATGCAAATTTTTACCTTAGTATAAAGGGTTTTTTTTAATACACAAAAAGGGAATTCTAAAATACATCCATGATCCATGAGCAGCAATGCATGCTTATGTTGCGAATTTTTACAAATACTTTTTTTTTAAAAGTTTATTACACAAGTATCTTAACACCAAGAGTTGGGTAAAAATTTCATTCAATAAGTGCGTATTCTGTAAAATTGCTCAATTTATAACTAATTTAAAACAATTTAATCCTGATGAAATTCAAACGAATTTAATCGGTGCTGGAAAAAGTTGTTGGAGGTCATATTTTCATACAAATTTTCTCAACATCCTTTTATTTCATTTTTTCTTCTTCTTTGCCTCGTTTGCTCCTCTCTTGCTCGTAGTTTCTTTTATATTTTACTCACCTACACTGTTTTCCAAATTATACTTTTATAATCTTGTTGTTTTTTTAATCAAAACTTCGATAAAGTCATACTCGATTTAATGGCCCTGTTCAAAGAAAAACCTTTCTAGACCTTTTGTTTTGACTTCATACATCAGTTTTTTTAGAAAGATATATGCGCAAAAACATTGGTTATGTTTTCCTTTTGCTAACGACTGACCGAAACTGAAAAATAAAATCTTGAAATTGAAATTCAAAAATAATTGAAAAAATTCTAATTTATGTTACCTGATAATCCAAGAAATAAAAACAATAATTTTAATTTTATTGGATTGAAAAAAAAACGTGTTCTAGAAAGTCTAGTACAAAAGTAGCACGAGATCAGTAAAGCTTGGCCACGGAGAGATTGCGGATGACCTTGAAGCGGAAAGTCATTATTGTCATTTGTAATTGGTAGAATGAGCCCGAAAGTGCCGAGTAGCTGCGTTCACGCCGATTCTTTCTATTACAAAATAATAACAAACTATCAATTACAAATGATACAAATGTTTTTTTGCTTCACGGTCATCCACCATCTTTCCGTGGTCAAGCTTTAGCACTGGCAGCAGATTTTTTTTTTCCGATTCATTCACTATTTTAAGCACAGGGACAGATAACAAGCAGAAGTCGTTTTGACAAAGTCCCCCAACTTGACGTTTTAAACAAGCTTAACGATTTTTCAGAGTGAATATTTCTTTCGGTATTTAATATAATCACGATTTTTTTATAGCAGCAGTATACACAGGTTTTTATGATATAGTGACATTTATTTTTTGAAGCATCTGATCGTTCTATGATCGTAATTCGTCTATTCCAGTAATTCGTAGGTCAACAGTGATTGGCACTTCCAAAAAAAATGTCCTAAAATAAGATTCATATCCAATCTTTTAAAAGTAGAAGGCTATATACCAACTAAATGCACATTTACTTTAAAGAGTAGAACTTCAATTCATGTTACTATATGGTAGCAGTGCCTACGAAAGAGAAACAATTGTGGCTTGTGTCAAATCAGTCACTTTTGTTGCGAAAGCTTCTTTTCTGACTTACGGGAAGCATGCATATCAGTCCATTAAAATCTGGTTTTAAAGTATGTTTTAAATTTTCGTTGTCAAAAGTTTTGTTTAGTTGAAAGATGTTACTTTGAGTGGGTAGAAATATATGTTTGTCTCTTTTTGGATTTTGGAAATAATGATTATGCGATTTAGAGATAGTTTTTGCTAGTCTCCATTAATTGGCACATGTGCCTATAAACACTAATGTGTTGTGCAACATGTCACAGTTTGATTTCTGACACTTTTACAGCAACTATATTATATGAGTTCTACTATTGATTTGAATCCTACAGAAAATACTCTTAAATTTTTAAGAGAAATAATAAAAAAACAAATATGTTCGGCCATCAGTCAGATAATGCGACTGTAGAGAGTTGGTTCACTTTTCATGGTCCCTTAGAATCATCGGGTCAATGTTAATTTTTCTGTGGTGGTGTGTGTGGTGGTGTACAATTTCTGTAATTTGTAAAATCGAAAGTGCATACCAACTAATGAAACAGCAATATTCTCGATATTTTTTTTCCATGCAACACTCCAAATTTAGTTCTATTTATCTAAAATACTTTTTCAACGTCAAGATGTGTCATTTAACATTAATTTATGCAAAATTACCTACTTTAAATTAACATTATGTTTCTTATGATGAAAAAATTTGTATTTAATCTAAAAGTAAAAAAAAATAAAGTGATTTTCCAATTCTATAAATATGTTCCAATTACTGGTGAATTTGGTAATATTGTATACATACATTTTTATTAAAATATCTGTTCAAATATTTTTGCTTTTACTATATAGATGCACAGATGTGCATTCTTTGATACAAAAATATTTGCAAGTAAATATCTTTTTTCTAAGTTATGAAAAGATAGGTAAGTTTAAGGACAACTCTTAAAGTGTCAATTACCGGAGTCGCTACCCTAGTGAGTGCATTATTTTGCTCTAATTATGACAAGGTTTGCATTAGAGGTTCGACATCGATAGCAAAACATCGATGTTTTTAAACATCGATGTTATAACTTAAAACATCGATGGTATTAATACATCGACCAAAAAACATCGATGTTTTAAAATATCGATCTTTTTATCACTGTATAAGATAAATTTTGAATATACTACACTAATTTAAGCAATACAAAAGAATACGTATCCGACGAATATATCGAAAATACTGAACCTCAAATCTTGAATATATTTTATTAAGAATAATTTCGCAACATCTTGGTATTATAGTATGGCAAAAATTGATAATAAGACAAGCACCGATTAATACAACTAGTTATAGTAATAAGAAAATATTATCAAACTGAATGAAACTAAAAGTAAATTTACATCAAAAAATAATCTAAGAAAAATGTATCATAGCACTTACCGTCAGTTTAATGATGAGAAAAAGTTGTGCTAATTATTTTAAAAATACAAAATTAATTCTAAAAATTATTTTTAAGAGCAAGAAATATGTGTTGTATTGTTAGTTAATAATTAAACACAAATTGTAAGTAACAGAGGGACGACTTTTCGGGGGAAGTCGATAAGTAACCCCGAATATTGGTGTTGACAGTTGGAGAAAAAGAAGTTTGTTTACTTTGTTCCCCAGAAGTGCATTTCTCTTTTCGCAGACTATCCCACCAGTCAGAGAAACCTCTCTCTCCGATGGAAGAGAAATTGCCCTCACTATCAAATACTTTAAAGCAACTTTTACCAACTCTCTCTTACCAGTTATAATTTTCACCCCAGTAACGTATAGGATATCCCTTTAGTTTAAGAACTGGGGCCTTGAAATAGACTGCAAGTTCTGGCACCTGACTACTAGTATTAGGTTCTTCCAATGGCTTTGACCTCTTCCTCAGTCTCTAGTTAATCTTCTACTATCTTGCAGTGATCTTCCCAAAAATCATCCTCTACACAGAAAAATTGATCTTATAAAATGGGTGCAGAAAAAGTATTTTTTTTTTGGCAACTCCATTAGTAAACATAATTACCTAGCAAGAAAATTGGAGCAAATTTTAAGATAATTTTCAATTAAAATGCAAAAACAACAACATCGAAAAAACATCGAAACCATAACATCGATGGTCGAAAAACATCGAAAGAAAAACATCGATGTTAAAAATATCGATGTTTTAACAAAAACATCGATGTTTCAAAACATCGACATCGATGTCGCAACCCTAGTTTGCATACGACTTAAAAATTGTGATATTTTGAAAGTCTTATTGCAAAAAAATATCCGCAGAAAGAAATACATTATTTCTGTACTGTACTCTCGTCTCACCGTCGTTCTTTTGTCGTTGACTTTCGTCTGGAAGATTTTCTGTTTTTGTTACTTGTTTTTCCTATCTGTAAAATTACTCTCTAAAGAAATATGTATCTTAAATATTCACTTCAATTAAATACCAATTAAAATTAAAAGAACCACTCTAATCACGTTTCATTTAAAGACAAACATCACATCGTTCACTTCACTGTATTTAAAAAGCTGCGCTATTTCTTGCGTGCCTTAAGAAAACGGCCCATCAGCGCCATCTCGCGTATTGTAGAAAAATAAAAGTCTGTCCACCCGTTCTTTCACTACTCAGTGCCCGTATTTAAATACCAACTGCTTCATTTTTTCTGGATTTCAAACATTTTTTTTGCAAGAGGGGGGGGGGGGGGGTCAGAGATCGAACTTTGAAAACCGTTGAACTGTAAGGGGGAAAAACCACTCTTAAATGTTTTTTTACTAAATTTTGAGACGATAATTCATTTGATAAAAAAATTCTTAAAAATTATTTGCAGTCATGTTAGATGGAACATCAATTAAATGACATCATTATCATCGATTAACGACGAGTCAGCAAGCGATCATGACACCGCTTTTTCATAAATCATATGATTTTAATCATTCACGCTAAATGATGGTTAATCGATAATGACTTTCAAACTCACGAGGAAGAGTGTGGCTTGCTCGATGGAGCATTAATATATTTGGTGCTTATTTTTAAAATGTTTACGCTTCGTTTTAAATCGTGAAAAATCAAAATGTCAATTCTCTCACTGTTATCGGCGTAAGATACTTAATACCGAATATGTGTATACATTTAAACTATGATTATAGTATTTGACAATTTTTGCGAAAATAAATCATAAAGAGGTTAAGGTTTGACGTGAAACATACTGAAAAAACAAAGAACAAAAGAACAAAATATTTTTTAGTAAATATTTAAAAATATATACAACAGCAGTAGTATTGTTAATGCACCAATTAATCGGCCACTTAGCCACCGAATGTTTCCGTCGAATGTTTGTTATCGAAAAAGTCTATCAGATTAGTCGGTTTTCTTTTTTTAAAATTAAAATTGCATAAAGTACGTCAAGCACGAAAAACGATGCTAAATGGAGCATTTTAACATAGAATAAATGTCATTCTCTAGGAGATAGTATTTAATGTAATAGATAAACAAAAAACATAATAAAATAAAAAAATAAAAAATAAAAAAAGAAAATTGCTCAATTAAAGCGAATTGAATAAAAGTGCATTAAAAAGGAGTGGGGCGGGGGGGGGGGGACTGATAGAGAGTTAGTAAAATATCGGACTCAACCCCCTGAAACGTGTGAAGGCATACACACAATTAAAACATACGACAACCTTAAGATCGTCTTTTTCAGTGAACCAAAATTTTAGTCCTCTGAAACTTGTATCGATTTTTTTTAAAAATCGACAACAATAGATAAAGTTTGAAAACAAAATCTCTAATTTTATGAATGGTGTTAGTTTTAAACAACTTAGAAGTACAACTAGAGTTTAATTTAAAAAATTGAGGGAGTGGGAGGAGGGGCACGGAAATTCAAAAAATAGTCGTAAAAATAGAGTTTAAAATAATCATAAACTTGGAGCAGAAAAAATCTTTTAAAACTTGCACGAGTTTGTTTTGACGTGCAGGGGCAAATTTAAAATATAGCAACAGGAGCGAACAAGTATTAATAAACCGTCTTCGCATTGGTCATACCAGATTCACTCATAAATACTTCTTATGACACGAACAAGCTCCAACATGCATTACATGTGATGTAAATCAGACTGTGCTACTTATTTTAAGTAACTGCTCAAGTTTTAATCAAATACGTTTTAAATATTTTAATGATTTTAATCCATTTTTGGGAGTGTTGCTGGGAGACTCCCCCCCCCCCCCCATCTCAAGTTGTTCTCATTACTCCAGGAGATTGGCTTCTACTTTTTAATTTAGTATTTGTGTTGTCATTATGTGATTTTGTTATTTTCTCATTTTTCAAGGTTCATTTTCAAGACATTGTTTCACCCATTTTTTCGTAATTTATACCTCGTTTATTTTATTTTTTTTTTAAATGTTTGCGTGGTTTTAATGACTTACTGTTTTAAATTACTTAAAGTATTACTCCTTTTACTACAAAGTACTTTTACTACAAAGTACGTTATCCGGACAGAGAGATATCCAGACAGAGAGACTTTCAGCTTCATTATTAGTAAAGAAGTAAAATACGAAACAGAGAAAAAAAATGGTCATAATAACTCAGCTTTGTTCAAAAGGGCAGGTATGACTACTTTTACTACGGTTCTTAATGCTTAGCACGGCCGAATTAATAAACTGAAACTCCGGTTGAAGTTTTGGTTCAGCTTTAGAAAATATTACGCAGTTTTTGGTTTGGGGTTTCTGTTGGAAATAAAAAGAAAACCAATTTAGTTTTGACTTAGACTGGACTGGAAAAAAACCAAGACTCAGAAGCTTTCATTTTCCGACAATAAAGTTACATTGTAAGGAAGGGAAATCATACTTATTTTTCTTTCGAACAATATCAATCATGTTTGAAAGCCAAAAATTAGTTATTATTTCAAGTTTAAAAGGCAATCTAAAATAGAAAATGTAATTGTTATGATTAGACACACCACACCTTACCCAATGTTATTGGTTGAACGACGGTTTGACTTGTTTCTGGTATTTGACCAAGAAAGTTCTCAGTTTTAAAGCAAAAAGGATATTTTTCTCTAATTAAACTTACCTTTATGTGTATTTCTGTCAATCAGAAAAAGAAGATATGTGAATTTACTACATTTTTTTATGCTTAACTCTTTATATGTTCCTAGAAACACAGAGCTATTAAGAAACCCTATTTTTATTCATAAAAAAATCAATTTTTCCATTTTTTCCCGAAAAAAACCGGTAAAAAAACGGTTTTTTCCACCATTTCAAAATTTCCAGAAATTTTATACCTCTAATCTTTACTCAAATGTACTGCACACGATAAGGCTGAATTTGCATCTGAACTATCCTAACGTGGAAACGCGGTGGACAGCAAGCGTAATTATTCAGCTCGCCGGTGGAATACGCGCCAAAGTGCATTCCTTGTGACTTCATAAAGACCACGCCTTGTTCAAAAAAATCCAGCATTTTAAAATAATTAAAAATTAAACGTTTTGAGAATAAAAGATTTTCCTCGCTTCATGGATTTTTTTTTTCAACTTCATTGACTAAAATTAGTACTTTTGACTGATGGAAACAACCCCATTTCAATTTTCGAATTTTAATGCTACACGGGTGCAACCATAATAAAATTGACCGACAACCCATTACTTTTTAATTGGCAAAAGTTAATCTGCCGATTAATCGTCATGCGATTAATTAAAATTTAATTACAATACAATGATAACTATTTTTAACGCTACAATTTCTCCATTATTTTCTATTTCAAATTTTTCAATTTCAACTTTTTGAGCAAATATTCTCAAAATTATACTTAACAAGAATACGCTTTGTTAACTGGACATAAAAATGTAAATATTTAGTAAGTAGCCCGTGGTCAGTAGACGCTTTTATCTAAAATTCGACTTCTTTTATGGTTAGTAGACACGACTTTCATACATGAAAATTATTAGGTAAACTTTAATCACTGTGCTAAAAGAAAAAAAAAACTTTTTTTCTGTTTTCCCCCGAAATTTTCCGGTTTTTTCCCGACGGTTTTCATTTCTAGTAGAGATGCAAATTAACTATTGCGCTCTGCGCTAATGGCATCAGTGAATAGCATTTCAACATTTGTGATGTCATGTGCAGAAGCGTAAAAAGTAAAATTGAATCTGTTCACCGATTAAAATAAATATTTAAAAACATTAAACTTCGTAAATTATTTAAAAAATGGTCAAATCCTATGTTTTTTAGCATGTTTGTTCAGAAAAAAAATATATACTTTTAAAATTTCGGAAACGACTCCATCGTGATAAGAAGTGCAGCTGAAGTCAATAAAAAAACAAGCATCCATTTAGGTTTTTCGCTTTTTTTAAAGCCTTTACATACTTAAATTTTTAAAGTTTTAAATATCTTTTTTATATTTTTTCTAGACTCTTGCAATTAACTCATTTACGCCGATAGCTTCAATAATGTTAATGAGGAAAATAATGCTTGAACTAATTTTGCTTTTAGAAAAGTTACAGCAGTTACAGAGATTTTTTATATGCGTTCTACAACAGTTAATTTAAATGCAATGAACTTACATAATTAATAAACTCGTTAATTTTTCTAAAATAATTCTAACCAGTTCAAAAGAACTTTGAGAATTTTAGAACATCCTCTAACCACTGGGTTGTATTCTTAATCAGCGGTTAACTAGCCATCCATTAGCGAGAAAACAGTTCTTGCTCATTTCCCTTCTTTTGAAATTCATCTACCAGGTAATTAGGTTACAGAAAACTAGTCCTTGATTGACTGTAACGAGCTAGCCAATTAGAGGCTGGAAGATGAGTCACGAGGTTTTTCGAATGCACCGTGATAACTTTCTTCTTCATTATTAGCTATTGCTAATCCGCTAAACTCGGTCCAAATTATATATTTTTTTTTCTAAAGTTATTATTTTCTTCTCAGCGAGATTTTGTTACAACGGTTTGTTAGAATATTCGGTACAATTTCTAAAACTAATTAATCGGACCAAATTGTGGAAGATCAACATGGAGAGAAAGTTTTTCCAGTTTATGCACAAAGAAATATTAACGAAGCAAAGAATATATTTTTTTTTCGAAATTTCTAGCTTGTTCCTTGTAAAAAGAAAAATGAGTTTTATAAATTTAGTTGTGGCGTTGACAGGGAAAACAAGACGGTATTTGACACACTGCGTTAGCATCAAAATTTGCTTTGCAAAGATAAAAAAATAAAGATACTTGAAAGAGAAAAATTCAATGTCCTAGTACATCAGAAGTTTTTTTTTTTTTTTTTAAAGTTTCGTCGTAGTTGAAAAGTTTTTAGATTAGAAGAAAGTATTGAAAGTGTTAAGAGAGAAAACTCATGTTTGTTTTCGATATCCAGAGCAGCTTTCCTGAAAGCTTTTTGTCTTTGTCTTTTGCCCGCTAGAATCAAAAGAAAATATATACATAGATTTTAAATTTAGCCCATTATAATTCTTGTTAAATTCAAGAATTATGCATATTTTTTTTCTTTTTCATTCTACAATACTCTGAAGAATTTTCTGATTTTAGTTTTGTGTTTTCTGGAAGAAAGTTTCTGAATCAGAATAGCAAACATACGATTTTTATTTACCTCAATAATGTTTTAAGGATACCACAGAGATAGCATTTTTGACTCGTCTGATCTCTTTTTTCGACTTCTGTTCAATCAGGGTGACACATATTTGATCGTTATTTGGAGAAAATACTTTTTCATAAGTGTAGAGCATAGAATTTATACTCTGTTTTGATATTCTTTCCTTGTCTTTTGTTTCATCTGGAGAAAGTACAAATATTCTGTTGCTTGGAGAATTTTTTTTTCTCCTCTGCACAAAAAGCATTGTCAAATTATTTTTTCAATATATAAGGATTTCTACTCTTTTAGAAACTTATAACATGCGCACGTGTAACGCTCTCTTTTTCAATAGGCTAAATGCTGTATTTCTGAATTTCATTCTTGTTATTTTTGCTGTAAAAGCGATATCAAATTTATTCGCTCAAACTGTGAAGCATTATTTTTCAATAAATTCAACCAATAACTTTGTTTAAAAGAGGAATATTTTAGTTAAATTCCACTTTTTGCATGTAATTGAACAAAAAGAGGAAAAACAAGCTATCCAAATTAATTAATTCAAAAATTCTAACAAATACAATTTTCAATTTCAATATGAAAAAAAAATAATTTTCTTCTGCGATTGTATTAATAGCATTAGAAAGCGTAAATGGTTCGCTAAACTTGGAAAAATGGGTGCTACTTTAATAAATTATGAAAGTGAGAGAAAATATAACACTTTATGCCCCTAGTTATTGCTGATGATTTAACAAAAAATCCATAAAACAATGATTTTATAAAAATCTATTACTATATAATCAAATTACCAAGTGTTAGTTTGAAAGTAAATGCAAAAATTCAGTTCGATGAACATACTGTTTCAGAAATTTACATATATTTTCACACATTTCAATTTAAAACTTGGAAAGTAACCAACGTTATTTTGCAACTGAAGCACTGCGTAGAGATAGAGATACGGACTATCGTCGACACAGAAAAATAACTGCGAAATTTGAGCACTTTATAAAAAAATACTTTCGTGTAATATATAAATATATCCGCTCTGAAAATGCTATTAAAGTCACACCTTCATATAATTATAAGAAAGCGAATGTGAAGGTGCCATTTCCCAATTTCGAAATCATAAAATTTTCTTTCAAAACCTTTTTCTTTTTGTATGAACCCAGTCTTATTCATCATTTTACAAGGACAGCGGAGCAAGTTGAATACGTATTTTGTCCTCGATTTTGCGTGCTTTAGTTTACACACTGACTAATCCGTGCGTCCGTTCAGTGTTGAATTAAAACTGACATTATTTCCTATCATTAAACAAAACGAAATGCACGCGAGCGTGGCCGCTGATGCAATTTCCGTTTTAATCACGTGACATTAGGGTCCGACCGGAAAAAACCTTCATCTGAGAGGAAGCACGTGTATTTGGGTTTAACTGATTACGATTTCTAAATTAGAAATGACTAATTATTAAGGAAAATGCAATTAAACATAATTTTATTTTTGTGTCTTGTTTTGAGGTTCGGAACGGTATATTCACACAAATGATGGGGGATACCACGAACTTAAATTTTTGAGAGGTTGCTAATCCTAGATTTCCAAAAAGAACCAACATTTTGTCGAATGATGATAATTTTCCGAATGGAATTCCAAATTTACCAAATTATGATAATTTCGCCAAATAGAACTCAAATTTTACAGAATCGTCAGACAAAATTTGACAAATAATGATAATTTTTCCAAAACTTCAGACAAAATTTGCTGAATAAGGACATTTTTTGGGAGGCGGTCTAAATGACCTCCTGTGACCTTCTACCAGGTTGCCCTAGCAGAAAGTAAAGCTCTACGTTTAGCTTAATGTTGCCAATTTTAAAGTTTTTTTTATAGTTGTTAAAAATTGTGGCAGATTTAATTCTAAACTGCCGACAATATAAAACCCTTTGTAAAACTATTTCCCATTTTCAATGCATTTAGAACTAGCTGCTGTGCCCGGATTAACTTTGGTTTTTAATGCAACATGTTGATAAAAAGAGAGGAAAAATTGATACATTAAACGACTTAACTCCCTATATTATTATATAAAGCAGAAATTTCAAAATCTGGCAGAAGAAAAAGGTTGATTCTGCGCTATTGACATTCTGCGTCATATTACACAAAAACATTTGGGGAAAGAAATGACAAATGAGGCAGTGAGAAGCAAAGGAATGTAAGTGGAAAAAATAAAATTTTGGACATAACCAGTGAAAACACTAAGGGATCCTCTCTATCTTGGGGCAAGAGATACTTCGATGCACTCGAAATTTGAAAATGTTCACTTATATTCCTTTGCTTCTCACTGCCTCAAATGTCTGTGTTACTAGAACCATGTCGAAGAGAAAATGATTTTAAAAATATGTTTAACGCTATCACTCAAAATCGACGTAATATTGTTACTCATGGTTTGATTTGGTGTAGAAGCCAACAATTTGCATGACCGCTGAGAGCCTCCCTATGAAATTAATACAAAAATAAATACAAATACAAATGTGACGACCAGCAACAGACTCTTGTCCAAGCTAGACAGGTCCTAAGCAATTTATTAGTCTTCAATGAAGATCAATGGCACTCTTAAAGCTACGCACCCCGTTGTTTATTACCATGTCTTCCGGTAAGCTTGCCACAACCCTACTAAAGTAGTAGTTTTTCCTTATTTCCAGGTTAGCTTGAGATTTGAATAGCTTAAAACAATGACCCCTAGTCCTGCTTTCCATTAAATCCATTAACATCATTCATTTTGATAAATTTAAACAACTGAAACATGTCCCCTCTGATCCTCCTTTGCACCAGGTTGTACATATTAAGCGTTAATAAATCTGGTATCATAATCTAAATTTGAAAGCCCCCTTAGTAGTATAGTTACCCTTCTTTAAACCCTTTCCAATACACAAATATCTTTCCTCAGGTAAGCGACCAAAACTGCACAGCATACTCCAAATGGGGTCTTACTCAACCCCTTATATAAAGGCAGAAGAACCTTCTTAGATTTGTTTGAAATAGATCTATTGATAAATACTCAGATTTCAAACTGGGACGAAGTTCCGACTAGACCCGTCACTCTTGTCAATTCGAAAGAAAAGTACAGGAAGAAAAATACAGATTATGAAATGAATTTTTTTCGAAACTGAGCATTAAGTGCTTCATTATTTTGCACGAATAAAACCTGTTTTTGAGGAATTTAGTGATTATTTTTAACTATTAACAACTTGTTTTTCTTCTCATTATTTACCAAAACTACAACTCATAAAATTTAAGGGGGGAAAACGCATGTTTAACAGAGAAAATATTACCTTTTTATTCATTTTTCACGTTTTCTGTTCTTTTACGCCTATTATAACTCGCACGGATGATGGGAAATAAATGAACTCAGACTTGATTGAAAATTATGTTTGTGTGGAATCGGAATGAGAGAAAAAAAAAAAGAGTGAAATTCAAATTTTGGTAAAAACTCTTGGTGGTGTAGTAGAACATGATCCAATGTACATTTTACTAAAACTTGTATACTTTTGAACCTTTTCATCTGGCCAATAGGAGTGACCGACGGACACATACACACGCACATTTTGCTATACTTATATATTTCTGAGTTTCTTGATGCGGTTTCGAAATAAACACCTTGAAAAATTTTCAGAAAATTGTTTAAACGTCAGAGTATCAAAATAGAATAAAGTTATAGATTTAAAATAAACATAGGTAGTGAAAGAAAGCGGTAAATATTTTCTCCCGTCTTTGCTGTGATATTTATTCAAATTTACGTTTGACCTACGTTACTCTACGGCATTCAATCATTTCCATTTTTATCGATAAAAAATTGAGGTCAAAGAAATTTGCAGTCACTTCTTTCGGAAATATATACTGAATAATGAGTGTTTATAGAATTTGTGCTCTTTGAAGCATACATCCATTTATGGTTAAAAAAAAAAATTGGAAATTTCTTGGACATGCAGTGCGTTGACAACAGATGACATGTCGTACGCCCTGTCGTTTAACAAAATGTCTAGCGATACGGTTATCCTCCGGTAGCAACTTTCAATTGTTGCCACTACAACAATTGAAAGTTTCACCTGAAAAAGTACTTTTTAAAGTAATTATTTCCGGAAGTACATAATGTCTTTTTTATGTCAGTATAGTAGTCTTCCTTTTTTTCAAAAAAAAAAAAAAAAAATGTACATATTGAGTTTTCTTCATTTGTAAAAGAAAATCTATCACAACTCTACGAAAAAAGAGGATTCTAGAGAAACCACAATGAGACCAGTGGCATAGCCAGGATTTCATTTCCAAAGAGCGTCCAATATATTTCCTATATAATTGTATCTACTTAACTTAGAGTTCGATTATATGAAACTAGAAGGGGAATTATGTGTAAAACATTTTATGAATTTTCTCCATTAATTAGGGGAGGTTTTCTGCCCAGCAAATTTTCATGTGAATGAAATATAAAGAAAACTTTTAATGGCTCTTAATACGATCAGATGTTTTAAGATCAAGAAACTCTCACGCCACTGGAAAAAAAATTCTTCGTTTTGTTGCTCGTGGATTAGTGTTACTGAAAACAGTTACGTTAATTTCATATTATTGTTTTATATCTTTTGATATATGTAATGAAATGACTATTGTCGTCATAACGAATGAGTGAAGACGTTTGTCAGTTAAAAGTTAAGAATTCCAAGAAATAACAATAAATGTAGCATTAAATAATTTATAAAAGTAATACACTAAACTCCCTATTATCCACGCAATAGGGTGGCACGGTAACCGCGGATAAGAGAAAACCGCGGATAATCCGAACAATGGGTAAAAAACGATACTACTGTATACAATAGCTAAAAAATATGAATAAAACTCAAACACACATTTAAGTGATAGCTAGAAAACATTGCTACATTGCATCGACTAACATTGAATGGAAAAAATATACGCATGTAAAAGCTAAAAACGAACAGTAACACAATCATAAGTTTAAAAAACAGTTAATTACCGTTGAAAAAGCAATAAAATAAATTGTGAAAAGACCCGCGGATAATCCGACCGCCGATAATCGGGAGTTTACTGTAGTTATAAAAACATATAAAACGATTGTTTTCTTCTTACTGTTAGTTCTTCGTCTAATACTGCGTCGGATTTATTAATCAAGAGAGCTGCCAACGTTTGGTATACAATACGATACGGATTTTCGATGTTTTACAAGTTTTAATAAGATAAACAACTTGTGCTTCATTGTATAGTGCAGTCCTGATAAGTAAAGCCATTACATTAAAAAGGTTTATTTACCTTTTTTTTTTTTTTGAGCCGACCAGTGAAAAAAAGACGCCTTATTGGTGCGGATTAGAGTAGCAATAACTTATGCAAAACTGTTTCGACAATAACGTAACTCAACTCAGCCCTATTTAACTTTCCCAGTTGCGTCAAAAAGGGTGAACATTGTCAAGGTCATAACTCATTTCAACCAAAACCTGATACTTAAAATGGCCCACAGATAAAGCGCCAAATTTGTTTTTAAAGACGTTCAAGGAAAAAAAAAATCTCATGTGTAATATCCCTTTTAGTTGGCAAAAGAAACTATCAAAGAAAAGTTGAATCTTCGATAAGTAACTGAAAAAATACTTAAAAATGGGGTTTTATTATTTTTTTCTCTCAAGTATTAGTTTAGAAAATGAATTAAATAATTTAGGTACGACTAAGAAATGTGAGAAAAAGCTCTGATCATACAAAACAAAAAAAAAAAAAAAGCACACTAAACTATAATTGGCTGCTAAAACGCATAAAATATTTATAAAGACTATCTCGATACGTATCAAGGTATAAGATACGTCTTTTTCTGAAAAGAAAATAGCACCATACAGAATTATGAATGAAGTGAAACCTGAAGAGTTGAAATGCTTCATTACTGCTGAGAAAAAAAGTTAAATCCTTTTGCGATAAATATACATTTACTTAATTCAACTTTCACCATTAAAAATTAATACGATAAAATAGCATTTGAGACTGATAATGAAACGATTAGCTGAATCTAATATGAAGATTTAATACAAACTTTGGATGAAAATAGAAAAAGAAATGCAGTTCAAGAAAAGAGGAACTCGTTCTTTTTTCTGGAAAAAGCAACTTTCAAAAGAGATTATGTCTGTCTGGTAAAGGTTATCATTCGCACATGTTTTTCTTACTGTTTAAATTCTGTGAGTATTCTATTTTTAATGCCCTAAATGATATTAAGTCTGTAAATGGTAACTCTATAATTAAAAGGTTTTGCAACCGAATTGAAAATCGCATTCGCCTTACAGAATTCGATAAGTATAATCTTCGGAATATTTTCTGAGTTGTGGCATACGTATTTTGAAACATGTTTTTCCCAACCGAACTTATTAGCTTTATCGCTGCATGGTTTAAGCAATTTTCTTTTCCATTGATAAAGGACAACTAAAAATTTTGAATAAATAAAATTAAGTATGAATTGTCTGTTAATTATCAAGAATTTTATTTAAACGAGTAATTTTACATATTATGTTCCACCAAAGCTTTTGCTTAAATATATGCTGATCTTTGTAATTGTTTTCATTAAATTTAAATGTTACAGTAAACCAGTTTTAACTGAAGGCGTGACAGAAATAACTATGTTGTAACGAAGATGTACTATGAAATTACTATGTTGTATCTATGACCCTCAAAATATTTCATCATAGGGTCACTGTACGTTCGCTATACCGAGAAATTTTACAATTTCTCGTGAGTTAACTTATATGCAAACGAGGACTCCGTTGGAATAAACTACGTATCGGACTATGTCGTACGTTCCTTCAAGATGAACTTTCAGCAAAAAAATATGTTGGGAAGAATTTTTCGCATTACCTTACATGTTGTGTTTCAAAATATTGGTTGTGATTTAAAATGAAAAGGAGATTTTGGAAAGTAGTGCAACGACCAAGATTTTTCAGGACTTTACTTTTAATAAAGGTCTAGAACAGTGTTTCAAATGATATATCGTGGAACCCTAGGGTTACATGAGGATTACTCAAGAGTTCCACAAAACATCATTGTTCTTTTTTAATTCAAATAAGTTATTTAAAAAAGAAAGGTTGGTGTAAAACTATGAATCAGTATTTTCGGAATGGACTGCAAAGAAAACGTTAAAACTCAACATGCCAAAAAAAAGATAAGAACCGTAGCAAACTTACTAAACTTGGCATGAGGGTAAAACTTCCATCCATAAAGAGATGGATGGAGAAACACGAACATCTTTTATGATCAAAATTTTGGCTTTAATATTTTGTATAAAACGAGTTGTTTAAATTAATTTTGCATTAATTTTTGGTTACGCTATGAATAGAATAAATATTATTTTTAAATATTTTTCATTTTTAATGCAAGTAAATCATTTTCGTAAAATTGTATTCAAACTATAGTATTAAACAAAATGCAAGTTCCACGAAAAAAGAGCTTACATTCTTCAAAGAAATGAGAAAACTCTGGTCTAGAGTTACGTTCATATACTATTATAAAATATCACTAGGTGAAAATTGGAACTGATGAGCATCTCTATTGTAGCCAGAATTTTTCTTCTGGAGTGAGTAAGTTTGATCTTAAAAGTCTGTACCTGTATATAAAATAACATATTAGAAGTGTATAATGCTGCTGATTGAATTCAATGCTAAGATATCGTTAAAAAGCAATAGAAAAAAAATTCATGCCTGAGGAATTGAATTTCACCATCGCTGCAGACTCTTGCTAGTGGGCTAAATTTATTTTAGTTTCCAATTTGCTGTCATGATTTATTGGTTTCTGCACTGAGATACGTTAAAATCCAGCTCGTTCACGCTAATTTTATCTTCCTTTTCACATTTTTTGTATTCAAGGGTGAAAAAACTGTCAAATGCATTGCTCTGTAAGCAGTAATTTAGTAATTTTAAACATGTTTCAGTTTTGAGCCAGGGCAACGACATTACAAAAATCAAAGGTTCAGGGAAGGGCTCTTTGATCCCCCAAACTCCCTTCACTGAACTTCAGTTCAGCACTATTTCACCGTGAAAATTTAAGCCCTGTATAGTTTAATTTTCATTGGTCAATACAATATATTGAAGTAGAAAACAAAAATCGTAAACTTATATGACGTTTTCTTTCGATTCGACTGGTTAAATTTTTAAGTTTTAATGTTTAGTAATGCAAAGTGTTCTAGCACCCCAAACTGAATTTTGAGCATAGAAGTGTTCCTAAAGAACAGTAACGCTAAGATGAAGGTGGAGCCTTAAACGTAGCCTGTAATATACCGACAGCTTGGTTATGATATCCAGAGACTGAAGTTTCGTCCTTGTATGGACTTCTCAGCCTGGAGTCAATAACCGAGATGGAGGTAGATGTCATTTTATTGAACCTGACAGTGCCAGCCAACTTGCAGCTAAAATACAGGGTGACAAGAAATAACTTAGACACACATAATACACCATAACTTTAATGTTAATGAAAATATTACGACTTAACTTCAAAATAAATATGAATACTTTATTTCGTCTAATATATTTACACATTTTCAAAGTGCCTTTAGGATTAATGCAGAGTTTTAAAAGTGTCACAAAATTTTCATCCCACTCGTTGCATAAGGATTTCTTTAGGGATGTCAAAGTTTTAGGAAGTTTAACACAACCTTGTCTCCAAGAACTTCTTGCACTGTTGAACTGCATCAACGACTCCAATCTAATGGTTTGGGGTAAGATGTATGCTAGTGGGAAATTATCACTTGTTTTTGTTAATCATGGGATAAAATTTGTCAAGAAGCATATCTCAAACGCGTTTTGGAAGATGTTGTCTTACCTTGGTCACAAATATTCTTTGGAAACAAAAGATGGACCTTCCAACAGGATTCCACACCTGCACACTGAGAAAAAGGCTCTCAAGACTTGTGCAAGACATATTTTCCGGACTTCATTGGAGCTCAAGAATGGCCACCGTATTCCGCAGATTTGAACCAAATGGATAATTCTATTTGATCCATCGTGGAGACAAGGGTGTGTGCTAAACCTCTTAAAACTCTGGCATCCCAAAAGAAATTCTTATGCAGGGCATAGGATAAAATATCAGTAAGTGAGTTGCGGCCCAGAGCTGAAAATTTTGTGACACTTTTAAAGCTCTGTATTAATCTTTAAGGTAGCTACTTTGAAAATTTGTAAATATATTAGACGAAATAATGTATTCATATTTATTTAAAAGTTTGGTCGTAATATTTTCATTAGCATTAAAGTTATGTGTGTCCAAATTATTTCTTATCACCCTGTAAATTAAGCTCACCAGCAAGAGTGCGCAGCAATGGTGAAATTCAATTCGTCAATTGAAGGCAGAGCTTGAATATAAAACAGTAAGTTACCGAACTAAATCCAGAACTGAAACAGAATTGCATATAATATAAGGACGAAACTTTAGTCTCTAGATGTCCATGGCTGAGCTGTTGGTGTACTGTATGAAGTTCTGCCTTAGTCCTGGCTTAAGGGCGGTAACTTACTACATACAATGCTGGTAAAAAATTGCATCACCCTCGCATTTTCACAACAATGGGATTATGTTAGAAGTTTTGGTCGACCGATTAACGCTGAATGTATGTGAAATTCTGCAAAACTTATGAAATAAACATTAAACAGCAGGAATCCGATAATTGTTTACGTAGATCGGGGCTGTTTCCGGGCCAAGGCAAACTGCTGACCCCATGCTCATTTTTCCATTTCTGAACCTGCGTGTGAGTTTAGAGAGAAAAAAATTACTTCATCCCATGTCAATTTAAGTCTAATGGCAGGATAAAGGTTTTTAAATTGCTACTTACCAGTTTTGCACTATGGCACGGAGCAGAATCATCCTAGAAAATGACGTTTGGAACTGAAGCAAAGTGATCCTGGATAGTAGGAAGCGATTTCTCCTCCAAAATGCCAATATACACCTGAGCGTTTACTGTTCTTGCACAAAGGGAAGCCCACCAACTCTTCGATCAGAAATACATCCGCAAATTATCTGGGATACGAGATGCTTGACTGGGTGTTGAATGCAGTCGGGATGATATTCCTCTCATTTGCGGCGCGGGTGATGCATTTTTTTTTTACCACTACTGTAAAACCCAAAGCGTTGATTACTCTAGCTATTGAAGAAAAAAAAACTTCGCATGTGTCAAATGATCTGATCGATTTTCCTATTCATTGAGTTTGTTACGAAATTTGTCTCGGAGAAATAATGTATTATTTACAGTAATATTTTGAAACATATATATCCTTTTTCTTCCAGAAAAATGCTGTGTGGGAAAGAATATACGGCAAACTTTAGAAAAAAAAGGTACAATTCTATTTTCCGAGACTATTTTTCACAGAAAATGTTCTTCTTATGGTCCTGTGAGTGGTAAAAATTTGAAAAATGTCTCTCTTTACAAGCATGAAATACAGACAGAAGCGGAAAATATATAAAGCAATGCATTACGACGGGATTCTTTGTTTCATTTGAAACCTGCAATGAAAAATGACAGCACATTTTTCGTTTCATTCGCAATGAAGAAGTTAGAAAAACTATTCCTTTCCTCTTTTTCTCGTGAGAAAGAAAAACATAAAAACATGTAATGAGGGGTTTTTGACGTTGATTAAGGAACATCAGAAATTTCAGATGAAGTCAGAATAACGAAAATTTCTTTTTAGAAGGAATTAAGTCGTTTAGGAACTAAAGTTAAATGTCGTTGCCTAATGTGATTTAAAACCCTGTAATTATTAGCATTTTGATTTAAAATGCATATTTTTTGTTTATTTGTTATTATCTTTTACTTATTTTTGCTACATGTTCATTGCGCTGTTTTTAATTTTTTAGGCAGAGAAAATCTTGAGATGGTGGTTTGCGTTTTTTGATGCATTGTCTCGTTCAACCATTTCGAGTTAGAGATTCAGCAAGCACAGTTGGTAGGCAGTACCACATCCCCCCCCCCCCCCTCCCTCCAGAATTCTAGGTTCACACACATATTTCCCAGCTTAATATGTTAATTTATATGCATATAAGGACTGTTATAACAACCCTATAAGGTAAATTCTGGCTACGTTAATGGTCAGGATGGAATGCTTTCGCTCCTGTTCTTTGTAATCTTCCTCTCATTCCTTTCAAAATAATATTTTTAGAAAACGAAATTGAGGCAGTGAACAACAAAGAGATGTGATTGACAGTTTTATGGTTTTGGATAAAATGCGCTTAAAGTTCGGTCCAAGGTAGGTTTTTATTGACAGGATTTTCCAAATCATGCTGTGAAGCAGCATCAACCAGGGCTGTTAGTAATATATTGTGACTCAAATAGAGGAGAGGTTTTCCCACCATTTTTTCTGTTATCTCCAAATTTCTTTACATTGGCACTTGCATCCCTTTACTTCTCAGTGCCTCAGTTGCACTATTTTTTAAATTCCAATTTAAAAAACCACGAGTTTAGATGACTCAAGATTATTTAGAAACAATTAAAAATAAATTAATAATTCAACTGTATCATTAGTAAATTCAATGCATCTGCTAATGAACCACTCAGTACAATGCTATTATCTATTGATATGAGCTATATCAGTCATCATTAGTTTATCAGATAAATCAGAGCGACTACCAAACATAAATTTACTTATTTGTTAAAATATGTACTCAACTGATGTTTCTTTAAATGTTGAATCATCCACGTTACACTGTTAATTGAAGTCGGTAAATCCGTATTTCGGTCAATCGGCAATTCGGTTTTTTAGTTTGTGAAACGCCAGAAGAGAAAAAAATGTAGTGTATTAAAAAAGAGGCATCGATTAAACTTGTGTTTCATGTAACAAAGGAATAACAAGAAATCTTTACAAAAAGCTAAATGAGCCAAAACTTCATCTAATTGCAAGAATAATCACCAGGTTTTTAATTCTAAATTATTTTACACTATGTGCCCTGCATATTGGTTTCAAAAACAATTTAACGTACACGATACGTCTCTTTCCTGTATAGTTTACCAGAAGCAAAAATTTCTATAAATTAGAGAAGTTACTTCTCTCAAGAGACCCATCTTTTCACAACTAAAAAATAGAACACTAAATGCATGAACTGAAATCGCTCGTTGAAGTTCTTTTTATTTGAGGGAAATGGGCTGTCTGATCAGATAGCAATTGTCAGTTATAAAAACTGTTCTTTGAAATGGAACTATTTTTTAAAAACGTTTATTGAATTAACTGTCATTTTGGCATTACTGTTTGTTGTGATACTTTAGGAGATATTCAAAAAAGTTTCTGACTTTGAGTCTTTTAAATCTATTTTACGGTAAAGTACACAAAAAGTAAAAAAAAAAGAAGAAAAGAAAGAAAAAATAATTTCAGAAATCATATGCTTTTATAGGTATTCAGTTACATATTACTAAGATGAAGAACACGTTTTTCTTTTTTCACAAGTTGTGATGATAGAAACAAAGAAAGATGGAACTTACATTTCTTGATTTTATTAACTTTTTATTTTTGTATCTATTTTAAAGGAAGATATCCGAAAAGGATAACAATAGTTTCAGACGCGTATCCTTTACTAAATACTCAATTGCATCAACATTAAAAATATGTCGTTATTTCACACTCGTCATTAACTGAAAGTATAAATAAATAAAATTGCACTTCGCTTCGGTAACTGCAACCTACGCGGAGATGTATTTTATAAAGCTCACCGGAAAATATCTAAAGCTGAGCCATCCAGATAAATTAAGGCACCCGAAATGCCAATTGCTGAAGGTATGGCTCAATGGAAATTTATGATGAACCGTATCTAGGACACGCTATAGGGACGATTAGCTGGACACGAGAAGTCTAGATTAATGCAGTACGTGCAAGCTTTCTAAATAGGGACGACTTACGTGTAACAACCAAGATACAGTAGTAGAATTTGCAGTGGTCGTCTTGTTAAACATTGGATGAAGTTGTCAGAGGAGTGAAAATAATCTTAACTGATTTATGATTCAACAGATTATTTTTTTAAATACCATAAATAAATTTATGACACTGAAAATATTTCAGTATTAACCATTGCATAAGCTCTAGAGTAATTATCCAATATTACAACTGCAGTAGAATCTCGATTATCCGAAATTATTTTACCCAAAACCTCGTTTAATCAAAGCCGGTTTCATTGATTTTTTTTTTTAAAGTAAATATACGATGTCTTTTAAAGTTCAATCCATCAGTACATTTTTGAAGAATGAATAAATCTGGCTTTTAAAATGCAATTAAGTTCAAAAGTGATTGAATCGAAAAGTAAAGTTTTGTGTTATGCAGTAACGTTTTTATCTATGTAGTGGAATGTGGGACAAAGTGAGATAGGAAAATATTTACTCCGCTTTTAGCGCCACCTACAGTCAACTCTCGATAGCTCGACGTTCTAAGGGACCGACAAAAGCATTCGAGTTATTTGCAGTTCGAGTTATGGGAAGTTAACACAACAGAGTTTGAGTCCCGATGAAAACTTTGAGATAAAGGAATTATTTGAGTTATAAGATTCGAGTTATCGAGACTGCATTTGGTAAATTATATTTGGTAACTGTTTTTGGGTATTCGACTGTATTAGGTGATATCCTAACTATATAGTAGCACATGTAATATATTCCAGTTAGGAAAAAAAAATTACCGAAGATTAAAGCAATGATAATACAGGCAATTTTACAAACGGATACTCATATTGTAAGATTTTGTTGCAGGTCAAAAAATATTCTCGTTATTATAAAATGATAAAGCTCTTTTTACGAACATTTTAAATATTAACTGAGACCTTCTAATACTCAGTGAAATATTTATTTGGTTAATATTAAGCTTATTTGTATTTTAAATATTATCTACAATCCGTCAAGTACATACGGGGAAAAGTATGAGGCAAAGTGAAATAGTGTATTTTGTTTACTCGCTCAATCATTTACTAAATCACTTACGAATTCATTTATTAATTCATTCATTAACATTCCATCTACATTTAGTAAATCGCTAATTTATTCATCACTTATGTTCTTATTCATTTACTATTTTACTTGTTCCTTTATTTTTCTTTGCACATTAAGTAATTTCTAATTTAATTTTTAGTTTTTACTGTTTCAGTACCTTTTCATTTATTCATTCAACCTTTTTTCCTGATTGATTTGATAAAAAATATTTTCTATAACTGAATAAAAAATATTTCATTAGAATCGCTTTTTTTTTTTTGAAGGCGCAAATTTACTCCAAAAATAAAAAATGCTGTTTCAATGGAAGTTTGATTATAAAATATTTCCTTATGTACTGTAATTTTCAAGATAAATTTCATATTTGTTCATGTTGAAAAAGCTCAGTTATCTTAACTATTTCACTTTGCCCCCCATTCCCCTACGTATGCTCAAAATTAACTGTACTATTAAAAACACAGAAAAGTTTACAGCATTGTTACCACATGCCTTACGGGTTAAAAATCTCTTGGTGTACTTTTAGCCTCCATTCATCTTAAAGTACGTATAATAAGTCTTATTGAACTTCCATTGCATTTTTAAATTTGTATAACATTTGTTGATCAGATTCAGTTTTTGTAGTTAAAGTGGTATGTAATTAAAACATCATAGATAATAATTATTTTGTTCGTGTGTGCAGAACATGTCAAAATCTACTGATCAAGTTTCTGTGATCTCCTCCATGTCCCTTATTGAAAGCCCCTCTTTTCCCGAAGATTTCATTTAACTCGAGGAAGTTCAATTAGGATCACTTCAATCAAGTTCTACTGTATTTCAAATTTATTTAGTATTACGGGGGTACTCTTACTAAGATTACCAGATATTGAACCACATTGATTCTTTTTTCTGGTTTCATAAATTTTATGAATGTTTTGAATGTTTAGGCAAACTATATACTGTAAAGATTTCGAACTTTTGTTAAAAGTGTGTTATTAAACTAAAGTAATAAATTATGAAGTAACAGATTTCTCAAAAAAATTCATTCAAACACTTAAGAGAATTCTAGACAAAACAAAAGAACGTCGAAGTATGGCATAAATTTAGTTTGTATATTTTTTAATATAAGATACACACATAGAAAAGTATGAATACTTATTTGGCTGTTGTACAATGCTTTCGTCATTGTAATTGTGATATCTAAACAGGAATAATATTCAATTGTTGTAGTTTTCATGCTCAAACTATAATATTTTTCTAAAAGAGATGTATTAAATGTTGATTACTATACAAAGAAAGAAAAAAAAACTAAATATATAAAGAGAAAACTAACCTTAAATTATCATCTTGGTCCCCTAGAGGGAAAACTTAAAATAGGAAAATAGTACATGAGGAACATCTTTTTCCATAGTATTAATCTCAACATTTTGACCTTTTTTAGAAATTTACTCAACTAGAAGAATCATACATTTTAAAAACTTATTTAAAGTTTCTAAAATGTATGACTGGATTTAAAGATAAAATTTGGATTACCTAAGATTATTACCTAAGATTCATATATATATTAGGAAAGAATTATTATAAGGGTTATAATTATATATTGCATAATTACCCCCTTATTACCTTAGATAGTAAAGCTTACATTATTTCAAAAGGAAACTTTTACTTTGAAGACAAATAAAATAAAGCTTCTAGTTGATGATTATCATAAAGACATTTTTATCTGAACTCAAAAAAAAAAAAAAAAAAAAAATATTACATACAATATTTTTTGAAGTTAAACTTTCTCAAAATCACATTTTACGCTCGGTTATCGATGCACAACTTTTGACAAAAAACCTAGACTGAAAATCTTTAAAATATCAAATCTATTTAATACGGGTGTAATAAATTGTCGCAATATTTCTTTAAAGAGCATTTTGAAATTCTCAAGTCAAAAATCAGAATTTAATATCCTAACATCAAGCCTTTTTCCTATCAATGAAGTGCCTCAGAACGTTTTTTTTTTTTTTTTTTTTTTTTCGCCTAAGTACTTAAATGATTAAATGCCTATTGATAGTGGAATGATAACGTTTCTGCGTTCTATCTGTGGTCATTTCTAGTGAAATACTCGAATCAGAATCGAGATATCGAATTAACGATTTCAGCGAGTTCTATTTGAAATATCATCAACGGGAATATAAAGCAAACCTAGCTACCTCTTTCTCGATAAAATAAGGTTTATCAAGAAGTACTTTTTGGAAAAATTACGATGGTTATAATTCGTTTTTGACGAAATATACTTCATTTTCTGCATCAAACAGTTGTTCAGACTCTGCAGATAGTGTGAAAATGGAAAGAGAAGCGATCATTAAATAGAAATAGAATTCTTATCTTGTGGTGTCTTTACATTTAGTGCGCATTGCCAAGTTTTAGATAGATAAATGTGTGATTCTATTTATAAGTACAGACCTTTGAGTAAGTATATATACAGATTTTAAAAAATAGTTCAGAAGTCTTACTTACGTTGAAAATAGTTAGTCGCTGTGATGAAATTGAGAAATTATGAGTTTTTTAAATAGCAAAAGGGAATGATTTCTGGCAATTAAATAATTCTGGATGGAAAAGAAGAAAAAACTTCTAAAAATTATGTTACATGGTCAATAACAAAGAAGTATATGCACGGTATACTTTGATAAAAAATACATAATAAATGTACACGAAATACACAAAAGAAAAGTGCACTTGACATGTGTGAAGTGTATAGTGTTGCACATTTCAATAGAAAAATACTTCATTAATTTTAAAAAAGCTCCTTTCTCAAAAAACATAAGGGAAGCCAAGCTTAACCCGTATGATCAAAACCATCAGGTTTAACTTTCTGTAACATATCACCGAACACATGAACTATGCTTTACGAAAAGCAAATGTCATGCAGATATGAAAAAGAAAAAAAATGTATAGTTCCCATAGATAATAAACTTATCCTGATGCCTATCCTAAACTGTCCAAGTATCCAGTTTATTCCACATGAAAGACACGCACAAAAAAAGTGAGATTTCAAAAGTGTATTAAAGTATTGATGACAAAATCCACCTAAATATCGTCACTTTTTTTAGCTTCCTATTTATAGAGGTTTTTAAATCATATAAACAATTGACTGTCTTCACAATAAGTTTTGAATTTTGATGAAACGAATTTCAGTACAAGAGTATATTGTAGGTTTGACGAAATCAGTTACCTGATGGCATTTATTCGTCTACTGATAATTCTGCTACTAATCAGCCAATGGCACATCCAATTTTTCTCCTAGTTTGTGTTTGAAGGGAGGTATTGTGCTCAAAACTGTCCTTTCCCGTGTATATTTTTACATTCAAGGACTGAAAGCATGGCTTTTAAAACCAGGACTGTGGAGTCGGTAGAACAATGACTGATTCTGGCTATTTTACAGCCTTCGACTCAGACTCCTTTACATCAAAACCAGTCCGATTCTGACTGTGACTCCGCAGAACTGTGACTGGCAGAAACGCGGATTTTGAAATAAAATGACGGACTCCGACTCATGAAATTATAAACCTTCGACTCATGACTCCAACTCAGACGCCTTTGTTACAAAATCAGCCTGACTTCGATTGACCTTCGATTCCAGCCCTGCTTGAAACCAAGGACCATCCATCCCCATGATATTGTGACCAGTCGGTTACTATCGCTACATCCAAAAATGGTCTCTTTTGACCTTTATGAATTTTTATTCATAAAGAATTAATATTTTTATTGCTTTTTTAACCCTATTCTATGTTTATAAACGTAATTGTAGAGGAAGAAAAGAGGAAAATACCCGACAACCAATATTCTTTATTGTGCCTCCCATATGAATTCTTATTTAGCCAGGAAAACAACACCTAATTCTCTGTTGAACTAATTTTTGTTTTCTTTCACTCTTGTTAAGTTAAATGTCAGAAAGCTTCTTTTGCTAGTTCGAAACACAGTGATTTGTAAATTTTGGAGTCAAATGTAAGTTGCGTTAAATTCCCGTGTGGCATTCATTTCCGGCGATTCACACAAACTGGAACAAAAGTGTTTCAGCTTTTAAAGCATGTGATGTTCCAAGGACTTGTGATGATGAAAAAACAATTTTAAGCTTTAATACAAGTTACATTCAATCGAGCCAACTGGTCCCAATTACTCGAAATTTGATTCAAATACAGTTTCAATGATTGGAACAAAAAAAAAAATAGTTTTTGGTGTTAAGACATCGAAAAGTAAATAGATAATACGAAAAAGGATATAATAATTTATTTAAAAATCCTGGGACAGCAAATATTTTTTCTCACAAAAACATAGAGGGAATCAAAACTAATTACCAAATTACCTTAGCATTAAAAATCGTCCAAAAAACATACAAGTAATACTGGACCCCTCCCCCCAGAAAAAAAGCTCGTTCGAAAAAAAATCAGCATACATAATAATTATACTTTTAAAAATTAACTAAAAATTACTGACAGTTGAATGATGACAACTAATTTGACCTAGTTGGCATTAAGGATTGATAACTGTTTTATGAAAAATGGAACCTTACTTGTAAGGAAGGACATTAAATTTTAAATTTCTGTATAATTAAATGAAGGGTAAAGGTATGGAATTAAAAATGTGAAAAGGAAAATTAAAAAGCAAAAGAAAGAAAAAAATCCGACAAGGCCAATAGAACCACGATTTGAATTCCTTTTGACGACGATGTTATTCATCAACGTCACAAGCAAATAATGTTGGTACCCAAAAACCTATATTAAAGTACAATCAAGCAAAATAAGGATTGCGAGAAAAGTCTTTTTCGAGACATATACAAGGTTTATCGGGAGCTTCGTCACGAAGTTATGATGCTTATCACCCTTTTGGTACGAGAAATATGACCCGTCTGATGCCCCAATAAATGAGATGAAGATGTCGTAGATCGAATTGGGAGGATGGAGAGCAGAATGATCATTAGAGACTGAGAGGGGAGTTCTTATCTCTTCAGTCGCCGTCCATCAAAGGCATATGACAAAAACGAATGGTTATTGCCATGAGAGTGGTCCATAACTCAGTGGTCAAATTGAATATTTACGTGAAACTACAAATCTTTTTGTACCTGGTAAAGAAAAATAGGTTGCTTTTGAATTGCATTTGTTGGTAATTATAAGACTATTTCCAGCTAAATGAGCATAAATGTTATTTTAAATTTGGTCTAGAGAACTGCCGTGCCGTGAACAAGTAAAGTGCAGTAACTGTAATGTTTTTATTTATTTATTTATTTATTTATTTTTTGACATTTTTGTGATATATTGTACGTTAGCTTTGTTGCACAAGCTTGTTCATTTGCTGAAAAAATAAGCGCTAAAAACAGTTCCCTATTATTAGTATTGAATCCAAAATGCGTTTCTTCAAATATTTCAAAATTCATTTCTGTAGATACCGCTGTTTACCTGCCTACGACAGAGCAGAGGAGACAAGGTATAGTTAATAAAATTCTGACATTTTAATTTTTCTATTTTTTTTCTACTAATGTTAATAACCCGAATAAAACTTTGTGCTACACGATTGCCATTTTCCTACCAAATAATGATTTCAAAATCTTTTTGACAAATATTTTTTATACAAAATTTTTTTTTCCGAAACGTGTCAACTTGAACTCAAATAAATTAACTGTTATGCTGGAGTAAAAAGCAACATATGAAGTTTTTAAGAACTCCTTTGAGACTCTTAGAGAGACCCATAAAATGCTTGAAGTAATAATCCGAGTTAGATAATAAACGGAAGTCAGCTTTACAGCTAAATGCAAGCATGTTGTATGGATATCTTCAGCGAAATATGCTCTTTCCATTATTTCAGAAGGAATTTTCTTCATTTGAGCGTTTTCTGGTCCTTTTTGGTAATTAAAATTTTTTGTAATTAAGTATCAAATTTTCAGTAAGTCACCGCCTTACAGCCAGGGCTAAGGCAGAATACATGAAGTACACCACCAGCTCAGTCATTCCAGCCAAGAACTGCAGTTTCGTGCTTATTAGCAATCATCAACCCGACATAGGAAGTGACTGAGCTGGAGTTGGAAAACCTCTTAAGAAAGCCAAGAGTGCCAAACAAACTGGTAGAATTAGTACTGACGAAGCAATGGTTCCGTTCAACTCAAAGATTGAAGAACGAGCTGAACTGAACCATTGCTTCTGGTCACTCGTCTGGTCAGTGCTAATTCTATATTAGCTACCAGTTTTTTGGTACTCTTGGCTTCCTTAAGAGGTTTTCCACCTCCAGCTCAGTCACTCCTATGCCGGGCTGATGAGTGTTAATAAGCACGAAACTGCAGTAATCGACTGAGCTGGCGGTTTATTTTATGTAAGTATCAAATTGACTCAAGTGGCAGTAATAACTTGATCAAGACGAAGCCATTACGTAATTTCAAAAAGAGTGAAAAAAAAAAAAAGCTGAGAGCATAAGCAATTTTTCTCATGTAAAATCAAGCCTCCATAAAAAAAGAATTTTCTAGCATATCATTTTGGGTAAAAAACGAAACCTCTGGGGGGAAAGGTGTTGATGAAATAAAAGCCGCGAATTTTCGTTTTATTACAGATAAATTTTGATATTTCGGCTACAAATCTAATTTTTATATAAAGATAAAAATTTACAATTTTTAATTAATATTAAATCACACAAAGGTTTTAAACAAAACTTTGAATTTTTTTTATGTTTTATTTCACTTTAAAGGCAATTTCATTGCAGCGTTACACACCCAGAAAAAATTGAACTTAAAAAATTGCAGCAATTTGAGCGGTTTTTGCTGCAAAATATGCAAACCAGTGGTATGGCGTCAGAAGGCCATGGGTTTTCTTCTTTTATGGATTTTTCCTTCGTTTGAAAACTCAAGCATTAAAGTAGCATGCAGTTTAAGAAACACATTGCAGAGTTAAAATCTTAAAAAGCATAGCTTAAAGCCAAATTGTAGAAAACAGAATAATAGTTAATTGGTAATCAGTAGAATTTTCTGAGTTGTCTTTTTAAAATGTTTTTTAGCCTTTGAAGCAGTTACAATACAAAGCAATACAGTTTTTAAAGTTCGTGTCCACTTTTTTTAAGCGTATCTAAGTCATAGTTTTAAATTTCTAATTTAATATTTGGTTGAATAATATTGAATAATTTAACTGAAGTTTTGATGATTTATATAACTTGCATCATATTTCAAAAACTGAAATGCTTTGAAAAATCCAGTTTTCAAAGTGGCATGAGAAAAATATTAATTTAATTAAAAAAACTGTCATTAACGAAAGAGAAAGATTAAGCTGTTAAAATGTACAGAAAAAAACTATGTAAGTACTACAGGAGTCAGATCGATGTGTCATACAATGTCTGACGATAAAGTACGTAAAAACATCAAATTTAACTTGTTTGAGATGGAGGTTACCAGGTGCGGTGAACACATTGTTTACAGAGCGGTAAAAATAAAATATCGAAAACCTTTTGCGATCACAGAATCTCGAAAGATGTCATATGAAATCTTTTAGTGATGCTTTGCGGAAGAATCTTAAGAAAATCAAATTTTCCTAAGATAAAGTATTAAATACCCCGGTCCCCAACGCAGTGTTAGAAATAGTCGCTTTTTCATCAGTCGCTATGGCAATGGCAACAACTAAAGCTGCGTAAGTGATATTGAGTTTAAATATTCATGGTTCACGAAAAGCCGGGAGGGCAATTTCAGCATCATCTGTGTTGTAGAGCATTTTACTTATTTATTTTTCTTTGAGAATTGCATAGAATATTGTCACCGCTTCTTCAATCTCTTGCTCGGAGAAAGCACTGAAAAAAAAATACTACTGTGCAAAACAAGCTATGTTTCGATTTTCAGTAGCAATGTATGAATTCAGTAAAATCTCTTTCTAAAACCAAGACAGAAATCACTTTTTTTTAATGTTATTAAGTATTAAATTAGAGCATTTTAAACAGTATGAAGTGAAGCTTTGGTTTAGAGTATTTAAAAACTTAATTATTGCACAATAACTTTTAAATATCGTTCAAACTCAGAAAATATTCGGAAATCACTGGTTTTTTCTCTGACGTTTAAACTGCAGATAATTAAATTTTTTAAATAATTTCCTTGATTTCGGATTTAACAATTTATGAGAAAATTCAAACATAAAAATAATAGTTCAAACATATCTTTTCATAACAACTGTAATCTGATCCTCAGAATTTCAACCAACACAAAATCCCCAGTTTCAAGGAACACAATGTAGCTTCGTCAAAATAGCAACAAACATATCTTTCGTTTTCACGGAGTAATAATAAAACTTAATACATATCCTCATAAACTATAAACTAAATAAACTTCAATTCATATAAATCAAAAACTTCCAATTTCTCAAGTGAATATATAGGAGCGAAGACAACGAAACAAACACGGGAAAAAAGTATTAAGATCCCGAAAGAAATCATTTAAGGAAAAGAAGACTCCGACTAATAGTAACCAAAAGTTATGATGTTCATCTTCGCTTACGAAATCTGTCCCAGTCTGTCTCTCAATAAATTGGATGAAGAAGACGTTGAAGATGGAATTGGGAGGATGGAGAGCGAAATGATCATTAGAGGCAGAGGGAGTCCTTATCAGTCAGACGTCGTCCATCATGCTAAGTGACACGACCAGAACTGATGGTTTCCGCCATTCAGAATCGGGTGCATTGTGTACCAGGCGATAGTTAAAGTTCGGTGGAAAATATTTGTGAAAGATTATAGCGTACATCAGTGCTTCGCCGACTTTGTCAAGTGTGCGACTACACCAAGTACAAAGAAGCTAAAGCGATAGTTAAGTTTTAGCAAGCAGCTCTTGAAGATAAATTAAATGAAAAAACGGCATCGACATTATTCAATAATGACAACAATATGTATAGCATGCTCAATAGACAAAGATATGAATACGTTTCAGATAAATCATTATTCCAAGAAAGTATTGTACAGTGCAATCCCGTTACAGCGAATACCAATACAACGAAATATCCGTTTCAAATAAACAAATTTTCAGTTCCGATTTAATTTTCAGTTCATTGCTTGAATTAAATTACAACGAGCAAAATTTACAGTCCCTTAAAATTCGTTGTAGCGGCATTTCACTGTACTTTAAATTATTATAATTCAATATTGTAAATTAACTGGGCTGGAAATTAACTGCTCCAGTCATTTTCTTTTCTAATTTTACTATATTTGCAGTAGTTACGACGGATCACTTAAATTACAAAGTGTTAATTAGTTTAAGTTTTAAAATTAAAAAATGTGTTTCGTGTGAAACTAAATTTGTTTTATTTACAGAACAAGAATTTCATCTCGGAGACGTTCGTGTTAGTTGGATGTTCAGATAACGTGGACACTGTTTAAGATGGTTCTACTTTACCTTTGACCTATCCCGTTTTGCTCCCGATAAGGAGTAGATCTTCACTCCTACGCCCATGGATCTGCTTCTTTTCCCTATTTGTGAGTTTTCCTTACACTGCATTTTGAAAATAGCTGTAATGAACTGGCTTTTTGGTCAATGCAAATGGGCTTAAACGATAATCAGAGAGCCAGTATGTACAAATCATCTAGTGTCAAAACTGTAACCAAAGCGCTTGTGATATCAAATACCGAAAGTGAAGTACGTCATGTACATTATCGACTTGTGTGATATTGTTTATTTATGAATGAATGCAAAATAAAATGAATCTTTTCTTTGTACAAGTGAAAGAAAATGGCGCAACAACATAGATTTAAACTTTCTTCCAACTTGGACCTAAATAAGAGAAATTATAAATCCATAATATGAAGAAGACTAGGATTCACAAAAGGGCATTATGACAAGAATGATGGTGTTGATAAATGTTTTATCAACACCACTTAGTTTTCTGTTTTTCGAAAGTAAACGTACACGCAAAACATATAAAACTTTGAAAATTGGCAAAGATATAAACTGAAAACCAAGAATTGTATAAATATATCAATTTTTTTATTTCTTTTCTTTTATTTCCCATTCAAGTTATCTTCAAAATATTTCAACGGTATAAAAATGTTAAAATTTCTAAAATTTAGCAAAAGCATTTTGGAAATGTGCCCTCCTTCAGGGCTGAAGAAAAGTAATAAAAATAAACTAATAGAATGAGACAAAAGCTTAAATCTTAAACCTTTCTAAGATTCTGAAGAAAAAAATGCAAGATCTCATTCAATAAAAAATTGCTTAATCTGAAATAATTCCCAAAATCTTCTTAGCAAGTTTCTATATGAAAGCTCAAAATCTACTTAAGACGTTTTTGTAAGAAACAGATAACTACTTTTGTCCCACTGAATTAGGATTAAACTTTGTAAAACCAATCAAGTCAAGACTATTCAGGATAATAGTGTTGGTTATATATATATTTTTTTGGGGGGGGGGGATAATTCCTCATATCAAGTTTTGGGGGAAAAAAACCTTTTTAGTCTGTGTTCATTGTGACATTGATAGCCCTTAAGGTGACCAAAATGTATTACGTAGCATGACAAACTATTTAGATAACGGAAAATATATTCGTAAACATAATTTCAGTCAGAACAGTACCTGTTTACTAAAACGAGCTTTTTTAACTATACACCGTCAACAAAGAAGCGCCACTTTCTGGGAAAAAAATCATTGTTTTTTAAAGTTTTCACTCCTACTTTTTTTTTTTCTTTTACTGGTTTCCAACATGACTGCGAATGATCTCATCAAAACTTTTTGCCCTATAGTCGAGGCAAACCATATCTGGCAGCATTGTGAAAGCTACTCAGAACCTAATTACAAAACCGCCAGGTTAGGTATTGTTGCATTTTATAGTGGCTAGCAACTATTTATTTATGTGCATCGGCGTCCGCTACGTCTTTTTTTGACGGCTAGTTTCTCACTAAATGAAGGTAACCTGATCTTACGTTGTGAAATTGCACTTAAAATTAACTATCGTCAAGAACGTCCACGCCAAGTATTTCGACTTTTTGAAAATCTGCCATGTGAGTCAAGGTATGAACCACTTAGAGGATAACGCTGTTCTACTACCCCAGAACTAATTGTAAGCAAACGTCTTATCGAAACACAACACATGACTTTGTGTTTAAAAGAAGAAAAATCGATGACGTGTGGAACAAGAATATCATCACAGATACGGCTGCATATGTCTTTCGTCACTTTGCACTAGAAATTGTATTTGATGAGCAATACATTTCATCGCAGAGCGTGAGTAATTCGCTTGGACGCGGAATGTGTGTTGCGAAGTTCTTTCTTTCAAGTCTGTTAAGTTTAAAATATTTCCTCTCAGCTCTTGAAATATACCTATATATGAAATACTTCGCCAACTCAGTCATTTCCAGCCGAGGACTGCAGTTTCGTGCTTATTAGCACTCATCAGCCCGGCATAGGAAATTGACTGAGCTGGAGATAGAAAATCTCTTAAGGAAGAAGCATTTCCTAATGTGCACGAAACTGCAGTCCTTGGCTGGAAATAACTGAGCTGGTGAAGTATTTCATGTATTTCTGCTTTAGCCCTGGCTAATGGGCGGTAATTTACTGAATATATACGTATATAGTCAAAATTCACCAGGTGTATTTATTGGGGCGACCGAAGTGGTCAAATGTTAAAATGATTTGCAAGCATTGCTGCTTCAGTAGCTTGAACAAGTATATTTGGTTGAACAGTTTGACGAGAGCGACGCTGTGTCAAATGCCTTGCGTGGTATCAAAATATATTCGTATTGTGTTTAAAATAGGTAGAATATGTTGTGCATGTGCAAGCTGTTTGGGTTCTCATAGCAGTTTATACCTAACCTCCACACCCGCCCAGAAAGAAACAATTGTTTTCATTGTCAGAAAGAGAAACAACGCTTTCAATAGGGCATGTGTATAGATAACTTCGGTGAATTTGTCCTATTTTCCTCTACAAAAAATTCATTACGTCTCCAGTTTCATTTCGATCTGTATGCCTGCGTAGAGGTGATACATGCCATACCTTTTTAGTTTGAAAAAATCAGAAACTCCAGTTTTTGCTCAATTATTAGCCATCTAGTAGCGTTGAGTTGTTAAAAAGTCGTAAATGTTTGTTCACTCGGGAATAATAAAAGAGATGACTTTGGTTTTGTAATGTAATTTCGAAAAATGCGACATTTTTTTTCCTGCTATTCTGAAATTCTAACATTTTAGTTCCCCAAATAGTTAGTAATTTTCTTAGAAAAAAATATTCTTTAGTTTTAATTGATTGTTGCACAAAATACACTTCAAGGAAAGAAATTGAAAAGTAATTCTTAAAAAAAATTCGATACTGACAAAAATTAGTTGATTTGTTATTTCTTAATATATATTAGTATATTATACTTTGCCGCCTGGAGCAATGTTTTATTGTTTAAATGCTTTTGTATACAATGTATTCATAACGAAAATCACGAAAGAAAATATTATCTGAACAGTATTTTGAAAAAAGTATTTCGTTTTGTTGGATGAGGGTTGAAATTAATTAGTGTTTGTTCATTAGAATATATTTTTTGATTATGTTCTAACACAAGAAAAACTCTAAGTTAAATATTCACAGTAAACACGCCAGGATTCATTGTAAAAAGAACTTCGACGGGAAAGTCTCACGGAATATTGAAAATTTTTAGTCACATTCACAAGTATGATACAAATGATTAATCGAAAATGCGTGTACTATACTGTACAAGCAATGAAAAGAGCATTATTAAACTTCAATGCTTTTCAATATCAGTGAAACTGAAAACGTAACCTAGGGACGATGGAAGAACGCTATGCATTGCAATTGTTGCGAAAGTCAAATTAAGTCACATCCAGGAAAGGTAGCTAAAGTAATAAAACATAGTGCATTGAAGCTGTAGTGAAACATTTTAAAGATGTAATGCATTGGAAAAAAAGTAAAATAAAAGCAAAAGTACTAAAATAGTACGGAAAAAGATGCGGTTTGGTGCTGTTTACTTTTAAAATCACAAATATATAAAGCAAAGTTATTGCTATTGATAGAAGACTAAATAAGATGCAAAAATGGATGCGAAATTCAGTGCACAATGCTATTTTGACAATTAAGTTAAATTAATGTATTGAAATTATAAGACTAATGTAAACAATGCTGCTCAGAAAGATCAAATATTGAGAATTCAAGATGTTTTCGAACTAATTTCAAGATCATAATATTTCTATTATTTTTATGCATCCCTCTATTTTGTGACTACTAGATAGGAAATAAACTAATTTGTGCTTTGCATATTTTTTGTTAAACATTACGTCAATTAGTATGAGAATGTTAAAAGAAAATGTACGAGGAATTTTACACAGAAGAAGAAAGATGGCTATTACGATTGCAGCCCAAGACCAGAAAAGAATATATTGGGGATTCTTCAAAATCCTAAAAATATTATGTCCCAAGAGCCTTACACTCAGATTGTTTGACCTAATTTTTTAATCAATTTTTCAATAGCTAAAAATGCCTTTTCCGACGTTATTCCATTCTTATTAAAACAATAACCCGTTTACTTTTTCCAACGAAATTTTTTAAATAACCAGAAAGTCACTCTTTTACTGTGTTCCCATCCATTTTTCAAACGTACTTAAAATTATTTTTAAAAAATTAGATCAACATTCCACAAATTTAATTTGTAGTACTAAATTATGTACACTTAGAGGTGCTAAATAACGTATTTTAAATAAATTTAAGCATTTAAATTATCAAGATACATCATTTTAAACTTTGTCCCTAAGTTTTTATGTTATTCTCCTGTCCTGGGAATGAGTTCAATTATTAAAGATTAAAAAAAAAAAAAGATTTTTTAATTCAATGTGATACAACATTGTTTATTAACACCATATTGTTGGATTCATTGAGTATTTTGTAAAAATGATTTGTTTGCTGTTCTGACTAAAATTTTGAAGTTCATACAAGGCTATGCAACATTTTTGCAGTTATTCTCCAAGACAACATAAAAAAAAGAATTAATTCCACTCATAGTGTGTTGTTGAATTAAGAGGTTAGAGTAGAAAAATAACATTATTTACCTGAATTATAATCCTGAGCTTGTGTAGAGACAAATTGCAAGAAAAATGTCATTCTCCGGCGTAACAAAATGTCACACTCCTGGCGAAAAATGTCATAGTCCTGGCTCAAAAAAAGTCACTCTCCCTAACCTTATTTATGAGGCATCAGTATAAAATTTTGTTGAATAGAGTTTCTTTTCAAAACATTAGTTAGAAAATAAGATTGTGATTTAAAAATATGCTGAATTTGGCAAACGATAAATAAAAAATGTAGCAGTAGAAAAATTATATTTATTTAATCTTTTTCTTTCTTTCTTGTTTAGTCGAATCTTTCAAAAAGAGCTTTGTTTGTTGTTCATTTTTTTAATTTTTATGTTGCTTAAATAGGCAAATGAAGTTGCTTTAAATTTCTGACTTGGGTAAATCTGAGCAAATTTCAAGAACTAGGTAAATACATCTCTAATTTAGAGAATGAGAAATAACAAACAATAGAACTCAATGTTAAAATTATTAATTTGTTCGCTTAGAATTTTAGTATAACAATTGATTTTCAATTTTCTTTCTTTCTTTTTTTTTTGTTAAAATAGCTGTCCGTTATTCGAAGTGTAAGATATTCAAAATGAATAATATGAAAAAACCTGTATAAAGGGACTGGGACTCAAAGAAATGTTCGTTATTTGGAAGTGTCCGTTAAGGGAGGCTTTATAGATTTTGTTTTGTCATGCAATAACATACTCTTTGATTTAGGTTATAGTTCTTTCTTTATAACAAGAACTAAATTTTTTGATAACCGTTGACGAAACTCATTTTGTTACACTCCTGGTGCTTATTGCTTGGCAGGTGAAAATGTTTTGAGCGGTGTAGCATATTTAAAGTTTGCCTCTAATTTTTACCTTAATAAGTTCCTAACAAAGAGAAGGTATAGGTTTTTTTCAGATTTTTTTAAGCATTTTTATTTTTAAAAAATTGTGATTGGAAAATGTAAGGTTTTCGGAGAATCACCCATATATCACATTAATAAAAGTAAAACTCAAGTAAAAATACACTCATGTTTGTTAAAATTGCAACAGCGCAGCTACGAGAGCATGTACATGTTTCTGCATCGAATCATAGAGGTGCTAAATGTCACGATTGAGAATGGCATCTCGTATGGCTTTATTCTAAAGCCAAAGTTCATCCGTACCCACTATCGGACGAGACACATGGGTGAGTCTCCGACCAATGCAAGCCGAGACATACTCGAAGGGCGTCATATCCGGAAAACGAGCAGGCCAGGGAAGTAGCGTAACTTTGGTACACCGAACATAACGTGCGACGTGTGGAAGTGCATTGTTTTGCTGAAACATTGCACCAATAATGCTCTGAAGAAAGGGTAGTACCTCTGGTGCCATAGAAGTACCTCACGCTATTGATGTTACCCGTAATTCGGAGTAAATGGGACTGCCCTTGATATTCAGTAGCGCTTCAGACCATGACGACTTGTGTTATGCCGGTATGACGTCGGATTACACACTCTCGGAGGTGACGTTCCGATGTGTAACGTCAGGAACTTACACATCCATCGTAAAAGTGCTGACTAAATCTGAACTCATCCGAGAAGACGACCTGCTGCAAGTCTGAACGCCATTGAGCGTGTTGGTGGGTTCATTGCAACCGGAAGCAATGGTGGTTGAGGGTGAAGGGAATTCTGTTTAGGGGAATCTTTGCATGCAGGTCCTGGCGCAGCAGACGTCGACGAACTGTGGATGCAGCAAGTATGACATGTGTAGCTATACTCCAACGTTGTGCTAGTGTACGAGAGGACGTTTTATGAACCATTACAGCTAGGCGGATGACGAGTCAATAATCTCGTGGCGTCATTTGGTTGCGAAGGCTCGTGCCAGCCCGTCGGCTAATTTCATCGTCCTCTGTCCATCTTTTACAAATAAGCTTCACAGTTGTGGAATCACGCCCCGTGAGGGCACTGATTTCTCTATTCATAAGTTAACCCTCACGCATGCCGATCATGCAGTCCCATTCGTTCATGTGACGCTCTGCGTTTTAGACGAGGCATGTTGAGTACTACAGAAAAAGGTACCATCGGCAGATAATCAAACCGCTTTCGAAAAATCTTTTACAGTCCTTTATATACAGAGTCTACGACGCGGTTGAGAGGGCGTTTCTCGGTCCACGCATACGCGACGTCTTTTTAATTCTAATCACTTGCATATCTTATCTTGCTGTATATTTCCTGTGAATTTCGGTTCATTTGCATAATTACTTCTTGGTGTTGCAATTTTCGCAAACAAGAGTGTAATTTTCACTTTGAGTAAGAGGTGAAGAAAAGGTAAAAAGCAATGCATTTGAAGTAAGAATGAAAACTTAAGCAGAGTGTTTTTCACTTCACTTTGGCTAAGAAGAGTTAGTGCATTTCGATCACGGTTACAAAATTATCCTACTAAATTCCTACAAACTATTCCACTGTGCAGATAAATGTAATACATTTTAACGGGAAAAATAAGCTTTAACAGAATAAATGTGTGTGTGCATGTGTGCGTGTATCAGAAAAATAAAATTTACGTACGAATTAAGAATATGAAATTTCATGTAAATTAACAAAAACAGAATAAAATGTATCTAAAATGAGTGAGTGTAATAAAAAGGAACTATATAATTTTTGAATGCGTGTAAGTGAAAAAAATAATGCGTTTAATGTTACGATAAAGAGGGAAAACTACTTAAATAAGGTAGAGAATTACAAAAAAAAAATTCAAATATAGAGAGGAATGTAAAGAGTCTCGCTCTAAATGAGTTCAAGTTTGTATTCAAGTATTAAAAAAACGTGGAGAGAGCATAAAAATATGCACTTCAACTTCAAATGAATAAAAAAATAATAATAAATGGACTTCAGTGAATGAAAAACACTTAATATTTTTTAAGAATGAAAAACGTAAAATGTAAAATATTTTACACTAAGTGGAAATCTCAATGCATGATTTTTATCAAAATTCTTAATAAAGACGACAAAATGTAACGAAGTTTCATTTGAAAGGAAAGAGTAATACGCAATTCACTTTCTTTGAAATCGAGAAAGAAACAGTGAGAAACTTATAGTGCAAAATAAATACATAATGTACAATAAAGAGTGGAGTGGAAATGCAAAATATTCATAAGTTGAAATAGTGATGAATGTAGGATTTTTGTTTTTCCTATTCATTTTGATTTTATTTTATTTATTTATTATTTTTTTTTCATGTTTGCACAAGCTAAGTAGAGTTAGATTTAAACCTTAAAATATTTGCATATATTGCTTCTTTTCAAATCTCTTTTAATACCGTTTGCGCTTAAAAATGTTTTAGAATAATACCTGCACTGGAAAATTTCAAATGAAATTACTTGGCTTAAGATATCAATTTTAAATCTGTTGTATTAAGCAGGGCTGCAGAATCGGAATTGGACTGATTTTTAGATAAAGAAGTCAGATGTTAATATTCAAGGAATTGAAGTCTTTCATTTTCCTCTAGAATTCTCAGTCCTGATATTAAGGCTAGTTTTATTCAGATCGTATAAGGATAGTATTTTATGAAGTATATTTCTAGGAAAAATTGTTCTGCATTCCTGTAATATATCCTACTGATTTGTTAACTATCCTTAACAAATATATTTGTGATGTTGTGTATCAATATGGGAAAAAGATGGATGTTCAGCAAATACGTATACATCATAAGAAATTGGACAACCCTATCAGTTTTCTGCATAATGATATAATTACGATTCAAAATGTTGTGTGAATAAGCTTTCTTAAACAATTCCCTAAAAACTGAAATCACAAAGTATTTTTTGCATCGTACAATTTCATGGATCGTCCGTTTCTTTGTCTCTTTTATGCCATAGGGAAAAAGTACACATAATGGTGTTTCATTGTTTTACTCAAAGCTATCTGAATTAAAATAGCTCCTAAATGAATTTTTCGGGGAAACCAAACCATGGTCTACATATTTCCTATTGTATTTGAAACTTACAACTAAATGCGCATAAGTATTTTTCAAAGCCTATTATTTTGAGAATTTGAGCGCTATAGGCGCATACGTCTGTCCAGAAAAATACCAACATTATAACTTACGATCTGAACAACCCCTGATCCAGCACCTTTAGAGGTACTGATTTATAATGAGAATTTGGACTACTTTAAGACCGTTTCATTAGTTCCTAGTCATTATTAATGAATGCGGGGGATCTTCAAAAGGGTGGCATTCCTCAAGTGATGAGTCCGACACCTTACCGATTAGGCCACCACGACTTGGACAAAGTAATAGTAATAGAACTGTGTTGTGTACTATTTTATAATGCGATGCTTGAACATGAATTCTGTACCCACAGATCGCTATTGCCGGCAATGCCGGCCATGCTTCAACTTAGAGTAGTTAGCGGCCAAGGCCAAATGAAGACAGTTCATAAAGTGTTATTTAATAATCACTTTTTAAAACTATTATCATAAACTTTGCATTTTGCATCAGACATGCTAAAAGAATGCTCTTTACTTATGTAGTGTAAATTATCGTTTTCACTAAAACTGTTACATAAAAACATTCTCTTACTTATACGTTGTCGCAAAGAACGACTAAAATACGTTTATCTGATAAAGAATAAGGTAGGAATGCTAAATTTATTTTAGATCAAAATAAGTTTAACAAGAAAAAATAGCAGACAAATATATATATATATATATATATATATATTAATCAATATTCCGAACGGAGAAACGATGCAAAAGAAATGAAGCTACAGAAAATACAAAAATAATGTGCTTTACAATTTTTTCGTACTTTAAAAGCGATGAATATTATTGTTCTTCAACATTGAAATAATCTTTACAATCTAGTTCAAATATTAAGGTGTTAAACTAATGCAAAATTTTTTTTTTTGTGCTTCCTATTTAGGTTGGGGAATAATTTTGAAGGAAAGACAATACTGTGTATTTTGCTGACGCTTTACTGATTAATGCTTCTGAAACTAACTGATATGAATGTTGAGGAACATAAATTTCAATTTAGTTTTGGTCTGAACTTTCGGTAATCATACATTCAACACAATATGGTACTGGTGTTGTAAACACCTTTATTATTGCATATGTTTTACGCAACATTATTCTACGTATATTTAATGTAGAATTCTGCATAAATTATAATTACAATCAAAAATGTAACTTATTGGTTTTTTATCAGAAAAACATCACTTACTGATGCTGCAACTAGCACAAAGAGGTCATTTTCTTACCTGAAAAAAAAAGCAATGCTGCTTAACAAAATGGAGAGAAACAGAAATTTGATTCATTTTCAAACATGAAAAAGTAATTATATTAAAAAATTGTGCTTATGCAACCCAAAGGAAGCAGCGGTGTTAAGGATTCAGTTTCGCGCTATTCAAAATGCAAAATGGAAAAAAAAAGAAGAAACGATTAGGAATAAAAACTAGTACATGTGAATATATCTAGATATGAAATCCTGCCAAAACAAGAAAAAAAGTATGGTTTTCATTTATTGTTAACAAATGTATTTGTTATTAGTATTTTACTGTAGTTGTATCTTCTTGATGATTTTTTTTTCTGTAAAAATATTATTCTAAGTTTTTATACTCATTATTAATTTTTTACTCATATCTATGTATTTTTTACTCAAACTTTGGCCTTAGTGCTAGAAAATAAGCACATGCTTTATTTCACAGGTTCTTAATTTTTTAAACACTTTGTTGTAATTAGTTGCTTTTTCTCTCCTTTATAGCCCCCCCCCCTCCCCAGCCTCTCATCGTGTTTTTGGGTGTTTTGATGTAAATACGTGTGTGACCGTTGAGTATACGGCGTTAATTGATATTTGCTTGTTGCTGATGATTGATTTCGCAGTTGCAACTACATTTCCTGTACATAGCTGCAAATAAATCTTCTGTGCTTTTCTCAAGAACTGTGTCGTCATTGAAAGAAAGTTTGAAGTTGCTACGGACGCGTAACTTTATTTATATATATATATATACAATGGCGTAGCTAGCATGGGCGACACCCGGGGCGATAATTAGTGCTGCCCCCCCCTCACAAACGCAAAAGGAAAAAAATATGTCAACATGAAATTTGTGCAATTTTCAGAAACAACTACATTTGTGTTATAACGAAATTTTAAGTGGGCTAATGTACAAAAACAATTAAAAGTGGGGGTCCAGTGGTTTATCCCCCCGGAAAATTTGCAAATTTGTAGTCTTAAAATTGACTTTTAGCTTCATATTTTTCAAAACTTGCATTTCCACTTTGGGTGTCACCCCCCAGACGGATGGCACTCAGGGGGACCGCCCCCGCCCGTAGCGAAGCCAGCCCTCAAGAAGACTTACGTACTATAACCTAGAGTGCAGTTTCGAAATTTATTACATTACATACAATAAAAAATTTGAACAATAAAGGAGTAAAAGTTTTACACCGTATTTATAAAACTGGTAAATCAAAATAGTATCATGGATTTTTTGCGAAGGGTTTTTAAACAATTTGTCCTTGTCTGTGGGTGTTTTTAGTAGATCAATACTGAAACTTTAGGGAAATCTCTGAATGGATCCTTCAAGTTGTGCATCATTCAAATGTATTTTGTTTTTTTTTTAATTTGCTTACATGCTCTTTGAAAAGAATTTATTTATTTTGCGCGGTAAAAAAAAAAACCAGCTTTGTAGATCTATAACTCAGAATAGGGATTTATCAAAGTGGAAAAAAAAATGAAGGATACAAAGCACTATTTGTATCTTTACGTAATATATCTCCAGTTTAGAAAATACAACCCTAGTTCTATTTTCTTTTTTTTTTTAACTTTTTTTCAAAAAATCTACTCTTTTTTTGTGTAAAATTTCAATTCACAACATGATCAAATTTTTGTTTAAAAAAATTGCACTCTTTTAGAGTAAAATTACGATAAGGATTCAATTGAAATGACTATCAAGAACAAAAATATTTTGCTAAATGTTTTTTGTCAATTTTTTGGGTATTCAATACATATTTTGTACTCTTATTTGTGTTCAAAGTTTAAATCTGTTTCTTAATTCCCAAAGTAACACTACCTACACACACATACCTCTGTTCAAAAATAAAATTTGTCGAGAAGCTTAAACTGCTTATTTTGTGGACACATCTGGCAGCAGAGATTAAACGGCTTAACACTTCTTAATTAATTAATTTAATTCAATCCACATGAAATGTTTGAAGCTATTATAAACTTAAAAATGAACAATTTTTATTTGAATTGTTACAGTGAAACTTCGGCGAAGTACTTTCAAAACAAAAAAGCTTCGATTAAATATTACAAGTGCTCTTAAGTATTTATGAAATGCTTTGAAAAATGCTTAATTAAAATTTAATATTTGTAACTGAAAAGAGTTAGGGGAGGGTGGCCCAAAGCAGGCAGGTATTCGTATGTCCCCCTCCCCTTCATAGTGTGTAAGCGGCGATGCAAACGTGTGTCGCGTTTACATGAACACCCCCGAGTTTTTAACAGTCCCAGCGAAGCAGTAGTGAAGCGACATGGCGCAACCAAGGTTTTAATTTTTTTTAAAAATGATACATTTCTACAAAAAAAAATTAAGTTTAGTAGCTTGTGATTAGTCGAAGATCATCTTATTTTTCAGATTTTCAATAAATTACGTTATACTGACACTATCCACCTACAAACTACGATAGTAATAAATAGGAATAAATATTGAGTTTGAAATAATACAATAATCGCCTTTTATTTTGAATTTCAAGAGCCCTGCTAGGAAATCAAACCGAAATTGTTACGATAAAAATCCAAAAACTACAATTTTCGAGTGTTCTTTGAAAACCTACCCGCTTTGGTTCACCCTCCCGAATACTAGTGCAGATTACTCTTTTTTACATACACTACTGAAAACTTAAAGTCAAATAACCTTATTACAAAAAATGATGGAGAAAAAAAGCATGTCTCACATTTTGAAACAAACCTACAGAAAATTTGAGCACGTTTTTTATTTGAACGGCAAATTAAAGTTTTCTAAACTTAAAAAAATATATCAGTATTTGTATTTGCTTCATTTAAAACTTTTTTTTTCCTATGACGATTGTATTGAACAAATTAAGCACGAATAAAGCTTCCAAACTTAATTTTTGAAAAAGGGTTTTATTTATCCTTTTATTTATCTTTAATATTTATTGATTATTACTTAAATTCGTACTTTATTCAACTTCGAAGTTTATTTAGCATTAAAAGAGAATGAATAAACAGTAAATAATTAAAAAGCTTTAAATTAAAAACATTTCAAAAGGTTTTAAGAAGGACAGCAAGCCTTTACTCATTCATCATCAAAGTATATTCATTAATATTTCAATGAAATTTTAAACATTTTTAAATCTTTTTTTAAAAGTATAAACTGCGATAGAACGATATTAAACTAGACTGTTGAATCAATTTAATATTTAAATATTCAGCAAACAGATAGGACACAGTTTCGTACAGATTAAAAAAAGAATATCAAATACTTTAAAACTCTACGCTGCTTTTTTCAGTGAAAACGTCATGATAGTTTATAATCTAGTCATACTTAAACTAGTTTATAGGTAAGCAATTTAAATTTCATGATATTAGTGTTCAAAGTTTAAAGTAATACCTATTTCTTCAGCCATTCGAAGCACAGCAGTACATTGCAAGCATGTCTTAAAACATAATTTTAGAAAAATTACTTTCATCTTAAATTCTGAAAAACAACTAAACTAGAATACTTTTTGCCTATGAAATTAGGTTTCAAGCTTACAAAAAAGAAATTCGTGACTAGTAATAATTTTTAGATATCTGATTACAACGCTTCATTGCTATTATTTTTTTAAGTTGCTTTTTACGACTTACTTCTTTTTTTATTTTTTTCAGTTTTAATTTTTTATTTTTAAACAACAAAATTATTCGCAGATTGAATTAGGAAACGTTACCAAACCACAGTAAAAAACACTTTATCTTTTTATTTCCTTGCTGTAAACATTTTCTTTAAAATTCATTATTTGTGACGCAGAGAATAGTCATAAATGATAACTGAGCAACTACGAACCTTTACGCTAAGTTCAAAATTTTAACGAAACAGTAAAACATTAAACACGGGAGTATGTTCATCTGTTTGGCCGCAGCAACCTATAGTTGGGGAAAACCTAACCTGGTAGCATTGTGAAGGCTATTCAGATTTTCATCGCAGTGTATTACGCCGTTTGCAGGTTAGGATTGACTCACCCAAACAGAGTATTTATCGTATTTGCCTTAGAGACAAAAATCTTAGTTGAAACTTATGAGGTCTAACAGAATCTTCTTCGCAACATAAATGCGTGTAACAATTTCAGATGCTCGACAAATGGTCTAAAATTTGAAAAGGTTGATGATTTATGAAAAATTTCCTTATAGAATCAAACATGTTAATATGTATTAGTTTCGAAATTAAAAAAAAATCGGTTAATGCTTTTTAAAGTTTTGAAAACTATTGATCTTATATTTTTAATTTGAAGCTTTATGTACCAAATTTTTTTAAAATAATTTAAAAAATAATAATTTTAAAAAATGTGTCGTAAAGACACACAATAGAAGTGGAACGTTTCTGTTTTTTCTTATTCTGAACCCGCACGTTTTCTCTCATGCAACTCTCTTCTTCGTTTTGCAACTTACTCAGTCATAAAAATAATAAAGTTGTATATTTTAATAAAGAAAACATATAATGAACAATGGGAAAACTAAATAATTCTAGAAATTCGCTTTTTAACTGCTGTCAAAAACAATGAAAAACTATAGTAATTATAAAGTGAATTTTGTTAATTCACTTTATAAATGTTAACTGAATTCAAGGATGAATTTATTCAACGTGAACTAAGAATTGCAACTGATGACTTGACAAAACATTCATCGAAATCTACAGTGTTTGAAAAATTAAAAACGTCGAAAATCCATAAATATTTGATTGTTTAAGTTCAGCCTTGGAATTAATTTTATAATTATTATTATTTTTTATTGTTTTTGGCAACAATTAAAAAACAACTGCGTTACTTCCGCCACACAAAATGTTGTAAAACATTTCAAAGACCTCACATTGAAAGTTTCACTTCAAAAATCACACCATTTGAGGCAGTGAGAAGCAAAGGGATATGGGTGGACATTGTCAAGTTTTGAGTAAAACGCGTTTTAAGCTAACGCTCTAGGTAGCCTTTCAATGCATATTTTTTATAAATCATGCTGTATAGCAGAACGTACCAAGGCTACTAGCACTATATCTTATCCCAAGACAGAGGAGAGTTTCCTCTACTATTTGCACTGATTATCTCCAAATGTTTAATTTTGCCACTTGCATCCCTTTGTTTTTCACTACCTCATATAGAGTCAGCTACACTGAGATCTCTTTTTTTCCCCGTACATGCAAAACATGTAAAAAATTGAAAATTTGGAAAAGTTATAAACGGTGAAACTAAGATTGACCAACTCTGTTCGCAATTATAAATCAACGTGTCCAAACAATTTTAAGAATATACGTTTTGTAAACGGAACGAACATCGTTCCCATACCTGCAATCTCTTGTTCTCCTGACTGCATACATGCAAACTATTGTATATTACACGTAAGAACGATGAATTTGCATCTCCCCAATTTGAAACACCTTAACTTTTATCAATTTGCTCTCCGCCATCAGTTCACAAGTTTCAATTATCAGTTTCCGAGAAAGCGTGAAGGGGCAAAAATGACGCCAAGATGCCACCTGCAGCCATACCTGGGGGGCTGCTGTTATGGATGAAAGCTCAGCAATCAATATCACGCGTCTGTTATAAATTAATGAGACACTGTAGACGGGGACATAATTAATTCAACCGCTTCCATTCCATTTATCAAGTAACGAAATGTGTGGCTCAGATGCTTTTTCGGATGAAGCTGTGTGTGACTTTGGGATTAGTGCGACAATACATATTGTACCTACTTATAGCTTTGTCGTGATGAAAGCTGTTTCTTTTTATAAAAAATATTTTCAAAAAGTTGTCAGAGTGTGAAACGTAGAACACATACAGATTTTTAGAAAACTTTAATGCGCGTATCTAAAATAAACACAAATCATTAAACACATTAAAATTAAAATAAGCCAAATAAAAAAATTCACGGGGGGGGGGGGAGAAAAAAAATAAACAAATTACACAAAAACACGTTTTAACAAAACTTTTGGTGAGTTTGATTTTTGATATGATTGAGAGTTAAATAGGCTGATTTCAGAAATGTAATTAATTTTCTTCCACCCTGTTACGTTGTTTCTCCACTCCTAATGTGAATGTGACCATTTCCCTCTAGCGAGAATGTTTCATGGGAAGCCTACTTCTCTCCGATTGGATGATATTTTTTAACAAAAATATTCTCCGGAATAAGTGTAAGAAAACACAGAAAGGGATTTTTTTTACTGTGTACTCTATGTTTGTAAACCTAAAAAAAACCTGTTTTTTGTCCAATATTTTTGAAAATACCCTACTTGTTGTAAAATGGACGCTGCGAGTCCAGTGTAATTTAAAAACTTTACTTGATGCACTAAAACTGAGATCATTCTTGGACCCAGGGGTCAAAAGTACGTCAGAAACAAATAAGATTTTATCAGCAAATGACCGTTTTCCAGTGATACTAATGGGGTGCAACAAAATGAGTATCTCTTTATAGTAAATAAAAGTAAGGTTTCAAAGAAATTCTGAAGGGAAGTCTGTGGCGGACGTGCACCCAGGATGCCTCATAGCACCTTCAGCCTTGAAATTTTGTACAAAATTATTTCTAGCCCCGGGGGGTGTGCACCTGGAGTTTTATTTTTTTAAATTCAAATTAGTTTTTTGGAATTATTTTTTTTTAGCTCAAACAACGCGTAAATTGCTTATTATTGCCGATTAAAGGGGTGAAACATCACTTGCACATATTAACATTGTATAGCAATATAGCATAGTGCCAATAAAAAATAACAAAATAACATGCAGGCTAAAAGTCGCCTTCCGACAGAATTCAATAATTATCACAAAAATATGCGACGGAGAGATTGCAGTTCAATCACAATTTCGTTTCTAAATAAAAAACTAGTATGTTGTGGCCATCACGAAACTTTCTTCTATATTTTTCTTTTTTTTTTTTTCTGATCCCTCCCCATGCTTGACTAGGAAGCAATATTCCCAACAAAAACAAAATTACACATGCAAAAACTTGACGACCATCCCAATGTCTGAATTATTGCAAGAGCAAAGCAAAGAGCGAAAATTGAAAGTTGTTTTAAAAGCCTTGCTTGAATTAATTACAAATATTTTATTTGTTAACAAGCATAAGATGGCAACAGTTAAAAATTTTAAATCATTGAGATAATATTTCCTATCATTTCCATACAATTAAAATCACGAGAAATACGCAGACGGCAATCTATTACGATTTATCTTTCTTATTGTTGCATTATTAAAAATATTTTTATTCGCAAAAAAAAAAAAAAAAAATCAACACCTCTTGGAGCGATTGGCGTCAAAATTGAACCAAAGTCTGTTTACTTATCGATTCACATATATTCCAAATTTCAATAAGAACGTAGCATTACTTCTTGAGATAGGGCACTCACAATGGAAAAAAAGAACGGACGATTGCGCTACGCCCTTTTTAGTTGTTGACACCAAAATAAAATCAGTTCGTATACCCACTAAGGGCTACTTGCCGATAAAATTTTCCTTCATTCCGTTCATTATTTCTTGAGATACAGCAGTCACAATTGACGACAAAAAACGTTCTATAGCTCAACCCCCGTTTGAGTTATTGACACCAAAATTGAATCAGCACCTGCTCCTGTTAATGGCAACATATGGACCAAATTTTGTTTGATTCCGCCAGTTACTTCCTGAGGAATAGCAAGCACGCGTAACTCAAAAAACGTCCCATTGCTCCACCCCCCTTGGAGGAATTCGCGCCAAAATCCAAAGGGCACAAGTTCACATAGGGGCACATATGTATACCGAATTTCGTTCGATTTCATGCGGTAGTTTTTGCTGTAGAGTGGCCACAAAAAACTGGTCACACACAGACGTGACACATACACACACACACATACACACACACACACGCACATACACACACACAGACATTTTCCAAAAATGGTCGAAATGGACTCAGCACACCGCAAAACGTTCGAATCCGTCAAAATTCGAAATTCGAAAATTTGAACGAATCCAATACTTTCTTCTATATATTAGATATAGAAGAAAGTAATAAAAAATGCATTAAACTTACGATTTAAAAATGCTTTCCCCATATGTGACTAAAATAACAGATTAAATGTAAAAAGCTCCTTGAGAGAGGAGAAAGATCATGGCTGCTAATATTAAGTGCGGTATTTTCATTTCTTAAAATAATCGAATCAGCGCCGAAGAGTTAGCATAATAGCGTTTTCCTTAACACTTGATTGCTGATTTTCAGTTTTAGAAACATATTATATGATAAAATGCAGTAAAAATTAAGACCTAAAAAGAAAATTACAATGAACGGATTAACGAATTGAAATAGAAAACCAGTTGTATTTGAGGAAGCCTGTTTGTACATTTGTGTTATAATACCTAAAATAAAATTTAAATGTGTAAGCCAAGTAACCAAGCACTTTTACCCCTCGAAAGTCCCTTTATTTCTGAAAAATGGATATGATAAATTGGGGAATCTGGGTCTGGGAAAACTACTTTTGCTAGCGCAGTTTCCGTTGTGTTAAAAAGAACTTTTAAAAAAATGTACGAATGTTAATAATTTTTTCATTGGAAGTCATTTTTACATTGACGATAGCTAATTTAAAATGGTTTTTTATATGAATGTGTAAATATATGCGAAGATTGTATATTTACTACAGCAAATTCCATAAATATTCAGTTCCAAAAATCAGTTTGTACAAATCCTTAAACGTGATCAAACGAACAGTTGCAAAGTTTGCTTGAAAATCATTTGATCATAAATAAAATACAAAAAAAAGAAAGAAAAAGAAAAAAAGAGAAAAGAAAGAAAGAAAATTTAGTAAGGAACGAATATAGAGTGAAACATTGGTTCTTTTCAAGCACTCAAATTTATTATGTGATTTTGTTACGAACTATTTTTCAGAAAGATTGCTAATTTTAAATTAAATATGAGTACGAGTATTGAGTAAGATTACATTTTTAATACATGGAAATATACTCTTAGTACAAAGATAAAAGTACTTACGCCATCAAACTATTTGGAAATGCTTTAACGATGATATTAAACAGTCTCTAAGGTAATGGAAAACAAGCTCATTATTTATTTCTCCTGCATAACAAAATAGAAATAAACAAAATCTAATAAATATTTATAAAAAGCCGAATTTACATGAAACGGAAATAAGAAATTTCAAATTTATTGCTCGATTTTCGTCTTACGGGAATCAATTAAATTTTATTCACGATTTTTTTAATGACAGAAGGAGTTATTTATTATTTAGATGTAATCTTTTATGTATCAAAGGAATAGAAAAACGTTATTTATCATACAGATTCATTTATGTACAGTTTAATGATATTTTATGTTTTAATACGGTTTATCCAGATTTACGGTAATTCACAGTATTATGTGTTGTAAATGTAATCGCACAATTACCATTTAAGTAAAAAGTAACTTTCTTTTTCTATCCAACAAAGGACAAAAAGTTAACGCCATATTTGAGGATTTATAATTTTGTAAAAGCTATAAATATATGAAGTATTCAGATCTTAAGTTGGTGAAGTCCATTTCGATTTTATAAACTTTAACTCTAAACATCTGATTTATGAACGTAACATTTAATTGCTGAAATATACTACGTTCAGAGCTAAACTGAATCAAGTTAAAATGGACTTAATCCACTTTAACTCTCAATTCTTTATATAACAGTTAAAACAGAACCACATTCCAACAAAAATTCTTCGCTCAATTTTGAGCAATTTGTTATAATCTTCTCTAAAATGAGAGAAATACAAAAAGCTTATTTCATACGCTGGTATTTGATTAAAAACGTTTTAGTATAGCAGGGACATTTTCAAGTTTTGAGTGAAACGCGTTTAAAGTTCCGGTAATAGGTAGGCTTTCAATATTTTTTTTTCTCCAAATCACGCAGCATAGCAGCACCGACCAGAGCTACTAGTACTATCTCGTACCCCAAAACATAAGAGTGATTCACTTACCGTTTGTGCTAGTTTTCTCCAAATTTTAATTTCGGCACTTACATCCCTTTGCTTCTTATTGACTCATTTGGCCATCAAAATTTTATTTTGTCTCATTATATTAAAATGAAAGTTGTATTCTGTTGTATAGTCATTTTTTTAAAGCTGGACATTTTTGATAGTTGATGTCTTCCATTTTCGCAAAAATTTCAGGATGTGTTAGTGGTACTATGATAAAAAAAAGTGAAGTTTCCTTTTCTAAAAAAATTATTTGTTTGTCCTTGAGTAGGGGTCAAAATTTAAGGTCGTGAAAAAAAAAAGAGTTAAATATATGATTGCTTTGCTTCAAAAGCAATGAGTGAACCAAGCCAATTCTTTTAAATAAGGATACTACTTGATACCAGGTACACGTTAGCATAAATATTTTGGTGGCTCACTCATGACTTTGAGGGCAAAGGTCAATTGAAACTGCTACTTTTTTTTGCCTTCTTTAGGCCCGGATATCTGCTAAAGCCGCGAGTAACCGTCGGAAATAAGTATATTATTAACTACTCACCACAGTATAGTACTAAGTAAAATATAAAACAGCTTTCGTTTCTCTTGGTTTTAGTAATCAAACAGTCTCTAAGTCGATGATGTTTTAAAAATGCCCAAGTTTAGAAGCCAATAACTTTGATCGCGACGGGTCAACAACTTTAGGACACAGATGTAGTTATAGTCCAAGTGATGTAGTTTAAGGTCCTGGTTAGAAAACCATGGCAACTAATCAACTTCTTTAATTACGCGGTCTCAAAGTTGCTAATTTCAAAGAAAAGAATCAGTTTTAGGTCAATTACTCTAAAACGCGTGAGTCAATAACTTTGAGCACGAGCTGTAATTAGGCTCTATGTGATGTAGTTTTAGACTCATGTCAGAAAAGCATGAGATCTAATCATCTTACTTAATTAAAAGGTCTCAAAAATGATGATTTCAATATAAAAGTGTTTTTTCACGAGTTTATAGACGTGCTACTCAAAATCTTATGAGCTTAAACTCGCATAAATACTAGAACGAATCAACAGCCTAATGTACTTTAAGATCCAAAAATTTCATGCTTCCAGTGTAATAAAATTTTATGTAACCTTGACCACAACATGGCAGTTCTTCTCACAAATCTGATCCACCATTTTGGAGCACTATATTTTGGGGATCCTAAATCCTCAGGATTGGACTCTCGGAAGTTGAAAATTAGCATCAGGTTAGTTTTAAAGACATCTCTACGCCACTATGAAATTTCATTTCGGACTCAAAAAATAGGGAAAACTATCATGTCGTGCGATATGTGTCACTTTTTTACTGGTTTCGCTAGTGCTCAGACTAATTTTTTTAAATTTCATTGATCAATCTAAATGAGAATATACTTCATTATGCAAAAACAAAAGTTAGAGATAACTTGCAGCGGCGAATATTCCGCAGATGTTGCTTTTTTATTATTATGCAATGTGCCGATCGATACAATAACTAAATTATATTTTTACAAAAAATAATTTTGTCCTTTCGTTCAGTAGGCGTTGCATTGCATTCTTAAGAAAAGAAAAATGAATTGTCGTTAGTCGAAAATAGATGTTTAAAGATTGCTGCACTATTACAGCAAAAGGCATACTTACGCATACCACGTGACATCGAAAAATAGTTTTTAAGGAAAAGCTGAACTGAAATTACTGTGTTTTAAACAAGGAATTGTCAAACGTTAAAGATTTTGAAATTTAAATACTTCAAAAAAAAGTGGGGGGACTCGTGCGTATGCATGCATATCACGTCTGTCACTGTATCTCCACTGGAACTTACACATATCCCTCAACAAAAGCAGGAGGTTGATATGCAGCACTCCGTAATTAACTCGGCCGACTTTTGTTAATATCTGACGGTTGTTTGTAGAAATAACTTTGAATAATATCCCTTATTTTTATTATTTTACCTTACTTTTAACAACTCCCCCCCCCCTCCTTCGGTGCAATAAAACAGAAGTTACGTAGTTATTAAATAAAATTGCTTTGTTTTCATTTTATTTCGTGATGTAAATCTCTCTTGCCAAGCTTGACCGTTAACTTCTAACCACCAAGTTAAGCACCATAGCCGATAAGTACCAAATCATTCTCAAAACTGTCTTGCAGGAATGTTTATGTTATAATTCAGGAAGATAAGTTGAGAAAACAGCATCAAATTAGTATGATGCAATGCATATTACAGTTTGCCAGACTCACAGCTCGTATCTCTTTTGTGATTGGCGTGTTTAAAATTGATTGCAAAATTTTAGACAAAACACTGAAATGCAGAAAATAATCATTGAAATAAAATAAAGTATTAAATAGATAATGAAGCGAACTAAAAAATTAAAATAATAATTTCTCTAAACTTCATATAACATCAAAGCCCCACATACATAGAGAACTCCTTACAAAATTGACCGAAAAATATGTTTGTGAATTTTTAATAGGTGTCAAAATACTTGTAAAATTCGTAAGAAAAAAAATGAGGCACCTGTACTACATAGCTATAAAGAGTGCCAAGTGAAACTATCAATGAGAAAATTTGCACATCCGTTTAGATTAGTTGCAATACAATGCAATAGTCGAGAAACAACAGTCAGTGCATTGAATATCGTTGTGTGCGCTCAACCTTACAGTTTACTAAGTAATTTAATATCTGCTAAAAATCCATAATCAAATTTTACAGAAAACCTGTTAGTAGTTCTGAATCTATATAACGCTTTAAATCTAAAAAAGCTTTTTAAAATATTGTCTATATTTTCGAGCTTAAAAAAATTACTTAATTTAAAACTTTATTTAAATAATTATTTTATTCACTAAATCAAAACACAAATTCTCCTAGATGGCACTTTACACAAAGCATTTGCTCAAGATCGAAAAAAATCATAAGAAATATATTCTCTTTTGCAGTCAGTTCCGTAGAGACCCTTATAACGTCCAGTGACGGATACAAACTATCATTTTATAGGAAATCATGATGAAGACTATGAGGTTTTGAGTAATAAAAATTCTGAAACTGCTTGGATGTCAACAAAAGGCCTCAAATTGGCCCGAACATAAGCACCTAATAAAGCAATAACAAAGCTAATTAATTTCATAAATAATTAAACTGAGTAGCATTTCAATTTATTTTTTTAAATAATTAATGAATTGAAAAGATTACATTTATCGCTTACATTTTATTCATTGTCGATCATTGGGCACAATGTGAATGGATAATATTGCTGGTTTCGGGAAGATAATAACCCTCGTGACCCTCCCTTTCATCCGCCCCTGAGTACGTCAACAGAAGACAAAACTAGCAACATTTATTTCAGTATGGAAACTCAATTAGTGAAGTTCTAATCTAGTTTTGTCGTTGTTCTAATGAATTGGTGGGTTTAAGTAAGTAAAATAAATAATTCCGAGTCAATTATTTAATATTAACAAAATATTACCTCGTAACTTGCTTGTACGCATTTGAAATTTATTTATTTGTGCAATATAATGTTAATAAATTACTGAATTATTGGGATCTTTGATACTTGAAGTTGAACTAAACATTAAATAAATTTACAATTCACTGTTTTTTTAAGTATTTTACTTTTTTATCTGACGCAGAATGTTCTGAACTTTTGAGTCCTGTTTGATAAACAACTTCATCTACCTATTCAGAAACATACAAATAAAAGAGGAAATCACGTTTTCTTCTTGATAAAAATCCTATTTTATGACATTTTCATGCATGAAAGTTTTCCTGGCAGGTAGTGTCTTTTTCGGCAAGCTTTGAAAAGTTATGAAAACACGCACAGGCGTAGAGTGAACAGTTGTTACGAGAAATTTTCGAGTTGCCATGGAAACGAAAATCTTACGAAACATGTACCGGCGAATTTTATCGAAAATTCATTAATATGGAATGACACGTTCTGCTGTAATGCCTCGCAAAAGGCGAAACTTGCTACTGAATATTAATAAACTACCAAAAGATACGAGTTGAAACGAACGGGAGCTGACGTTTTGCCGAAAATACAAAACTGGAATTTAAATGTCTTTATCAGTGAGTGATATCTATTCAGTTCTTTGATTCAAGCTGAAATATGTCCTTTGAGATTAAAAGTTATCAAATTGTGAGCGGTTGGTACTGTGTAGGGAGGATGATTTTTTTTTCCAAATTATTTCTAAGCGGTACGATTTAGAAATTCGGATTTTATTTGGGTTGACAAATTTGTTACAATTTGTATGCAATCATTACTTTTACTCTTAGGCTTTCTTTTTTTCCGTTTCTTCTTGAATACCGCTACATTATTTTTGCAGACTGTCAGGAAAAAATTTATTTTTTGGAACTTGCCGTGCGTGTGTTTCGAATGGTTTATTCGTGCCAGTGGTGCAGCGAGGGAAGGGATTTATTTTCCAATCAATCGAGTTTTAACATACATGTCAATCGTGAAACGGTAGTTTTTTGCACATTAGGACTGTAAAGACCATCCTCCTCTCTCCCTCGAAGGTGAACTTTGGCTATGCTGCCAATTAAATTGTGTATTTGAAAAACAAATTTTATTCTGTGTGTCTTTGTGCAGCTTGATTTTGATTGTCTACCAAGTACAAGTTTCATATGTGATAAGTATTGAATTTATCACACCGAGAAGAAGATATTGCTAGCAAATCTGTAATCTAAAACTATGACATGAGCTGCGTGGAGCAGAAGTTCGTTTTTTGCATCGAGAAATGCATATCAGGAAAGTTAAAAATAGTCGTGGTATATGGTTTTCTTCAAGTTGTTTTCCAATCCTAAGTTTGTTATTTTTTCTTGCTCGTTTGCTTACATACCGATTGGTCTTTCCACGGAAAAACGTCGTGCATAATTTGTCGCGCACTTGACAACCCATACGTTTCATTTAAAAGTAATAATCATAAAGAGTAATAAACAGACTTTTGTAGCTCAAAAATTGCAAACGTATGTGTGGTTTCTTAAGCAAAATGTTTTACTTATTACCTTTTAAAATTATTAGTTTCGAAATAAGTATATGAACCTTTAACATGGTGGCTTCTCCGTGGAATGGCCTCAAGTAAATGAAATTATCTTTTGAGCTCTTGATACAAAATGTCATCCTTAAACCTGCACAATTTGTAGACTGGCTGCACTGCATAAATAAAAGTTCAACGTATTGTACAATTGTTTCCCGTTATCCTAAAATATCTTCTAATGTTACTAAAAAGATGTTTATCTTTTGCTCTTAAAAAATGTTTTTTAAAAATGGTTTATTGGCAATTTTTTGCTCTTAGCAAAAATTGCAATAATTGGAAACGTGTAAAGCACATATGCTAAATAGACACAACTTATAAACGAGCTGATGTGTGCCTCACATGACTTCCTTTTACTCCATTTTAATGTCATTTTCCCATTATTGGCAATTTTAATGTGATTCAATAGTTTAATCTCTAAATATTAAAAACGATGGCCAAATTAAAACCAGATAAAAAAAATCGCCAAATTTTCCGCCAAGTTGGCGACAAAGCTTGGCGACCAAAAGACTGGCGATATATCGCCAAGTGTCCGCCAAATTGTAACACCACTTAAGTTTGCATTGATATTAACAATGATTTCCCCCCAAAAAGGTGCAAAAGACCCCCTTAGGAACATCCGAAAGCAACCAAAAGGGGAGGTGCACAACTAGACCCCACTACGAGTCTATGTACCAAATTTCAACTTTCTAGGACATACCATTTTTGAGTTATGCGAGATACATACGCACATACGCACATACGCACATACACACATACGCACATACATACAGACGTCACGAGAAAAGTCGTTGTAATTACCTCGGTGATGGTCAAAATGGATATTTCGCGTGTCTATACATTCTTAGGCACTTTTCCGCATGTGGTCGAATCGAAAAAAAAAACTCAACATTCATTTGGGGGTGAGCAAAATGGAAATTAAGGGCGATTTTTGAGTGAAAATTTTTTCGCGAATACAATACTTCCTTTTTTGTAAAAGGAAGTAAAAACAGGAAAAAAAAGGGTAACAACGGAAACTAGTATTATCCGAGTAGCTGAAACCGATTTCCAAAAAAATAATACCTATACAGGGTTAAGATCATTCGGCAACAATTTCAAAAAATATAAATGAAAAATACTGCTCAATGCCGTCAGCAGCGGGTAACAATTGTTGATTTTAATGCTTTTACCCCTTGAGTCCACAGGACATCAAGGATGTCCGGCGCCTTATCTCCGGTTCCATAAGTTTAAGTGGAGTGAAAGAGGGAGGAATGGCTCTCCTGGATGTTCTGTATCCAATGGGATCAGTATTGACCTGGTAAACATAGGCAGTCCGAAAGAAATAAAGTTACAGACACAGTGACAGACGTTCACAGGTTTTAATAGTATACATAATCGCACAAGCTGAAATGCAGTTTCATAATTTAATTGCGGCTAGTACTAAGAATTTCAAATCCTTTGTAGAATGAATAAAGATGTGTAAAGCAAGTAACTTCTCGTTTTCAACTGTTGATAACAATTTGGCAAACTATTATATGATGAATGCTTTTTTTTTAACCTTCCAAACTTTAACCTATTGGTTTTTTTAAAAGACCGTTTCTCAAAATTTTAAACCTATTTGGATTATTGGAATCCAATTAACAGTGCGTGTTATAACTGTTTGCACCAAGGAGGTTGGAGTACTCTACCATCCATGGTTTACACTAAAGTCAGCTTAATACAAAAATACTTTCTTTTTCAATTTATTAAAATTGAAATAACTTGCAATTGAAATTCTTGTATTTTCTTCATCAAATAAAAAAAGACTCATCGCATATTTACAAGGTGCTCTGCGATATAGTTTGTGTAAACATTACATTATATCACTAGAAATTACTTCTTTTTTTTTAACAGATCAAATACTTTCTAATGAGAAGAAAATGGAAATTTATGTTTTAAAATATGCGTATTTTTTTCTTTTTTAGATTTCATGACATTATAAAATAGTTGTTGGCATTAACATTAATTTATCACAAAACAAGATGTTTTTTAACCTATGTCTGAATTCAAAATGGCTTTTAAAATAATTGCCTTAATAACTTAAAAGAAAAATAAAAACATAGCTCATTAACTTGGAAAAATACTACTTCGATAAGGGTTCTGCTATTACAAATATTATGCTTTAGTTTGAAACATATCGAATAAATCATGCTCATGGAACTTTAAAAAAAAAAAAAAAAATCCAAAGAAATCAAACGCAATGTTTGCTTCTAAGTTTACTTAGCTTATCTAAAATGTTTCATCAATCGCTATCACAGTTGATTCGATTTCCCAGTGAGCAGCGTTTGATTTATTATGGTACTCAATTTCACCAAAATGCATATAAAAGAAAAGTAAACTTTTAAAAAGAAATTCAAAGAAGCGTGTACTAAGATCATTTCAACAAAGCTACACTTTCTTTTCATAAGAAACATTAATGCATTAAACATAAACAGCTTTTTTTTTTGCAATGAATGGATCTTTTTGAATTAATTTCTATTTCGTGTACTTGGGGTGAATTTTGAACATGTAAGTGCTTGAGAGCAATGAAAACGAATGTATAGAAATACATGAGAAAACATTTTTACCATATATAGTGATACGTAAATCAAAAAAACTATGTGATTTATAATGTTCCTCATCTGTCGAGATTATAAAAGAGATTCATTATGAAATGCTAATGTAGTTGATTTGTATTGCTATTGAGCTGATGATTTCACTCCTGCTTGATGTTCTAACAGTTGATTTATTATTATTTTTTAATTTTAATGCTCACTGTTTGTAACAAATACGTTACAAATACCTCGATTTTTAAATTTTTTAATGAATGACTTATGTAAGATGTATGAAATGTAACGAAACAGATTTGTCTTTGCAATAAACAGAGCGAAAAATGAGTTAACTACATAAACAAAAAATACAATAGTTGCTTCAAACCCATATTTAGGAACTAAATAAATAAAGTATAACAACAGTTTATCGGATCACTTTTCTTCCAAAACTCACACTTCGTTTCATTTAAAAATGAGCTCCTTGAAACTCTGAAACATGTGAGTACAGTAAGCTACAAATGTTTTGTCATCGTGAAAAAGTTACTTTCAATTCGGCTTTAATTTAACAGAAAATAGTCACACAGTGACAGATCAGGCGAATACAGAGGGTGATTTAGGACAGAAGTTTTTTTCCTGTACCCGAAACCTGGAAGCTACAATGAAGGGAGCAATTTAGGATAATGTTCTGGAGTCATTCAAGCAGCCGTAACACAGCTGCTAAAGAACATTCACAAGAACGATTTTAAAAAGGGATATATTGGTTGACCATTCTAAACGTTGTATTCAGTTGAATGGATTCTATTCTAAATGAATATTATTATTGCTACACATTAGCCACCAGGCTTATTTTATTCTCTGACTAAAAAGTTCAGTCCCTTTTTATATCACACTGTATGTTCAGTAGCGTTTTTAATAAACAACGTAAAAAGAAATTGAAATTCCCAAACTTTGTACCATGCTTCAGATATTTTGGGAAGTTTCTTAAAATAAAACCAAAATGAAAAATCCTTTTGAAAAGACGAAATAAGGCACATTCCATAACTCGAAAATTATCATTTACTTTGAGTTGTTTAAATCATAATAAAGCTTCATCAATCTTAATGTAAAAAGTACAAGTGTTCAAAAAATCCAACGAACTCCTACACTTATATTTCCTGTACTTGTGATGACATACATTTTTTCATGAAAGCAATATGGGCAACGTTTATTTCATAGAAGTCTATTGACCAATTTTTTTCAGGGATTAATAATAAAGAAGTCAATGTGAGTTTTAAATGATGTAGGGTTGGTTGGAGTAAATGAGTCACCCCCCTAAAACTGAAACATGGATAAAGTTTTCAAACTGTTTTGCACAGATCATGTTAAATTTCATTACAGTGATTAGTTTTACACATGTTTGGGATTCGTGGAATTTTTTTCTAGGTCATAGTATTTAGTCAAAAAAAAAATTTGATTTTTTTTGGGGGGGGGGGCGAGTTCAAGCAATATTTTTCAAAGAAGTGTTTCCAGGTTAGTTTTTATTATTTTTTATGATAATTAATTTTTCACGTATAATTTAATTTAATGTTCATACAGCACTAAGAATTTTTGTATAAAATATTATTAATAAGTGTTTAAGAGGAGGGGTCCCACTTACCCCGTACATTTTTGCTAGACGGGGTAAGTGGGCCCCTCTATAATAATGGGGATTTCAAAATAAAAATCAACTCTGATTAAATATTTGTATTGGTCAAATACAAGACAACTATGACGACTTAGTAGGAATTAATAGTTAAACTACAAAAACTGCTAAAGCTGGTGATTATGTATGTGCTAAACATACATGAAAGAAAATTATTAAGATTTAAGTAGGTGTAATGTTGGAAGTGGATGCCTACTGTTGAGTTTGCAAGAACTAATAGAAATAGTGACACTTTTTACTGGCACAGTGCAGATGATGTTGGAATAATTACTGAGGATGAAGCGATAATGGTTCTGCCTTAGCCAATTTTACATAGACGCAGTCATTTAGTGTTTTCAATTTCTTTTTCAACTTACAGTTTTGGCAAATTTACTCAAATTGGTCTTAATTAACTGTATTACGTTCATTAAACACACATTTATATGTAAAAGTAAAATATATTCATATAGTCTCTCAATTTATTTCACAAATGAAATTGTTTTGTTTTTCGTTTTAAAATTTTCCGTGATACAGATTTAAAAGACAGTAAATACCTCATAAATAGATGCATTTACAAAAAAATAATTCTTACTAAAAATTTACATATTTTATTATATAAGATTCGCCTTACCCCTTTTTTAGATATGCTTCATTTAAATTTAAATAAAAGGGTTGCGACCCACTTACCCCTTACTATGGGTAATGGGGACACCCCTCCAATTTTTAAAAAAATATAATCGGTACAAATATTTAAAGAATTATTTTAAAAATTAATGATGAACTTTTGTTAATTAATAATGTTCAAGATAAAATAAGACAATAAGTTAAAATGTTTTTGTTTAAAATCTTTTCTGTATAAGGTTTCAAAAATGAACTATTCACAAAAGGGGTCACACTTACCCCAGTCAACCCTATATTTAAAAAAAAAACCTTAGAAAAAATAAGGGAAGCAATCTTCTCCGATTTGCACCCTTATTGTGCTAATTTTTAAAGATAAGTGAAATGTATCATATGATATCAGGCAGTGAAAAGCAAAGGGATGCAAGTGGGAAAATTAAAAATTTGGAGATAATTAGTACAAATAGTAGGTGAGTTTCTCCTCTGTCTTGGGGCAAGAGATAGTACTAATAGCCCTGGTAGGTACTGTTATACAGCATGATTTAGGAAAAAAAATCAATGGAAGTCTACCTACGACCTTATCTTTTATCGAGTTTTACTCAAAACTTGAAATTTTCCTCTTACATCCCTTTGCCTCTCATAGCCTCATCTGATTTAGCTCAATTTAACATTATTGTTTACTTAGAATGAAAACATAAGACTAACCAAATGTGTTTTGAAAAGAACTCTAACAATGTTAAGAAAACAAATATTGCTGAGTAATACTCTACAGCAGGTATTTTTTTCTTACGCATCAAATAAAATCGATTCAAACAAAATGAAAGGAATAACCAGAGTTTCTAAACACGTTTGTTATGAACCAGAATTAATGATTCAATAAAATACAGTTGTTCTTAAAATTACTTTCAAAACAATTACGACTATTTTATGTGTATCAGTGGGAAGTCCGCAAAATATTTAAAAACCAAAAGGACCGCGTTGATTAATAGAGAGCTTTGTTAGGTTCAGACTTAAGGAACAATGCCGTTATAGCTTTAGATTCTATCTAGCATTGATTCAAGCATAAGATGGTTTGAAAAATCGATTGTACCATTCACCTTACGTCAGGAAAAATAGAATTAAACATTGATGATGGTCCAGTACTTTTAGTACAGAAATTTTACAATTTTTTGTTTTAAACTGTTAACTTTCTACTCTACTTTTCTCAAAAAACATTACAAAAAGAATTTAAAAGTAAAAATTAAAAAACTGCGTGATAGTTCAAACATTTTAAACAGATTCGTTAAAAGTTTGCTGAGAACAAAACAATATATTTTGCCTGTTCATGGGGGAAGTTTCATAAAGATACATCATTGGATAAATATTGTCTTCATGCAGAATTTTTATAACTCCTATTAAAAAACATTTATAATGGCTACATTTTCTTTCAATAAGAAGTCTCAAAGTATACTAGATCCATATCATGTTTGCTGCGTCAGTTAGTTTGAAAAAAATAAAAAAAAAAAAAAAACACTGTCGGGATGAAATGAAAAAAAGCGAGCAATTCTTCTTCAGAGATTCATGCTAAAGAAAATGGCAAATAAACAGCATTGGACCATCTCTGGAGTGAAATAAAAGCCATCTTTCTGAATATTCCAAGCATCAGATGTCACATTTTCTAAGGATCAAGCTTTTTTTTTAGAATCAAAGTTTGAGATTTCAGTTCTGGGTGCTCAACGTCTCCCTATTTTTCGCTCCAGTGGCTTTAAGTGTCGGAATTCTCTGATGTTTTTATTCATACACTTGTGTCTTGAAAGCTGAATTGTTCCGTGATGCTAAAGATGCACAAATGGAAAAAGTAATATAGCAACAAAACACTTACATATAAAAAAAATCGCTGTTTTTCACAAAAATACTTGAAAAAAAAAAGGAATTCCTATTAATGCAGAGGAGTTATAAGTGGGCTGTGAATAAAAAGATACCATAGTAATAATATGAAGTAAAAATGTTTTTAGTTTCTGAAAATATTGATTTTCTTTTGTAAAACATATTTTCATGTATAGTGCCGGCGGTAGGTAAACTGCAGCATCTGCTGAAATGAATTTTCAAGACATTTGAAGAAAAAAAAATGCGTTTCGGATTCTATACTAGCATTAGGGAAATGTTGGAGTTAGACGTTTTTTTCGCGCTTTTTTTCAGCAGAAATCAACTAAGCAAGCTTCCACAGTAAAGATAACGTACAATAGATAACGAAAAGGCGAAAAGAAAATTGAAGTTGGGAAGAAAGAAGATTGGGTTTTAAGTGGACTTATCTTAGCCAAAAGACAAGGAGAAAAACCGTACTGGGCACAACAGCAGACAAAAACGAAAACTGACGATGCAAATGTTTTTAATGGACTGCGTACTGGATCCTCACGATTTGTTGAGCAACTGCATTTCTCTGGGTTCTGGCATCCATTGTTGCATACATTACCGCCATCGGTGAGTAGCTATTATTACCACTTGAGAGTTTTGATATCCAGTTTCCAAAGAGATAGACGGGCTTTTATGAAGAGAAACTTCACTAGAAATACAATTTCCTTGGGGATATTCATGCTAAATAAATAGCTAAGGGATGTCTAACACGATACTTAAGAATACCACATGGACACTTAAAATTTCCGTATTTTAAAAATCCGCCGACTGGGACACGGTATGAGCTAGTGAACTTGGGCATGCGAGGCAAACGGCTAAATACTACGTAGTGTTTTGTAATGTCAAATGGGAAGACGAATGCGGTCAAATAGCTGAACCAGACCCTAATAGCTTTTTTACTAAACGATTACTATAAGAAAAGTCACCTATACAGTTAACTGTTCCAAAAAAGTACAAATTCTGCTGGTTAAAATGCACAACGTTATAAATAATATTATCAGTGCATAACATTTAGTTCAGTGATGTGTGAGAGTAGTAAAATGATTCGATGGCTCACATATTCCTAGTCACTTATGTTGGTCACTGGGTCAAATTGACACCGGCGTTTCAACTTATACCATTTTTACTATAAAATTAATATTGTAATACTTATTTATTAATATAGCTCGTTGGCGTAAAACCATTAACAATTAAATTATTAGAATCAAAGTCATGAGTGGAGAGAGTAAAAGAATTAACAGAACACAAAACAATCGAATCAATGTGGCAAACAATATTTGTTCCATCAATGAGCGACAGCTTTATAATGAGAAACAATATATTAAAAAATAGCTACTTCAAACTAACTACAGCGGATGCGACGTGATGACAAAAAAATGTCAGTAATTGAAAACACAGGCCTAAAAAAAAACACTTTTCCTGAAAAGCATCAAAAAATGAAAACACTTTCTCATTTTCCTTTTAACCGTTTTTCTTTAAAAAAAGGTAAAATATTTTTTATTGCCAATTAAACGTAAATTCTCTCGTAATTATTTTTTCACAAGGCACTTGATACGTACGTAGCGAAAATTCCCATGCCACGCTTGTATTTTTGTCTAAATTACTACTTATATTTCAGTTATTCTCGATGTCACTAACTGCATTTTTATTGGAAATAACTATTACTTTTACTATATATAATATCGACTTTCTTATTTTACTAGATATTTAAGTCAAACACAAAATAAGAGGATTTTCAAACCTATTAAAATTTTCTCAATTTTCTGAATTTTTTCTCTTGTGTTTTGCGGATTTTTGAATTTATTTTATTTCTTTATTTATTTTATTTTGTTTGAGTGAATAGATAGCTAAAATGCACAAGAAATTTCAAAAGTAAAATAAACATAATCTAAAAGAAAATTCCATTTGCTTTGGGGGAAAGACATTTTCTACTTCAATACATTTTTCGTATCATATGTCATACATTAAAAGTTTTTTTTTCTTGAAAAGGGAATGAAATCTGTAGTATTGATCATGTTTTTCCCGTAAATAGCAGAGAAAATACAAACATGAGTAAGGTAATAATACTGCATTCAGTATTGACGTACAATCTTCGACTGTTTCAGCTTTAGACTACTTTTATTGAAACCACATCTATTTCATCCTTGCAACAGAAATTTAATTTTATGTTCTGTGATCCATATGAAACCAATTTGCACTATGTAAATTTTCTTTATACTATTCCTTGATTTACATCGAATCTTTAAGTAATTCGGTTCAACTATAACTTATAACCTAATTCGGTTTAATAGAAGTCGCTAAAGGGTGTCGAGGAACAAGGGTAAAAGTCCTAACAAAGCAAATAAATTGCAAAATAATCATAGTAATGCACAATAGCGCATTCGGAATTTATCTTTCCAAGGGGTGGGATGTAGTCAAGGCTTTCCTTACATGTATCTATATGTATAAAAATGGATGTATGTTTGCTGGTGTGTGTGGGTGTGTGTGTGTATGTTCCTCATACAAATCCACAGTTTTAGTCGGAATTCTGTGTGTGTGTGTGGAAGGGGTAGAGTTCAAACTAAGCGGATTTTTTTTTTTTTTTCAAAGATAAAGAAAATCAATGTTTGTACTAAGTGAGGAGTTTTTGTAAAAAAAAAATAATGAAAAAAGAAAAACATTACTTAGTTATGAGTTAATGCGCACTTTGAACTACATCAATAGCAAAAAGATTCACTATTTTCTACATTTGTAGGGGAACATGGGGCAGAGTGAAATAGCGGGACAAAGTGAAATGGTGAAATATTTACTTAGCCTATCTGATATTATTTTAACTATGTAACCATATGTACTCTACTCCAGTCAAGGAAAACTACGTTCAAGATTATAGCATTTGGTAGTACAGGATTTTTTTTTTTTTTTTAATGATGTTCATATTGTAATATTTTGTTGTAAGTCAAAAATTGTTTTTGTTACAATAAAATGATAAAATTCTTGTTGTTAACATTTTAAATATTATTTGGGATCTCCTAATATTCAATGTAGTAGAAATTTAGTTAATACTGCGCTTATTTGTATTTTAAACAAATTGTACAATTAGTCAAATCAGGGTTGGCAAAAACCCAGTATTTTTTTTAAAAAGCCCATGGACCCAGGGTTTTTTGGGGTTTTTTTAAAATACCCCCCCCCTCCAGAAAAAAACAACTAAAGCTGGGTTTTTTAAAAGAAATGTTTTTTTAGTCTTTTTTTAGGGAAAATGTGGGGTGCTTGTAGCATATTGTAGCGTAAGTATATGGACAAAGCAAAAAAATTGTCTTGGGGTAAAAAAAAAGCTGGAAAATTCAGCGAATTCTGAAGAAAAGTAAAAAAAAACGACGAAATCCAAGAATGGTGAAGTTTCAGATTTTTTAGTTTCCATGATTACCAACAGTTAGGACAAAGTTACTTCTCGAGTGATAAAATCTATTGTTCATTTATTCGTTTTTAATTACATTTTTTTTTTTTTTTTTTTTTTTTTTGCATTTTACTTTATTGTATTTCATTTTGTCATGCAAAACTACTGTAGAAACTCAAGTAGTTAAAATCCCTTTTTTACTGATTTCCAGCTTAATCAAGACATTTCTTTGAATTTTATGTTGCCTGTTTTTCTATTTCTGTGAGTATAGAGTGAGAAATAATAAATATTTTCGTCGTAAGATAATGAAAATATTGCACATCCCTATTCTGTTTTCTGTCCGACCGTTTGTAAAACCTGTTAATTTCTAAAAAATATACCTTGTTTATTCGATAATTGTGAAGTGTTTGGTTGCAGAAAATAATTCACATGAAATCCTTTTAGCTAGAGTAGTTTCTCTGTACAATCTACAAATATTCAGAAAATCAGACATGACAGGACTTAGTCAAGATAATTTGAGTTATTTATTGACCAGTTAAAGAAAAAAGTTAAATCTATTTATTTAAAATCTTTGAAGTATTTTTTTAATGCTGTTAATAGTTAAGAAATACTATTAAAGTTCAAAATTCATTTTTTATGTCCATTGTCTGTAATAAGAACAAATAAAAAAAGAAGTTTAAATTGTGAAAGTATTTAAATTAATTAATTTTTTAAAAAACTTCTCAGAAAATTTTAAGAAACCCAAAAGTGGGCTAAATAATGGGTTTTTTTTAAATGGGTTTTTTCAAAAACCCCATTGGGTCCAATCCAGTTGGGTCCAATTCGGCCAACCCTGAGTCAAATACATACGGGACAAAGTTGGATAGGGCAAAGGGAAATAATTTGTTTCATTTAATCACTCAATCAATATAAATCACTTACGTTTTCAATTATTTATTAATTCATTTACATCCTGCATTCAATAAATAAATTATTTATTCATTTATTTACTTAGTTTCTTATTCATTCATTCTTTTACATGCTCATTTATTTTTTCTTATATTAATTGAATTTATTTATTTAATTATTAGTTTATTGTTTCATTATCTTTTCATTTTACCTTTTATTTACTGGATTCTTTTCATCAAAAAATATGTTTTATAATCGAACAGAAAATATTTCATTAGAAAAATATTGCATTTTTCTCTTTGCCCCATAAAAATAATGTCCTCTCTTTATGTACTGTAATTTTCAAAACAAATTTCCGATTTGTTCATTTTGAAAAAACTCAGTCATTTTAATCATTTCACTTTGCCCACATTCTCCTACATGTTTGGTGTTTCAGCTTATGTAACTTCAAATGCATCAGTGATTTGATATCTCAAACTTTACTAAAATATTTTCTTCAATTTCAAGTATTTAGAATTTATTTACCTTCATTAATATTGACAAACAGTGTTTTTTTTTTTGTAGTTTACGAAAACATACTGATACTAAAGATAAGTTTTGGTATAGGAAAGGTAAAAAAAAGTAATACAATAAATTGTTCTCTCTCTCTCTCTTCAAAATGAATAGTAGTAATAATGAAAAAGTAAAATAAAAACTTTGTTCGCTATATCACTTTGAAGTTATCAAACCTAATTTTAAAGAATACTGCCAAAAAAATCAAAAGATAAGAGTACGACACCTGTAAATGCTTAAAATAATTGGGCCACTGGTCAAGCGATCCCCCCCCCCCCCAAATAAAAAACATCATACTAACTTTGTGCTTTACAATGCCAAAAAACACATCAAAGTACAACAGTTGCATACACAGAAAAATACGTTCATAATGTGACTGAGTATCTTTTTTCTCATTACCAGTTGACCTATACTGCTTTCACTGAAAAGCTGGAGCAGATTTAAACATATTACCAGAAGATTTGTGACGCATTAGTTATCAGGGATGTCAACTTTTGCAGATGTATATTAGCCACTAAACAAAGCAGAGTCACTTTTAAATGAGAGGAACACGCGCATAATATTTTTACTTTTTCCCCTCATTCAGATAGACTTGTCTTAACTGTTACGTTATAAAATTCCATATATTCCGTGGATAGACTGTAAAAGCTAAGTTAACATCGCACACGTTTGTAAAAAAACTGCAAGCACGTGTTTCGAATTACAAAGAACTAACTTTAAATCCAAAAAGACGTAAGGTTATTAATGATATGAAATATTTTTTTATTTCTTTAAATAATACTTAGTTAGAAAAGAAGCAACAGAGTGATAAATACTTTTTAAACTTATATATATATATACATATATATATATATATATATATATATATATATATAATATATATATATATATTATATATATATTATATATATAATATATATATATATATATACATAATTATTAAAATAAGATGTTTGTGTGTGTGTGTGTGGCGCGCTTCCCGGGAAAACGGTAAAGGCCTAGAAAGATGAAATTTGGTATACAGGTACAGTTTCTGCCGAAGAAGTGCACCTCGGGCTTCGATTTTTCGATATTTTAATTAGAAAAAAAGTTATTTAATGTTTTTATGTGTTTTTTTGCACTTTTTAGTACTTTTTACCTCAGAGACCCCGAACCAATCGCACCACACAAAATATTTTTGTACTATAGTGTTGGAAATTTAATTTTAAATACGATGAATGAAAAAATTTTGAAAATAGAGCAATTTTTGTATTTTTTATGAATTTTTTGAAAAAACCTTCAATTTGCATTTTTTCCTGGGTTTTATATTTTTCTAATATCATACTGCGAGAAGTATCAAAGCCTCATTTCTAAAATTTAAGTTGGTAATAGTAAAAACATTTCGCCCTCTTCAAAAGAAAAAAGTTCTTAAAAATACGCAATAGTTTTTTTTTAACAATTTTTTTAATGATGAACACATCATATCTTTCTACGCATCGGTCGAAAAAAGCGTTCTTCAATCTTTTATGCCTCTGACGTCACTACTTGGATTTCGATTCGATATTTACGACGGAATCTTAATCGCAAACAATGTTAATTTTTTTTTTTACTATGTAGCTTACTTCTACATTTTATGACGTGATGACCACGTGTTTTTCCGGCAGCTTTTGCTTTTTTTCTTTCCTTTTTTTTTTGTTTAATTTAGGGAAATCATTTATTTCATTTTCCATCTCCCCCCCCCCCCCAAGCTGGACGCTTTGCTGCTTCGATATTAAGTTACATTTCACAGTTGTGCGCATTTCATTCAATAAAAACAGCGAGATTTTTTTTTCTTTGTCACTTACTTCACTTTCTTACTTTTTGCACACTACGGGGAGTTTTGGAGATAACTTTTTTTTGTTCCACTAAATTAAAAAAAAATGTTTTTTTTTTGAGTGATTTTTGGTTTTATTAGGAAATGAGCGGGGAAGTTAAAATAAATAGAGATGGAAAGGAAAATTTAGAGATTGATGGTAAAGGTGGATAGCCGCCGAAGGCGGCAATCTTGGCGTAAAAATGTGAATGGCACAAAAAAAGATAGAGATGGATTGATTAATACAGCAGCCAAATTTGTTTAAACAGGCGGCAAACTTGAAGTAAAAAATTAAATGACAAGTTAGCCAAACAGTCGCCGTAGGTGGCTGCTTGCATAGAAAGGTGAATGGCGTAAGAAGGCGAACCAGCTGGTCGCCGCAGGCGGCTAGTATAATATAATAAGATTGTGTGTGTGTGTGTGTGTGTGTGTGTGTGGCGCGCATCCCGGGAAAACGGTAAGGCCTAGAAAGATGAAATTTGGTATACAGGTGTAGTTTTTGCTGAAGCTGTGCACCTCAGGCTTCGATTTTTGATATTTTAATTAGAAAAAAAGTTATTTAATGTTTTATGTGATTTTTAGCACTTTTTAGTACTTTTAACCTCACAGACCCCGAACCAATCGCGCCAGACAAATATTTTTGGCACTATAGTGTCGGAAATTTAATTTTAAATATGATGAACAAAAAAATTTTGAAGATAGAGTAATTTTTGTACTTTTTATGAATTTTTGAAAAAACCTTTAATTTGCATGTTTTCTTGGGTTTTATTTTTTTCTAATATCATCCTGCGAGAAGTATCAAAGACTCATTTCTGAAATTTAAGTTGGTAATAGTAAAATCATTTCGCCCTCTTCAAAAGAAAAAAGTTCTTAAAAATACGCAATAGTTTTTTTTTACAATTTTTTTAATGCTGAACACATCATGTCCTTTCACGCATCAGTCAAAAAAAGCGTTCTTCAATCTTTTATGCCTGTGACGTCACTACTTGGGTTTCGATTCGATATTTACGATGGAATCTTAATCCCAAGCAATGTTAATCTTTTTTTTTTACTATATAGCTTACTTCTACATTTTCTGATGTGATGACCACGTGTTTTTTCGGCAGTGCTTGCTTTTTTTCTTTCCTTTTTTTTGTTTTATTTAGGGATTGCATTTATTTCTTTTTCCATCCCTCCCCCCAAGCTGGACCTTTCGCTGTATCTATATTACGTTACATTTCATAGTTGTGCGCATTAATTCAATAAAAACAGCGAGATTTTTTTTATCTTTGTCAAACGCTACTTTTTGCACACTACGGGCAATTTGAGCTTTTTTTTTTTTTTTTTGCTCTACTTGAATAAAAAAAAGTGGTTTTTTGAGTGTTCTTTGTTTTTATTAGGAAATGGGCTAGGAGGTCAAAATAAATAGAGATGGATAAGAAAATGTAGAGATATATTGTAAAGGTAGATAGCCGCCGAAGGCGGCAATCTTGGCGCAAAAATGTGAATGGCACAAAAAAAAAAAGAGATGGATTGATTAATACTGCAGCCAAATTTATTTAAACAACCGCCGAAGGCGGCAAACTTGAAGTAAAAAGGTAAATGACTAGTTAGCCAAACAGCTGCCGTAGGTGACTGCTTGCACATTGGGTGTCAATGCCCCCCTCCCTCCCCCCATGTGGAAGTGCTTTTTGTTATTTTTCGACAAAATTTGCATGAAGAGTACGCCGTTTGTGTCTCTCCTCACCCTCCTTTAAAAATATTCCAAACTACGAAACTGGAGACAGATCTAGAAAATATTTTATTCAAATTATGAATGATATAGATAGATATAGATTGATTGATACCGCCACTAAATTTATTTAAGCAGCCGCCGAAGGCGGCAACATTGGCGTAAAAAAACGAATGATAATACTGATTTATAGAGAAAAACATTGATTAATGTCGTCGCTGAATTGTTTAAGCAGCCGCCGAAGGCGGCTCCCCTATCGTAAAAAGGCGAATGGCGTAAAAAGGCGGACCAGCTGGTCGCAGCAGGCGGCTAGTATATATACATATATATACATGTAATGATACATGTATATATATATATATATGTTATATATATATATATATATATATATATATATATATATATATATATATATATATATATATATATATATATATATATATATATATATATATATATATTTATTAGGGTGGTCCTTATTTTTAAAGTTGCAGATATTTTACGCGACGCCCCCTGAATTTGTTCCATTATACAAATAAATGATCCTTGCAAAATTGAAAGTCAATCCATGAATATTAACACGTGCCCCTAGGGCCCCCTTTTTTGAGTTTCGAAGAAAAAACTGCGGATTTTCTCATTTTTGTGTAAAAATATTCCAACGTTTTATATTTAAAGTAATTTTGAACATCAATAGGTGCTGCTACGTCCAGACTGACCATTCTCTCACTTTCATTTTGTAAAATTTAACATGTTGCAGAGGGTACAAGTACACCAATGGCCTTCGGTCAAGCGTACCGCTTTTCTGTGCCTTGTTCCAACTAAGGGGCAGGGGAACGTTTCCTCCCATCAAGATGAACACAAGGGATTCTATAGGCCATTAAAGAATGGCCTAGGCCATTAATGAATGATCTTTGACAACGACAAATTGCCTCCTCTAGGCTTTGGGGGTGTTGATTTACAGAATTCCTTCTGTATGTAATAGGTGTGGCGAATAGAGTCGCAAGGTTTCAATGCTATAAATATAAGTAATTGCAGTTATATTTTTAATTCGCTGTTCTTTAGTTCTAAACATACCTAAATGCTTATGCAATTTTTTATTTTTAAAGTATAAATTTCGAAAAATCCTCTATTACTCCCAACATATGTATTTTACAAGGCTAAAATATAAATTAAAAAAAAAATATCCAGATCGGAACAATGTAGAAATCTATAAATTAATTTTCTTCTATCTCAGTACATAGTCCTTTATTATCATCAAATTCTTGCGATTCACAAGATTTAGAAAACCGAAATGGGTATCTATCCTAACCTGTTGAACTTTTGTTTTCTACAGCTGGTTTACCACAATGCAAAAAAAGCTTGCCAACTATTGATATCATCTCGCCTTTCATCACTGTTAGACATATGCCATATTAGGGATAAAGATGTTCATTTATTTACAGCCTATGTAGATGCAGTAAATTTAAATACAAATGACCTAGTGATCAATCGTCTATTTCTTAAGAGAGCAAGAGAAAATCTTCGAGGGATAAAAATTAAATTTCATGAATTTAAATTTAGATTTTGTAGTTATTCACTGGGATACAAAGCTACATCCAGATGTAACTGGAAAAAGAACGCCGACAGGATTACCGTGGTAGTTTCAGAGCCTAATATTGAACAGCTACACGGAATTTCTTAGATATTTCTTCAGTTGCTTATGATATCGTAGATTATAGCTCTTTATTGCTAACTGTTCTAGCCGTAATGTTTGATACAACGACGTGCAATACCAATCATATAAATTGTGCATACAATTTTTTAGAGCAAAAACTGAACGGTGATATATTACATTTGTGTCGCCATCATCATGCACTTGAAATCGTACTGCAGAGTGTGTCCTTAAAGAAGTTCTTGCCTTTCTTAGTTCTAGATCAGATATTCAATTATTTAAGCGCTTCAAAACTTTGTGAAAAGATCTCCATCATTCAGAACTTATAACATTTCAATCAAGTACACATACCACTTAAATTCTAAAAGACGAAGTTGATGACATATTATTGTTCTTAAAAAGCGGAATTGAGAAAGATTACAAAGAATTCTCGTAACTTGTAATAATATCTCCTGGTGAATTTCCTCCTACAGGGATATGTTTTCGGCAACCTGGAACTTATCCCTGAGCCACATGGGTGGCAAAAGGAATTTTTGTTTGAAAATTTTATATTTAGGAAACAATTTAAATTGACCTTACATGAAAAGAAAGCCCTCCAAAGCTGTTTTACAATTAAATACTGTATGAAGATATGGTTTTTCGCAGCAACCCAATCGAGGCTCCTTTGAATAATATAATATGTCAGAAAAACTAGCAGTGTACAAAATGATGAAAAACATGCAGCAGAAGCAGTGATTGGAAAATTCATAAATCACTTATGGTATTTTAGGGGATAAACTAGTAGCTTTTGTCGGTAATAGATAAAGGAATTAATTTTGAAGATAGGAAATGACTAGTCCAAAAAATGCTTGTGATAAGGAAGACGTGTCTGATGACTGTTTAACAAATTTCAGTAGCAGTAGATGATTTGGAATACTTTTTTAGTAAAGATCTTCCTCTTTATAGAATCAATTACGAGTCAATAAAACTGTTTAGATAAGTTACAAATCCTAAAAGATTTTTTCCTATTTGATCCTGACTCACGGCAAAATGAAGGAAGCTATTTAAAGGGAGGAGAGGCTATTAAAATAAAGAAAATTGTGAATGATACAATTGAAAGAGGAGCAGAATATTAATCGAAGAATTTCATTGCAAATTCAATTGCAAAAACTGAACGGTGATATATAACATTCGGATTGCCATGATCATGCAATTGAAATCGTACTGTAGAGTGTGTCCTTACAGAAGTTCCTGCCTTTTTTAGTTCTAGACTCGATGTTCTATTATTTAGGCAGTTAAAAATTTTAGGTAAAGATCTCTATCATTCAGAACTTATAATATTTCAATCAAGTATACATACCACTCAAATTTTAAAAGACGAGCAGAATTGAGAAAGAACACAGAGAAAATTCTCATAACTTATAATAATATATCCTGGTGAAATCCCTCCTAGAGGGATATGTTTTCGACATTCCTGGTACTTATCCCTGACCCAGATGGGTGAAAAAAGGAATTTATTGTTTGAAAATTTATATATTTAGCCCCAATTTAAATTGTCCTTACATGAAGAGAAAGCCCTAAAATGCTATTTTACAGTTAAATGCTGCATGAAGATATGGTTTTTCGCTGCAGCCCAATCAAAGCTCCTTTAAATACTATAATGGGCCTAAAAAAACTAGCAGCGTACAAAACGATGACAAACATGCAGCAGAAGCAGCGGTTGGAAAATTCATAAATCACTTACTTTATTTAGAGGATCAACTAGTAGCTTTGTCCGTATTGAATGAAGGAATTAACTTAGAAAGATAGGAAAAGACTACTCCAAAAAATGCTTTCTGGTAAAGAAGATGTGTTTGAAGATCATATGAAAAATTTCAGATAACAGGAGATGATTTGGAATACTTTCTTAGAAAAGATCTTCCTCTTTATAGAATCAATTACAAGTCAATAAAACTGTTTCATAAGTTACAAATACCAAAAGATTTTTTTTCCTATTTGATTCTGATTCATGACAAAATGAAGGAAGTGATTTTGAAGGGAAAGAGACATCGTTAAAATGCTAAATTTGTGAATGATACAACTGAAAGAGAAGCACAATATTAATCGAAGAATTTCACAACTAATTTACCAAATATGAGTCACAAAAATACTTGATTTTACAGACCGTCCAAGACTATCGGAAAAAAATACACATATCGAGATACATTGAGAAAAGCGTACGATTAAGGAACGTTTCTAAAGCATTATTTCATTCTTATTCATCGTAAAATCTTTAGATGATCTAAAGTAATTAAAAAGATTAACTCTAGTGCTACCTCACTGTAAAAATATTTTGCACTCCAAGGAGAAACGATGTACTGGGTCTGAAGTAAAAACTCGAAGATTTGTGGGAAAATTATTACTTAAACACTTTTGATAATTTTCCCACAAATCTTCGAGTTTTTACTTCAGACCTAGTACATCGTTTCTCCTAGGTTTGCAAAATATTTTAACAGTGAGGTAGCACTAAAATAAATATTTTTAATTACTTTATATCATCTAAGCATTTTACGTTGAATAAGAATGAAATAATGCTTTAGAAACTTTACCTTAATCGTATGCTTTCTCAATGTATATCGATAGTGTGTTTTTTTTCCCGATAGTCTTGGACGGTTTGTAAAATCAATTGTTTTTGTGACTCATATTTGGTAAATTAGTTGTGAAATTCTTCGATAAATTGTGCTCCTTTTTTCAATTGTATCATTCATTCACAATTTTCAGTATTTTACAATCTCTATTCCCTTTAAATAGCTTCCATCGTTTTGCCGTGAATTAGGATCAAATAGGAAAAAATCTTTTAGTATTTGTAACTTATCAAACAGTTTTATTGACTCGTAATTGCTTCTATAAAGAGGAAGATCTTTACTAAAAAAGCATTCCAAATCATCTACTGTTATCTGAAATTTGTTAAACAGTCATCAGACACGTCTTCCTTATCACAAGCATTTTTTGGACTAGTCATTTCCTATCTTCAAAGTTAATTCTTTCATCTATTACCGACGAAGCTACTAATTTATCCCCTTAATACCATAAGTGAGTTATAAATTTTCCAATCACTGCTTCTGCTGCATGTTTTTCATTTTGTACGCTGCTAATTTTTCAGACATATTATATTATTCAAAGGAGCCTCGATTGGGTTGCTGCGTAAAACCACATCTTCATACAGCATTTAATTGTAAAACAGCTTTGTAAAACAGCATTGAAGGGTTTTTTTTTCATGTTTCCTAAATATAAACATTTTCAAACAAAAATTGCTTTTGCCACCCATGTGGCTCAGGGATAAGCTCCAGGTTGCCGAAAACATATCCCTGTAGGAGGAAATTCACCAGGAAATATTTTTACAAGTTACGAGAATTCTCTGTAATCTTTCTCAATTCCGCTTTTTACGAACAATAATATGTCATCAACTTCGTCTTTTAGAATTTATGTGGTATGTGTACTTAATTGAAATGTTATAAGTTCTGAATGATGGAGATCTTTCCACAAAGTTTTGAAGCGCTTAAATAATTGAATATCTGATCTAGAACTAAAAAAGGCAAGAAATTCTTTAAGGACACACTGTGCAGTACGATTTCGAGTGCATGATGATGGCAATCCAAATGTAATATATCACTGTTTAGTTTTTGCTCTAAAAAATTACATGCACAATTTATACGGTTGGTATTGCAAGTCGTTGTATCAAACACTGCAGTTAGCAATAAAGAGCTATTATCTAAGATATCATATACAATTGAAGAAATATCTAAAGAATTCCGAATTGCTGTTCAATATTAGGACCTTAAGCTATCACGGTAATCCTGTCGGCGTTCTTTTTCCAATTATATCTGGATGTAGCTTTGTATCCCAGTGAATAAGCACAAAACTTAAATCCATAAAATATAATTTTACCTCTCAAAGATTTTCTCTTGCTCTCTTAAGGAATGTGCGATTAATCACTAGGTCATTTGGATTTAAATTTACTGCATCTACATAGGCTGTAAATAAATGACCAGCATCTTTATCCCTAAAATGGCATTTGTCTAACAGTGATGAAAGGCGAGATGATATCAATAGTTGGCAAGCTTTTTTGCATTGTGGTAGACCAGCTGTAGAAAACAAAAGTTCAACGGGTTAAGATAGATACACATTTCGGTTTCTTGTGAATCGCAAGAATTTGATGATAATAAAGGAGTATGAACTGAAATAGAAGAAACTTAATTTATAGATAGATGTCCACATTGTTCCGATCTGGATATATATTTTGTAATTTATATTTTAGCTATGTAAAATACAGTATACTTTTGTGTTTGGAGTAATCGAGGATTTTTCTAAATTTGTATTTTAAAAATTAAAAATTGCAAGTATGTTTATAGCTAAAGAACAGCGAATTAAAATATAATTGCAATTACTTATATTTATAGCATTGAAACCTTGCGACTCTATTTGCCACACCTATTACATACACAGGGAATTTTGCAAATCAACACTCCCAAAGCCTCTGGAAGAGACGATTTGTGGTTGTCAAAGATCATTCTATATTCATCTATAGAATCCCTTGCGTTTATCTTGGTGGGAGGAAACGTTCCCCTGCCGCTTGGTTGGAACAAGCGCAGAAAAGCGGTACGCTTGACCCAAGGTCATTGGTGTACAATTAGTGTGAATGGTCAGTCTAGAAGTAGCAGCACCTATTGAGGTTCAAAATTACTTTAAATATAAAATGTTAGAATATTTTTACATAAAAATGAAAAAATCCGCAATTTTTTCTTCGAAACTCAAAGAAGGGGGCCCTAGAGGCACGTGTTAATATTCATGGATTGACTTAAAATTTTGCAAGGATCATTTATTTGTATAATGGAACAAATTAAAGGGGGCGTCACGTAAAATATCTGCAACTTCAAAAATAAGGACCACCCTAATATATATATATATATATATATATATATATATATATATATATATATATATATATATATATATATATATATATATATCAAACATTTACTGCATTATTGATGCTTAATGACCAAAAAAAGTTCTTTAGAATTGTTAAAATGTGAAAGTACGATAGCAATTCAATGTATGCAATATTTTTCAATAGCCCTAAAATTCTATGAAGCTTTTTGTAACTTCCTTTGGTGGTAAAATAGAAATATTAAAATGACAGCGTTGAGAAAGAAATTATAAAACATTGTAATTGCGGTGCCAAACATAAGGAACATATTTCTAACCACGTTTATACGTCACTTATATGACTATTTTGTAATGGTGCGTAAAAGCAAATATATGTATTCAGAGCAGAAGTAGATTGTTATGAACTTAATATAACAGTAACTGGATGCCCTCTTTTTAATTTCGTATGCTCGTACAAGGTAGTTATTCATATATTTTTATATTAATAGGTAAGCCGTTTTCTTTCGGTACCCTTTTCTCCTCTGTTTGTTAACTGATTTTCTTCATTCCTTTTTTTTTTAGTAGCTATTGTCGAGGTTTAGTGACATCAGTAGAAATTTTTAAAATCAGACGCTAATTAACGGATATAATAATAAAAAATGCATTTTCGTCCTGAATGGTTCTTTCAACGCGAATGGATGGTCCAATTTTTTCAAATTTGATATGGCTGGAAAGGTCTTGAAAAAATACTGTAAACGAAGAAATTGCGCCCAAGGTCCAATAATCAAAATCCACCAGAAAAAAATTTATAAGCGCTTTTTGTTTAGAGAAACTCATAATTTTAAAGTTTGACTTTTTTTCATTGTTGAAACTCGTTGTTGGAAGCGTAAAACATTAAGTTTGAATTGATTTTTTAAACCGCTCTTTCTATACGAAAAATGCATTTTAGTGCTTGGAGCTTGGTATGGTTAGAATCATAGTAAAAAAAAAAATACTTTGAAACAAATTTAATCCGGTTTTACCGTTCGAAAACGGGAACTCGCTAAAAAGAGAAGAAAAAGCGCTAGAAGCAATTGTAAGTTAATGAAAATTAATTTTTATTTGCTTTTTTACGCGACATAGTTAGCGTAAAGAAATTGCTGGATAATATTGTCTTGCCATTTCTCGCTTGAGCGTAAAGAAATGAAATTCTTTACATAACTGCATTGTTTTTTATTGAGGCTTTATTGGGTAACTACGGGCATTTAAAATATTTTCATTTTGATTATGTTTTCCGAATTTCAATATTTAATTAAATCATTTTTCTGAGCGAGGGAAGACTTTCAGTCAGATAAAATCACCTTTAAAAAATTAATAATAATAATAAAAAACCACAGCTCCCAATCATACCTGCATTTGCCATCACCACTAACAGATCTCAGGGTGAAACTCTTGATAAAATTGGCGTATTATTATGATGTCCAGTGCTTTTGCATGGACAGTTATATGTTGCCATGATTATAGTTCGTTCATTTGACTGTTGGAAGTTTTCTATTTCTAACGGCAGAGGTCATGCCTACTTTAACAAAGAATATTGTTTGCACAGAAGTTTTACGTATTAAAGGAGTTTTGCGGTATTATTTACCTCAGGAAGACTTCCATAACTGAAATTGGCAAACTTTATCCATTGGTGTCAAATCATTGGTGGCAAACTTTATCCATTGGTGTCTGGCACCAGTGCCAGAGCGAGAAATATTTTTCCTTTGCATTCGTAAAAGAAGATAAAAATGTCTATTTGCAAGGAGCTGACTATGAATGAAGTCGCACTTTAAGGTGGGATTCATTAAATTGTAACCGTTTGTGATAAGTGGCAGGAAGTAAATGACAAGAGAGACATACAGTGGAGTTATATGTCTATGGGTACAAAGGCACCTGTCCGCGGAATAAACGGGTTGTTATACCCACGGACAAAAAAGATGGTTTTTAAGATTTTTTTTTTTTTTTTTTTGAGCACGAAAGCTGAGATTTTCACCTGACAAACATGGTCAAATTAGATGATAAGTTGTAAATTCTGCCAGAAATTTTTTCCGATCGATTATCCATTCCCAGAGACCAGCAAAAATTGAAAAGTAAATTTTGTCCGTTGGTACAGAAGCTTCTCCTACCATTTAGATCATTGGTTGTCATCCGCCGCAGGCGAAAGAGAGCCACCCCAGCAGGCGAACGAAACGAGTAAAGGGCGAAACCTCCAGCTACCTTTATTAAAGGTAAAAATTCAGGAATTTGGGAAAGCGTGAATCAAACTGTGAAAATATATAATTTTAACGTCTCAAAATGTAAATCGAATTCAGAGACCAAGGTAAACAGAGACTGTAAACAGTAGTCGTAAAACTTCAAATGAAAAAAATTTAGAAAATTCTAATTCATTAAAAAACATGAAATCTTGAACTAATTCCCTTGACTTCCTTTATGTTGGAAGCATGTCTAGGGACTAATTTGATTCTAAAAAATGTCTGTCCGCATACAACTTCAAAGGCTTGAGGAAACTCTAGGAAAACAAAGTCTGTTAGATTAAGATAAACGAATATTTATGCCTATTGTTTATGATGCTTTACCAAAAAGAAGTTAGGCAAAGCAAAAGCAAACGGCGGAACAGAAACCGAATGCATTTGCTATAAGAAAGTGGAAAAGGGATTCAGTTTACTTAGAAGGAAAAGGAAACTTTTTCCCGAGATATATTTGGAATCTCATGTGTCACTTTTCCAAAAGATCAAGTCTCTCCCTTGAAAAGAGATCCAAAATCCGAGTTATGGATCCTGGAATATATCTTTTTTTGTGTCATATTTTCTGCTGCAAGATTCGTCACATGTGGTTTATATACTTCATAACCTGAAGCATTATGGTTCTGACAACGCTGTTGGGGAGAACAGTTAGGCTTCCTTATGTTATGATCATGGCAAATGAAAAAAAAATGATTATTTTAAAAAGCAATATTATAAAGTAAAATAAGTTAGAAAAAACTCAAAATTGTTCTCTAACGGATTGCAATAAAAGTGTTTACAATCTTTGTATCCAACTTCAAGATAAAATTCCTGTCCTAAACAGTAAAGATATTAGTGCAATTTTTAAATTTTTGTTTCTTTATTTCACAATTAGTTATAATGTAAGTAAATAACTGGGAAATGAGAAACATTATGCATAAGTTCAAAAATAGATGAATATAACTAAACAATAGATGATGAACTATTGAAAGCTCTTAATGTTACTTTATTTTTGGGCTGTGTAGCACACATATGTTTCTCTGTCTTTGCATACGTTTTCAGAAAATTGTTAAATTAAAAAATCACAAGATGTAGTCAAGGGGAAGGGGGTGTGATTCACAGGCTTAGAGCTAAATACTTTTTCTCGCAATGAACAGCCAAAGTGAAAATATGTCGGCTTTTGCAATTCTTCCATCGGTTCGTAGTTCGGCTACGCTGCCGTGCAAAAAACCGTATCTGCACTTTTTGTGGAAATTGAGCTACGGTCACCAGGTATTTCTTTGTCACATATTTTACACAAATACGAAGTTTTATGTTCATTTGTGAATGGGAAATATTTTAAAAAAAAATCTGAAATCGTTCCATCTGAATCAAATGCATGGTGTTACAAAACTTTAAAGACAAATTCTCATTTTGAACTCAAGATGCAGATGCGACATTTGGGCTTAGCACGGCAGTATCGTCCCTTTACCAACAACAACGGAATCTTTTTTAACAAACCTTAGCAAGACTTGAAAATTGGCCACTTTAGGAGCAGGAAAATCAAACCAGACAAAAACACAACATACAGTGTCTGTTAAACTTCCCTGAATTTGAACGTGAATCGGATCATGTCTTCCCTTGGCCTGGAATTTGCCCCCTTCTTGTCCTAAATATGGGAAAAATAGTTTAAAAAATAAATATTTCTGTCTGAAAATGAGCTTTTAAAGTTTGGGGAAGAAGTAAAACTTAGACCAATTTCAAATTGTTTTATGAAAATATAAATAGTTAATTTTTTTTTTAATACCGCACAAATGCGTTCTTTTAATTAGAGAGTCGCTCACGGGAATACTTCGTGGTGAGCACTGCCTCCTGCTGGAATCCGTCTCTCCTGGTCGATGGCGTCCATGTCCAACACACACACGCGCTCATATACATACACGCTCATACACACACGCCTTTACACACATACACACACGCCTACGTGCATACACACAGGTCTACGCACACACACAAGCCTACACATGCACGCACGCGTGCCTACACATACACACACGCCTGCACACACACAACTATACACACGAAACCGCCTAGGAGAAGGAGTAGGCTTGCGGGGACAGGAGCTGTTTCTAGAAACAATAGCTCCCTATGAGTAGGGCCCTATCACAACTCGTGATTGCGAAAACATAATTTGAATTCAAAATTTCAGAATTCAAATTAATTTTGAAAATTCGAAAGGTGTTTTTTTTTTTTTGTGTGTGTGTGTGTGTGTAAATTTTTCCTGAGCTGTGTTTTACGTTTAGTTATTTATCAAGTTATTATCGTCTGATGTTTCGTATTTCTTATTATTATTTGATTTACTTTCATCTGCGCCATGTAAAGCGCAATTCATGGACAAACGGTCAATCAATAGTTTTAAAATAAAGTGGATATTTTTTAGAAAGTTAAATATTTGCAAACATATGTGAAGATAAATCAGTAAAAAGTGCATAAAATATGGGTGAAATGTTAAACAAGTACAGAAATTTGCACGTACCTGTACGCATGATAAATTAATAAAATGTGTAAAGGTAGGTAAAACTCTTATGCAGATAAACATGGAGTCGTTATAAGAACAAATGATTAAGTAACAATAAAATTGTATAAAGACAATTTTGTATGAAAAGTAAGAATATAAAATGAAAACGTATATTATTGAGCAAAAGATGCAGATTACTGCATGCACCTATTTCGTGGTGACAAGAAACCCCTTCTCAATAACAAAAAAAAAAAGGAAGTTTATAGATGAAAAGACTCTTTTGTCGGATGTTCTTTTATCCATACGCTCACTTATTTTGGTTGAAAAAGGATTTCAGCGAACCTCGAAAGACGTGTATGCAATAATCAGCAGTTTTTGTTCACTTATACGTGGTTGCTTTTTATTTGTAATAATAAAAAAGTTAGCTCAAATAAAAAGAATTTGACACAACAGCGCCTAATAGTCCAACACAGCCTTGATGATGAAACAAATACAAAAACGTCATTACCAAAACATTGTAGTCAAGAAAGGATAAGAAACGCATTTCAATAAGAGATTTAAAATTACTAAAACTTGGTAGTGTGTTCCCAAACGTAAAAGAATTTACATCGGAAGAATTATTCTAAACGCAAACACTGAAACTGTGAACAGGAAGATATCTCGACTCTGCAAATCACGACAGTAGAAATTTAAAATCAGAAGTTTTACAGTCATTCATGTCTCATTTTAAACCCCGGATGCCGCCAGTAAATCAAGAAAAGATATCTAGTCTAAAGCGTAATTCATTCAAATGTATTCTGCTTGAAAGTCAAGGACTCCATTGTTTATTTGCTGCAGTATTCTTCTAGATCTTCTCAATAAACTCCGCTAAATAAGAATTTGGAGTAAAAATACATGTTATTCGAGTCAGATTTAAACAATATCAACTATGTGATTTGAGTATTGTAATTTTAAAGGATATTAATATGAAATTTTTGATATTGAAACTTGCTTCCACAGTTGAACTAAAAGTCCTGAACTCTTTCTTGTAATCAGGGGAAACTTTTAAATGAAATGAAAGTATTACAATGAGCTCAGACCTATGTTTGAAAAAAAAGTGTTCATTGTTTCAGTTTGAAAATTTTTAATATTCCTTCTATTTAGAAAAGAATCGAAAAGGCATGAAATTTGGAAGACATTTTCCCGATTCTTATACTATGTGCATATATGCAATCATCATATGCAGGCTTTAGAAGCAACTTCAGTTGGAAGTGACTAACTTACCAATCAATTAAAATCCGTGGAAATGGAAATTTATCAATTCAGTATTTTTAAAGTTTTCCAAGCGGATGATGGGTAAAACATGTACTGAAAGATTGTTAGCATTATTCATTCTGAATATGAACTGCATAAGATGTTCAGTCAGTAAATACTCAGTTCTGAACCAAGTTTATAATTTGAAGTCAGCAGCTTTCCAATTAGTTCAAATACGTCAGAATGATACAATAACGTTTCAAAATTATTAAAGCTTACAAAGAGGATGATGTTTAAATAATTGTACTTAAAGATTGTAAGTTCTTATGTTTCAAATATGAAAACGGTATTGCGCAAACCTGCTAGTAAAATCACTAACTATTCAAATTGGGTTCAGAAAGCCTTTAAGGGCCATGTGTTGTAGAAGCTCAAAATGTATTTTTTAAATTGTGTTACTCAAATAATTTATAAATTATGTTTCCCATGTTATTGAGATATTAGAATCATAATATTAGCAAAACAAACTAGATTTGAAAAATAAAATAAAAACTAATTTCTTTTTGAAAACATCGCTAATGAAAAACAGCTGCATTCATGAGGTCAAGCTTCTAATTTTATTCAAGATTACTTTTGAACTGATGATTAAATGTTGGTAATTTTTTCAAATATACAAGCATTTCTTATCTCTTAAATTTTTAAAAACATTTTTAAGCTTCGCAACTCTATTGGACCATATAGACACATACACTATATGACCAAAAATATTGGGATACTTTCATAAATTCACATTTTTGCTGATTTCTCAAGAAATAATTCATTCTTATATTTTCGTGAAGTATCTCTTGTACCCACTGAGATGCATTTCTTTTAAATATACAAATTTTATTTGAAGGTTTCGTCTTATTACATGCAGAGTTTTGCGTCAAATGTTACTAAACTTTCAGAATATTTGACTGCGTACAAGAGAAACATAAAATTTTAAGTTGAAATATTGAAAGTTTGATGAAATATGAACGTTTAAAGAAATTGATTTTTCATTGCGCATGCGCGAAAGATACCAATTTATAAACTTCATAAGCCAAAACGCAAGTAGATTCTGCGACACAAAATAAAACTCCAGCTAGATATCTTTAAAATATAAAAAGTTATCAGCAATCTATAATTAGCCGAATTTCAATAATTCTTGGATGGGCAACAAATCGTAAGGGGTCGTTCGCAAACCGGAACAGTTTCCTGTTATCGTGCAGAGTGATTCACGATAAAATTGGATTATTTGCGAACGATCCCTCAAAGTTCGTCGCCTATCCAAGAGTTATTGAAATTCGGCTCATTAGACCGCTGATAAATTTTTAAAATTTAAAGATATCCACCTAGAATTTTTTTTTATTAGTTGCAGGATATATCTGGGATTTGGGTTATGAAGTAATAAATTGCTACTTTTCACGCATGGGCAGTGAAATTTCAATTGCTTTAAACGTTCATATTTCATTAAATTTTCAATTTTTTAATTTCAAATTTTATTATTATATTTCACTTGTATGTTGTCAAATTTTTTAAAAGTTTAGAAATGTTTGACGGAAAACTTTGCGCGTTATGAGTCGAAAACCTTTTGGGCTTTTTGAAAGAAATGCTTATATCTCCGTGTGTATAAGAGATACTTTCACGAAAATATAAGAATAAATTTCACACAGTTCGTTTACTTATTTCTAAAATGTATACCTTTTTCTAGGTATTTACAATGAAGGATGATAAAAAAGCCTTTTTCTGTTTTCTCAATTTACTGCTTGTCCCGAAAATGAATAGTAAATTCAATTTTTATTGAAAAAAGACAGCTGGAGTATGCATTATTTATAAAATTAAGAGCAATTGATCTTTTATTTCTCGAGAAATCCGTAAAAGTAGAAATTTTTGAAAGTGTTACATTACTTTTGGTCATATGGTGTATGCCTAATCCGTTAACAAAAAGCACGATTTTCACAGAAGTTGACAAACATGTTATTTACTTCACAATTTAACAGTTGTACCAAACATTTTAGTGCGTTACAACTAAGCCATCATTGTTTATATGCGTTAAGGGAGCCTTACTTCTTCAATCCGAACATAAAGTAAATATTTTTTTCGTTCATGAATTTATTTCAGTTCCGTCTTTTAAAGTACACTCAGATCTCTTTTGTTCGGTCTTTTTTGTACGATTTTTTTTGTGCAAACATTTTTTGTGCGGTGTATGAAAATTTAAATCAGATTGGGACTTAATTGACGATAGTATTTATAAAACGGACGAAGTTATTTATAAAATGAACGATTTTTTATGCGATGTTTTTAATGCGGTCCCTATTACTATTCATGAAACAGTAATAACTTTAATTGCAAATACAGAGGTGTAAAATAAGAATTTCCCATACTTATAAAAGTTCCTGCACGGTCTGTAACAGGAATAGAAGCTGGTCTTAAGCAATTGCTTAAATCTTACCAGTGTCACAGTTTGTAAAAACAAATATAAATTTTTGTGGCGCTTTCTTTGAGCCATTCAAACTCGGGATATGATGAATGCTTTTTTTTTTTTTAACCATCAGATATCGTAGCTAGTTTTGATATGTTTAATATTTCGAATTGAAATATATATATATATATATATATATATATATATATATATATATATATATATATATATATATATATATATAGTACACTGAAATAAGAACAAATAAGAAATGATAACTGCGATGAAAAATTGGTAGCAGTAAAATTCATATCAGTTTTTTTCAAAGAAAAAAAATTTTTGAGTGCATTAGTTCAGAATTTTTACTGGATTTCAGATACGCGTTTCCACATTTGCGCCGAGTTTAAAATCCATCAATTGCACCAAATATACAAATAAATAAATGGATCTTTTAGGTAAAACTTTAGCCGAAGTAAATTGGAACTGAGAATTTGAAAGATACCTTTTCTGCAGAATGCTGAAATCTTAAGATTAAAGTGATTTTTCTGCAATGTTTCTAAAAATAAAGCTTCGTTTGAAAATGTGAACGTTTTCAATGGCTAAAGTCTGCTATAAATCCTATAAATCCAGTCAAAGACCTTCAATTTAAATTCACCAAGTTAAAGGTTACTATGTCATTTATCGTAGTTTCTATGTTTTTTTTTTTTTTTTGTTGCTCCGATCTTCTTTTAATGATATCTTGCAAGTGTAAAAAAATATTTATAGATCGAAATGATTTTGAGTTTTATTAATGAAATAATATAAATGAATTAATTTGCAGATGTTTATACTGCAGATAGGGTTAGATATGAGTCGAAGGACGATCCAGTTATATTATATTGTTCAATATCGGAAGGGGTATCACAAGTAATAAATCACAAGTAATATTTGGCAACAAATAAGTTTTTTTATACTTTTACCCTGGCAATATTCCGAAATAAAAGTCCAAAATTTTAGATATTCTTTCTCAATTTAAGGAACTTCAATTAAAACAAGATAGTTACTTAGAGGTGAAATGGAAGTGCACTCATTGTTGGATATCATGACTTTATTTTTTAACCATAGTTAGAAAATAACTATAAAGAAACATTGAAATACAATTTTTGTTAAGTCGTCCAATTAAATCTTGTATATACAAATACGCAAGACATAATTGTACAAAAACCGGAGTTGACTTCGGAAACTGACTTTGGGATTAAACATTTTGAAGGATTAGACGACTACATTATTGTGATGGATAGAAAAAGTAAAAACGCTAACACAAGTTCTTCAGCATAGCTCTAACCATAAGAAACTTCAGCAATACTTTTAATGGCTGAGTAGAGTAAGCGGCAGAGAGCTTGACTGTGACCGGAAAGGTTTGGGCTGGGGCCCATGGGGATTTTTTAAAATCATCCAACTGATTAAACTTAATAATGTCACAAAAGAATCTCACCAAAAATGAATTAAAATATATTTCCCACAGCCTTTTTTGAACAACCACTATCAAATACCTAATTATAACAACACAATAGTTTAGGAAAACCGAACCTGGTAGCATTGCTAAGGCTACGTAAATCTTAATCACGACGCATTATGCCGCCGCCAGGTTGGATTTGCCCCAAATATAGTCAAACTTTAAATATTTTTTAAACAGTTTTAAATACAATTTTAAATACAACTGTAAGAGACTCAAGGCCGTGCAACTGTTCAAAAATTAAGTTTTGTTTACTTGTGGGACATCACATCTCTGCTAATCAAAATCGTTGTGATTATGGATTGTATATATATATATATATTTTTTTTTTGTTCTTGTTGCTACAAAATAGTTTTATTTTTCTTTTAGTGGTCTTACTATTTTAACTAAACAATATTGTTGAAAAAATATTTCATCACCACCTTGAAGCAATTAACATAAAATTATAGTCAATCCCAGTTTCTTTTTAAAACCAATTGTATAAAATAATTTTTTGAAGTATTGCATTACGTTTTAGATGAAGTAGACTCGCTTAACAGGAAAAACGTTCCTTTGTTCAACTCCACGCATGGGAGCAAAAAACGAAATTGTAATGTTAATTTTCAGTTATCTGTGTGTAAACCAAGGTCAGTAAACGTATCACTCAGCTTCTACGACTGCCTATATAAAAAAAAGGTAATTTTAAACTAATTGCAAAAAATCTATTCATGCCGCTTTAGTCTTCTAAAAAACATGCATTATTTGTAGATTGTTTCGTATTTACCGAATTCTATGTAAACCAGACATTGACATAACGCAAATGCTGTCACTTTGATAAATTATTTCAGAAGAATTCGAGAAAAAAAAGAATGAACATAATTGTTACATCTGTCTTTTAATGTCATTTAGAAAACTTACGCATATTCTTCAAAAGAAAAATGAATGTTACAAAAGTCGAAAAATTTAATGATATAACACTTTGCTCAACTTGTAACCGAAACGACCAAAAAAAAAAAAAAGACTTCTTTTGTATGCTCTTATGTTGCATTGAGCAACGTAGTATTATAGACCGCGCGATTTCAAATGTTATGGATCGCGTAAGATTTAAAATACTAAATCGAAATAAATGGAAGCTACCAATACATGCATGTCCTGGTTTATCTTCGAAGCCGGGCCCTAGGCGTGGAAGGCTTTGGCATTACCGACTACGCCATTACGTGACTATTCCCTAAGCATGGAAGACCTCGGTTTTATCGACTATGTTACTAGGCGATACCGATAGTACGGTAACTTACGACCAGGTTTTCCAACCTTTATTTAGTTACTAGTGGCGTTGTCCGGATTTGCACGATCTACCTGGAAAATAAAAGTTATATCAAGTGACGGTGTTTAACAATCAGGCTTAAAAAAAAAAAAAAAAGAAAAAAAAACCCATGAAACTCCATCCCGAACTACACGAGCATACTTTCCCATTTATCAATATCGACTTTCTAGCATCTGATCAGCATTCTCAAAATTAGCTGAAAACTGCAAATTATTTCAAACAAAAACTTATTAACATTTTAAGCTGATTTCTAGAAGTATATGCCTTTCTCATCTAAAGAAATAGATGCGTAAAAAATAAATAAAATAACAAAATAAAGGAGTTTCACCTTTTAAACAAAGCAGCTAAGATATTCTTTTCCATTAAAAAAAAAATGTTTTCTCGTTTTCAAAAAGAATTATAAATAATAAGTTCAATAAAATAAATACATTGTATCAAAAAAAAATCGTTTGGTTTTTCTCGTGTTGCCAAAAAATAATTACAAAAAAAAAAAAAAATCAGGCAGTGAGAAGCAAACGGATGCAAGTGGCAAAATTAAAAATTTGGAGATAGCCAGTACAAATGGTAGGTGAACCAATACTCTGTCCTGGGGCAAGAGATAGTACTAGTAGCCCTGGTAGGTACTTCTATATACAGCATGATTTTGAATAAAATCAATGAAAGTCTTCATAAAAAGTTATCTTTATACGCGTTTTACTCAAAACTTGAAAATGTCCACTTACATCCCTTTGCTTCTCACTGCCTCAAATAAACTTTTAAAAATAAATAAATAACAAAAAAAAAAAAAAAAGTCAACTTAGAGAAATAATTTTCGTTATTAAAAAAAAAAAATCCGCCTGCGCTTATCGTTATGTTAAAACAAAGGGCACCGAATTTCTCGGAGTCAGACTTATTTTGGGATAAAGGAGTCGGAATTAGGTTAAAGACTTTAAAATTCCAAGGGTCGGAGTCAGTCATTTTTCCTCCAAGTATAAATTTTTGCCAAAACTACGAAGTCAGAGTCAGGGAATCGGAGTCTGACTAATTTTCGAGAACAATAGTCGGACTTGGAGTCAAGTGCCCTAAAATTCTAGGAATCGGAGTCAGTAGTGGGTAATCAAGAGCTATTTCCAGCAAAATTTGTTTTGAAGCAAATCTGCCTCTAAGTGCGGGATCTATATTGACTTTTAGTTTCCCCCATAGGCGCTAATGTTAAGGGATTTGAACTGTTCAAAACTGAACGAAAAATTGTTCAAATCAAAAAATGAAATATGGGAATGAGGTGTCCTCGCCGAAATCTTTCGAAAAAAAAATTGTTCGAATCGGACTACTCACTCAGAAGTTATTGGGGGGGAGGGGGCAAATAGACCGACAGACATGTTTCCCCATCTCAATATCCAACTTTCCAATTTCTAGTTTTTCGATATTTATTTAATTATTTTATTTATTTTTGACTTTTTTTTTTTCGTGACATTTTTAAGGTGCATTAAGCCTTCTTTCATGCTTTTTTCTTCTACCTCTGACTTTTATTGGGAAAGTAAGCTGAAAAACAGTAAAATTTCGAGGCAGATTTCTGAAAAATAACTGAAAAGGAAACATTTTAAATCTCCCTATTACTGGAAAAGCCTCAAAACAAAAGCCAGAATTTTATTTGTTCATATTCGAGTAAACAATTGCAACAGATATTTTTTCTTAATCGATTTTCTTCACGCTACAAATTTTAATAAAATCATTGTTATGGAAAATTGATTTGAAACACTGAATAATAATTTGAATGGAGGAAAGCCTTCGAAAACTAGGGATTTTATGTCGAAATCCAAGTATCATAATTCATGGTTTTTAATTGATGTCTCCGCTAATTAATAGCAGAAGATTATGTTAAATAGCCAAACATAAAGAAGGAAAAATTACGAATCAATCTATACCTGGTTCGATGGTCAGTTCACTGGTATTCGGTAGAAGTATCTCGAACAAAGATACATACATTGATACATACGCTCAGTTTTTTACTCATATAAGATTTTACCTATTTACTTTATTTTGCATAGAAAAATGAGCATCCTCGTTCTCAACCTGACATACAAAGGGTTTATTTTTACCTGAAATTGAATTTTGTTGTTAAGAGATATACCGGATAAGTGGGGTGTTTTCCATTCTTCGGAAAATATTTTTTCTGAAAGAGAACAGTCAAAAACATGGAAGGAGTTACTTGCTTCCCAAATTTTGATTTATTTTCTCTCGAAAAAATAATCCTAAAAGACGTTTAGTCGTTGTTTTTAGTTTCACAGCAGACGTTACAAGTGAACAAGTCACTAGGGTAACTGGAACAAGGTTTCACTTCATTGACAAATTTTGCCACAAATGAATCTTTTATTTAAAAAAACAATTCTTGTTCCACTAATAATTGCTCGCAGTGGAAAATCGCTAAATAGCGATAGCTTGCCAGAATAGACTACAACGTGCTCCGATTCGAGACGGCTTTCTTCACTTGAGACGACACCCGATGAAACATTTTGTTTCTGAAATCCGATTTATAAAAAAAATAATTAAAAAATAAATGTTGGGGAAAATAAAAGTATTTTCTGGTGCCATGTTTTTTTTTTTTTCTTTTCTTTTCTTTTTTTTTTATTCTATCAGCGTAGTGACTAAAAGTAGTATATTTGACTGAAGGAAACATCCACATTAAGATTTTCTGTTCTCTGTTTTACCTTTTGATACTCATCGAGTAACTTGCGCTATGGCATTTCTAGCTATATTTCACGTAGTAAGTACTAGAAGACACATTTTAAAAAAATAATAAAAAATGACATCACGTATGAAAACTTAATAACGGTAAGAAAATTCACAGCCAAACCACTAAGTGTCAGACGCGCTTTTCAATTTTCTTGCGGAAGAAACCCTCATTAAAAATGATTGCATCTATGCAAGAATTTCTACTCAAGGTGTCACCTTTACATCGTTCACCGATGCGAGCACCCAGAAAGGGCGAAAAACATTGTAATAATAAATGAAGACGTCCAAATAATAAGCGGAAAAATGTTCCAGGGAAGAGAAAAAAAATAGCGTCTGTAAAAGAAGCTCGCAGCATGACCAGATGGAATGATCGATGAAGACAGACAGTGTTGCCAACTGCAGAGTGTGTAATTCATAGTTTTCCGCTTGATTGGAAGATAATTTTTAGAATTAGGATTGAAACACTCTATCACAGTAGATTGCTTGCGTGATGCTACGGTCCATTTTCTCCAACATAAAAATTGATTACGAAGAAAAATAATCCAGTTTTTACATGATTGATGAAAAAATTTTCATGAAAAACGGTTGTAATTTTAAACCGACTTGACTTACGCATGGAGAGTAATGAAATATTTTTTCTTAGAAAATAAATTTCTGAAGCAAGCTTGCAGAGTGTATAAGTGAAATGGTTATCACTGTGCTTGCTTCTTAAAAATAAATTCATTTAAAAAATCAGCAGATCTAATTAAAATAAAGGAAATCTATTAAGATTAAAGTTATAACGATTTTTTATTTGTTATTTAGCAAATAGTTTTTTATTTAGCAAATGTTGTGCAATGTTTTACTGCTCTAAATAAGATTTATGGTTCGCAATAGACTTTAAACACAAGTGTAATGGTACGACATAATTAAGTGATGTGTACTTGTAGGTAAAGCAGCCTATAATCAGCAGTGATGATGCTTAATTATCACCTGCTGGTTTGCAGTAGGGGAGACCGGGGCAAGATGACTATGCTAACAATTTTTGTTGTTTATTAATTTATTTTTAAGGAAAATAAAATTAATTTTACATGAGCTGTTAGAATAGTCCTTTTTAGTGCTAAATATATTACCATTTAATTTTCCGAATAAAATACATGAAAGATACTTTTATCTTTTCATAGCCTTAACAGATCGTCATCTTGCCCCAGTACTGGGGCAAGATGACTTTGGCCTTGGGGCAAGATGACAACACTTAAAAAGGTTGAACATATTTTATCTTTTGAATATATTACATAGCTTTACAAATAATAACTGTGTTTTTACATCTTATAAAGTATTAAATTATGCGCAATGCATTGTAGCGTAATGTTGAAGTGTTTAGTTGTGCAGCTAACAATAGTTACAAATAAAAATGCCATTTTCATATTTGGAACATTCCTCATGCCACTACTCTTTGGCATTGTAGCATTAAATCCATTTTTCTGTTGGAAAGTCACAATATTCCTCTTTACAAGCAAGACTCGTTAAGAGAAGTCTTGTCATTTTGCCCCACGTTTCGGCACGCCATCTTACCCCAGACTGTCTGTTTGAAAGTATTCGCCTTCCTTGCCATAAAGGAAGATGATTAATTGATTTTTATTAATGGTAGTAGGCAGTATATTAACTAAGTTACTCATAAATACTAAAGTGAAACGATCTATCATGCCTTTATCTGTAGCAGAGCTTATTTACACATGCATTAAAGTTATAACGTGGCAGCAGTAAACAATCAGAGCTTCAGAACTAACAAAGAAAATGGCTATTTCAGCGTCTTTATATTACTGCTGAACGGCCAGCCGATAGGAGAGCCAGTAGTATGCAGTTGGTCCTGCTTCCTAGTGGAAAACGGAAAAATTTAGACATTCGTGATCTTGCCCCGGTCTTCCCTACTGACTTCACCACCGGAAAATGTTGAGCCCGCAAATAAACAGTCAACATGTATTGATGGAAGCGGTTACTACTAGATATTGACAATAATTAGTATTTAACTTTCGTTACTTGTGGTTTTCTCGATTTTCCTCCGAAGGTTTTAAATGTAAAACATTTTTAATTAAAGTATTTATAATACCATGATTAAAATATGTATGTTTACACATTTACGTAATCTTTAATGATCATAAAGTATGTATTTGAATCTCTCCATTTTTTTAATTTAAAATCATGTAAAAAGGAAAAGTTATTTAACTGTTTGCCTAACTACAACATAATGCAACACAGTTGCGGACCTGCGTTTACATAATTAGCCCTGATCATTTTATCGCAATTTTTCATGCCCGAAGTGTCTAAACAAATGTGTGAGTAATTAAATCCAGCTTAGTGTTAAGTATATATTCATTGTTTTGATTTCTTTGTGCATAAACTCTTTCTGAATAAACAAATAGATAAATCCTAAGTAAACTACTAAGGAAACCTAATTGTTTGCAAGTCAGTATTTTACACATTGGCATTCAAACAGCATTATTAGAAACATTTTGAATTCCAAGACTGCTATTTTCTTGATTTTTTAAGAAAATAAACCTGAAATGTTGATGTAGTAGATAGTACATTTTACGATGGATGATGTTAAAGGCTTGCTTTTAAATTTCAAAATAAAATTTCGCAAGCATAAAAGTACCCAGCTGTTTCTTCCATTGCGGTAGTAATGCAAGTAACAGCTGCTTTAAATCAACATTCATGGATGTAATGCAATTTTGAATCCATATTTAAAAGAAGCAGTTTAATTTTTAAACCATTTTTACGATCGCAAACTTTTTTTACGTTGACATGGCTGTAATATATTTCCTTTATGGTTAAAAAAATTATAAATGCTATAGATTGACGCATATGTTACTCGAATTTATTTTCAGAGTTTGATGTTTGCGGATGAAAATGCACTATGCAGTATTCGCTGTCTTTCGCTTGCGGTTATGACATTTAAGTTCAGTTTTAGATATTTTACCTCTTTAGTTGCGTTTAAATATAAGGAATATAAATTGATGTGTTAATTTTTGGCCTACAAAGTGCAGAAAATATAGATACGTCTTCAAATATTTCCTACTGGCGTCAAAATATCAACTGTTTTCAGTAAATATATGTTCAACATTGAGAGCAAATCCAAGGATAACACTGCATAAAGGAAGATTTGTATTTAAAATGAAAAGACATGTGCTTAATTTCTTTAAAAATGCATAGATCAAGTTGGATGTTGGTAATGATGAAGGGGACACCGAGGACTCAAAATAATGTGCTTTTTTCCATTCAAGTGAAGTATTTAAAATACCCCACATTGGTTTCGCTGTTAAGTCTTCTTATCTTTTACTACACTTAATACTTATCAACTCTTATAAACAATATGTTAGTCCAAGGCTTCCCAAACTGATGCGCGACACTAAGTATTCTATTGATAAAATTTGAAAAAAAGTTTAAAAACGTTAAATGAGGGTTAAATTATGTTTATGCATTTGAAAACCAGAATATTCCTTTTCGAACTACGGAGTTGTTCCTTGAGCACTACTTCCCGACAACTCAAGATAAATGCTGCAAGATCATGCATAAGTTGTCGAATCGCTTTTTGCTTCGACAAAACCAAACTGTTTTTCGTTCTGGGAATATGATAGATGTAACTTCATGTCGCACCTTTAAACTTATCTTTCCGCTTACTTACTCCCAATTTTGACTTTGTTTGAAAAACAAAAAACTATCAACGACTCTTTGGAAACAAAGCGTGTGTTTCAATTTGTCGCAATTTACCTATGCCAGACCGCATTTTCATACAATAGAACCGGCAAAACGAAGCATATTAAAGCTGCCTACATGCTCAACCAGATAATCTACTCCAGTCGTCAATAGTTGATCCCAATATGCCGTACTTGTGCCAGTTAAAAATACCACGCGTTTCTCTAATTATACGCTGCAGAATATTGAACTCGAATAGTTTTATTACATATTCATCTCGACCTGTTCAATTTGACTTTTCTTCACCAGAATTTGTAAGTAAAACATTGTAAACTACCTAACTTTTTAAAAAAAAAAAATAGTGATGTTCCCCTCTATTTAGTAATGGTTCATTTAACAAACGACAAGCATCTAAACACCCTAATGACACGCGTCCGCAATGAAAATTGGTCCCTAAAAGAGGTAAAGTATAGCATGCCAAACTATAGCTGACTGGCTGACTTTGGCTCAGTCGGCAAAAGAGTATTTTGGCCCACCTCTGTAAATTAAAAAAGTTGAATTAACCTGTATCGGATCTAGATCCTTCTGAGCCAAGCAAAAACATTAAACTACCGCTAGTTCCTTTTTTTCTTTAAGTTTCTAAATCAAGTTTTAAAGTTCTAAAAAAAGAAAATTGTTAAACGTAAAATAAAGCTAACTCTGACACATTTTTTATGTGCCTTCAAAGGATACTAATGGTATAAGTCTGAAAAGGCACATCTTTAGACTTCTATACTGACAACATAGGAAGGAGATGAGGAATAGGGAGGAATCGGGTAAATTCCCCCGGAAATTTTTCGAAATTGGTTGATCTGCATAGGCATAAGGAGAAAAGAATCGGGAGAAGGGGTTCTAGTTCCCTTCCAAGCGATATTTTCAAAGTTGATGTCAAAAAGCGTAATTTTACAATTTTCGGTAACGTTGAAGACACGAAAAAGAAAGGGCTCTCCCGCGATTTTATTTTATTAACTTTTTTTTTTTCAAAATTGAAGTCTATTTTGGCTATCCTTGTTTACAATAGAATGTTGAGGGTTCTTCCCAAAAATTCTCCGAAATGGGAAGTTATAGAAATACAATTTTAGGTTAATCTTGGTAAAATTAATGGAACAGGGAAGCATCGGGAGCTCTCTAGGAAAACGTTTCGATTTTGAACTATTAAAAAGCGAAACGAAAATCTATCATTGGCCACGCTTGAGAGAGGAGGAGGTTCAGTGATCTCATTTGGAAGCATTTAAAATCTGAAGTACACTCTACCCAATTTTAAACTGCATTTAGTTACTATAAGAAATCCGGCGACTCTCCTTCTTAATTTTTCGACATTGAAATTTTAAAAAACATAATCTTATAATGTGTTTGAAAACAGTAAAAGAAAAGGCGACAGGTTTCTCGAGTGTTTCCCCCCAGATTTTTTAAGAGGACGCTGTGCCCTTCCGCTTTTAAGCTAACTTTTGAGCCTTAACTTGATCATTCTTCCTTGCCCCTTAAAAGTTTAGACAAAACTGCACAAAAGCTAATTTTTTTTCAAAAGGTAAAGATTCACATAAGCCTGTCCTCGAAACTACACTCTTTCGTTTCAATAACTTATCCACAAGAATCTGATTAGAATATATCTGAATATTTTTTGCATTACCATTAAAACTAAACATCAAAAAGCTTTTCAATATTGTAAAAATAATTACTATCGAAAACACTTGAACATTGTATATACCTAGAACACCAAAAAGTAAAAGAAGCACCTTTTGTGTTTTACAAAACTTCTCTAAACAGTACCCTTTTATCTGAAAGCGCACTGTCCCTTTTTTGGTCTGGGGGCATTCTGCACTGGTTCCCTCAGGGCATTTTTTCTGAAACTGAAATCAATTTTTGGCTATAGTGCTTATAAAAGGGTTACGGAGCTCTCCCACGAAAATTTCAAAATGTGTAATTTTAGGCTATCTTTAGTGACTTTAAGGGAACGGCGAAGATTCGAAGACTTTGGCAATTTTTCGATATTTAAATCTGAGAAACACAATTGAGGGCCTTGATGCAAGAACCAAAAACTAAGTAAGTTCAGACTCACTCATTTTTTGTAAGACCAACACATAACATCAGTGTCCGGTAAAAAGGCTAATATCTTTCACACATTATTTACTAGAAAGCATAGGTCTGATCTTACATGTGGTTCCCGTTGTAGCACCAATCGAAACTTCTATATTATCTGCCACACGCAACAATTAATTTAAAATAAAAGTTTGGACTGAACTGGTTCTTGCATCAAAGTCCTCAATTGTAGACTTAAGGCTAGTATCTTTGGTGACTTTTAGACTACAAAAGGATCTCATATCTGAAATACCTTAGGTACCCCGTTAAGTATAAATCTGGCCCTGATTACAACCGAGGACTAATTTATCAAAAGGGAATATATCCATTTTCGAAAAATGTTCAGGAGGTGAGAAAAACGAATTAAAGTAAGAGCAAAAGAGTTTTGTCAACTTCTAAGGGTACAGAATTGAGCACAAAAGCACAGCAAATCAAAAGGTCAGAGTAAGAAATGTTTTTGAAGAAAAAAAAGAGAAAAAAAAAACAAGGAGATATCGCCATCTTAATTTTGGATATGTGCCCTTTTGAACGAAAACCTGAATGTTACAAACTCCAATTTCAACAAAACTCTAATATTTCGCATTCTCACATTCTCTTATCGAAGTACATGAGACTAAAAGTAGTGGATTAAAATTTTAGGATTTTGGACATGTGTTCCTTTGGATCTAAAAGTCTTCGTACTACAGATTCTTTCAGGATATGTCCCCTTCTGTTCAAAATAAAACGTGCAGAGGACGGATTTGTTACCTTTCGATCAAAAAGCCACACTTTACCCTTAAATAAAAAAGGATTTTCCACGTTTGGACTTCTTGAGAGTAAGTGATTTGATAAAGGTCGTCTGAAAGATTTAGAAAATATCATAAAATGATTTTTTCTAAAAATGGGACATTTTCCCTTTTGATAAATTACTCCTCAACTAATGTAGCTCAAAAAAAGAAAGAAAGAAAGAAACCTTGCCCTCCCCACCCCTAAACTTAGTCCTAAATCCGCCTGTGTTCAGGAGCTCTCTCGAAGTCGAAATTTTGTTCCGTTTCAGATTCAGTTTATCGTAGTCCAGACTTGCTTTAGCTTTCCCGTTTGCGATTCGGAGATGAAAATACCCGTATAGCGATAATTTACAATAGACCAATGAAATATCTTGCCAACTGACAGCATTTAGTTGAATCTGTCACAACCAGTGAATACCAGGGGCGTGCACAGAAATTATGGGGTACGTCACAAATGACTTTTACGGGCCCCCTCTATCTTGTTTACCTCCTATACGTCCCTACATGTATTTCAAACCTCTTTAAAAAATCTCGGGTTTTCTTCAGAATTGGAACCGGGTCAGCAGCTGTCCCTTCTCTCCCCCCCCCCCCCTGTGTATGCTCCTGCTCCTGCTCATGTATCAACACCCAAAAGCATGATCCACACATTTATAGCAGTGGCGGGGCCGCTTCGTCTAATGGTGCAAGCTCCTTCAATTTTTGTTAATAGACGTACGAATACGAGTTTTTAACCCGCTTTTTTCGTCCCGGCGCTTTTCCAGGCTGCGTCGGACCCCAATATCTCTGGCCCCCTCCCGTTTCCTCAATGTGGGAGCCATGGCCACCAGAGCTCTAAAAACTAGAGAGAAAGATGATAAAAAAGAGGAAAGCATTCTTACGTGGTGAACTTCGGCTGTTTACTTTGGTCCCTGGCTTAGAGTGGAAAAAAAACTGTTTCCAAACGCTTTTTTCATATAGATTAAACGAATTACATGTTTTATTTATTTATTTTTAACGACACTTTAAAAAATGTTAGGTGTGAATTTAAACGTATTAAGTTCAATAAGTGAAGTGGCTTGAAGTGGCCCACTGGGCGGTTGGCCAAGTCGGGGATCCCCGACTAGCCGACCTGGCCAGTCCGCCCCTGTATATATATATATATATTGCACAAATCTGACGCTTGATTAAATGTACAAAATATTTTCTATTTCTACAATAACAACTTACAAGAGATAGACCTGAGACAGAATTAATGCAATTGAAGGGCTGAATGCAATTGGAAGTAAGTGAAAATACAAGAAGAGTATGTTGAAAAAGTTCGACGCTGGAGAAATTTTGAATAATCACCTTTTAGCGTTTGAATTTTGGAGTCATTAGTATCTATGAATTTTTGATTCGTTTCTTATTATTTGATATAAATGACTATTTTACAGTTTGCATACATTATTATCTTGGATCTTATTAACTTATTTTAATCAAAAGAAATGCATTCATTTTGTTAATGAAGAACAGCATTTCGTGTCATTAAATTACATTGCTTTTTACTCGTATATTTTAGTACCAATAACGAGACCACTGATGTTGAATATGTTTTCATAGAAACTGAACTAAAAAGTTGAACCTCAAAGTACATTTCATTCAAACTTAAATTTTAAGCGATAGAGCACAGAAATCTAAAAATACGTAAACTATTCTCTTTGCAAACTAAAATATAGACCCAGATTCTAAAAATTGAAAGCAAAAATATATCACTACTCGGGCTTCATTCGTTTTCCTTAATTTGGTTGGAGAAAGTTTTAGCACACAAAGATTCATCTTAGGAGCCAGGAAAGACTGGTTAGATAATTGCAGAAAGCTTAATTGCATATTCTGTTAGACTGTCAAGAAGGAAAATTCACATTTGCACCTTTTCGTTTTACTTTCGGTTCTTCGCACGAGTATTTATTCTTTATTGCTGCATTAATATAAACATGGTAGCATGTGACACAGAAATTAAAATTTTACACAGAAGTTCAAAAAAATGTATAGTTTAAAAAACAAGATTTGTTTAATATTTTTTCAAAAAGTTTCGCAGTTCTCAATAAATTGTGCTGTTCTATTCTAGTTAATGTTCATGACGTGGAATAATTAATAAATTTATTGTGAAGATTTTTCAAAAAAAGGAAACGTTTTTATGTATGAAAGGAAAACAGATTCCTTACTGAACTTGTTTCATTCATTTTTAAAGTGTGCTAATATGCTCGAATTGAGCCGTAGATTAAAATGTGCAATCCACCCTTTTCTCGTAGTGTGTGTACTGATTTTTCTACCGCTAGAGTCATTGAAACCTTATTAATACACGACACCGTAACATCTGCAAATTCTAGGGAGATCTTGGTGCATTCATGAAAAAAAAAAGAAATAAAAAAGAAATTTCATACCTTAAAATTCGACTCTATGTTACGAATAGAATGTTTATTAGAAATGTACAGCACAGTTGCGTTTCGTTTCATCATGCTTAATTTTGTTTACTATCCTTGTAAATATTTTTCCCGCAATTTTAATGTAACTTAATAAATCCGAGTTAAGATAAAGCTATAGAAAAACTCCGCTGAAATTTTTTGTAAGCTTTTTTATATCACATGAAATAGACCGCTTGACAGCACATTTCATTGAAGTTTAATTAACAAATATTTCGAAATGCATTACAGTTTATGACCGTCAAAAATAAAAATGTTGAAAAAGACATTGGTGAATAGCCAAGTGTGATAATGCGTTCATTATAAAGCTCGTAAATCGAAATAAAAAATCATCTTTATTAAGTGTATAAAAACATAATGTGTCTCTTCTATAAACTCATAATCTTGAAGTAGTTAGTGAAATCATAAAATTCTCAGAAAGTCAATTGGAAGAAGAAAAAAATTCATGAATTTCTTCATCCGTAAAAAAAAATTCCGAAAATATACCAAGAAAAAAAAATTCGAAACCTTTCCGTTTAATTAAAATTCCTGGATTTTATGGCATTATGTTAGAACAAAAAATAAATTTTGAAAGACGTTTTTATTTTATTGAGCTTAAAGAATCTCTTTCGAGTAACATAAAAAGAATCCTCCAATATTAATGTCCTATTTTCAATAACTCAAACGTTTTTCTCAAATAAATGAATGTCAATAATACGATAAGAAAAATATACTTTAGAAGTGTTTGCGTTCTGAAAATAATTGGCAACTGCGTTCCCTCTTAGACAAGGTTTTTTTTTCTTTCTAACGCCTGGGCTATAATTGAGAAGTATGCACTTGAAAATTCGAGGACATTTTACAACATAAGCGTACCTGCCAACATTAAAAGAAAAAAAAAATGATGCACTAAGTATCGCATTTTTCCATTGCTATTTAAAAAAAATTTTTTTTAGTATCCCTCAGAGTACGGTAGAACGTAAAAACCGAACTTATAGAGCCCATAGGTAGTGCGGATTATCGAAACAAATCCCAAGAAAAAACCTTTGACGAAAATAATATGAAATTTAATAAATTAAGTTGTTATGCATTAGCTATGTATGTAATACAAAATATAGTTCACAACGCGTATAATTGCGTTTTTCAATGAAATTTAGCATAAACAGTGGCTCTCTGTTTAACGACTTTCAAGGGACCACAAAAAATCGTCCTTAAGTAGAAAGCGTCCTTAAATAGAATGCTTTTAATACTAGAGTGGACCATCTGGGACCGTGAAAAGCCATCGTTAAATAGAGAAAGTCGCTAAATAGAGCTTCGTTAAACAGAAAGCCAACTGTATTACCTCTCATTATTCATTAACCAAAAAGAAAAATTTTGTTAAAATTACACGCGAATGCGTTCATATGTTTGAGGTTCCAGTTATTTGACGTTTTATTGTACAACTGAATGTTATTTCCTTACATCATATACACAATCGAGAGAAACGCTAAAAATTCAGGAATTCTTCCGTTAAAAAAACCATCACCTCACCACTTAAGCACTAAATCAGTTAATAGATGAGAAATCCTCATTATTTGTAGCTAACATAAATCTCAGATTTTCTTACGCAAAAGAAGGTCTTTAAATACTGTGCAAGAAGCTTGAATTATTATTCCTCCCGGAATCAAATCACGAGACTTTGCTACTTGAAAATTTTTACCGACGCAATTCCTCGCAGATGATTACACACATTGCACGAGGTATGATTTAAAATACAAATTAAGGATTTGTGAAATTTAAGTTTTTCGATGCTAAGTATTCTCATTGTTTTTGCCGTCATGACTGCAAATTCATAAATAGCGATGTGATTTGCAAATTTTACGGCGGAGGTTCAAATTTATACTTTTAGTTGCTGATATATTTGGTTCTTGATTATATGTAATTTAAATGTTTTAATTTGAATTTCAAGCATTTTAGTGCTTTATTACCTTATTTTCATGCAGATTTTATTTAAATCAATGTGGCTCATTCTTAATATGTTTAAATAAGTTATATGTTTGTCGTTTCACCATTCAAAAGTGAATTAAATGGTGAAACAACGAGCGCAAAGGAACCACGATATTTGCTCGCTATAAACGAGTGCTCGTGAAACACGGGTTCGTGAAAAAAAAAATCAGAGGTAATTATTTGATTTGAACTGTTTTTTCTTTTCTTTTCGAGGAGCGTGTAGCCCGAAAAACATCGTCATTTGCGTCCATTGCTTCAAAATAGTTTTTCCGCACTTTAGAAGCCATTGAGTATGTCGAATGCGGTTGGATTGTTCTCAAGATTTATGCTTCATTCATAACTTTCGGCTGAATTCAAAATGTTTTGTGAATTTGTGGAAATTAGCAGACAATTTCTGAAATGCAAAAAATATGTCTTTAAGCGGGGTTTGCTCGAAACGAGAGTTACGTTCTCATAGACTAAACATTGCACGAGCAAAAATCTGTTTGATTTACTCTCTAAATCTGATTTATCGTTAAATCATGGCTCATTACAAACGAGTTTGACTGTAGTTGGTATAAAAGAGCCGTCCGATTAATGTAATTCTTGAACTGATAATATACTTCAACAATATTCAACTTTTTGAACCAACGTCCATAGCGACCTTAAAATCATGCAAATTGAAGGCTCAAATCTCGACGGGAAATTTTGATGCCAAAATTGTTAATCCAATTTTGTTTAATTACTAGTTTATTAGGAAGAGTAGTAGTTTTTGCCAACTGCATTAATTAATAATTTTGGTCCATTATTTAGGGGAGTCAGGAGGGCTAATTCCTTCCCCTCGGCTTTATAAAACTATTGTAATTACATATGTGGGCTTGGTGTTGTTGTTTTTCGATATAATTTTCATACAGCCCTTCCCTAAACAAGAAAACTGTTTAACCAATGAAAACAGGTAGTTGCAATGCAAAGTTCCACAAAAGGAAAAAACGTACGTTTAGGAGGTTTATGGAGCTATACATTGTTACGAGTACAGAACTTTTTTTTTTTTTTTGAAAAGAAAAATTTCCAATCAAAAACAATGTTTTTTGTTAAATTAAAAAAAAGACTTTTACATTGCGTTTCCTTTATATTGAATTTTTTTTCATTCCACAGTTAAACATATAGAAGTTACTCTTTTAGGTGGATAACCTTTTCTTAATTTGAACTTCAATTCACAGAGTGTGCATTTAGAAAATACTAATTCATCAAGCAAGAGTCTTCTCCAGCAATTCTTTTTTCCGCTTTAAAAAGTCTTGCTAAAATTGACCCTCATAAATTCGTTCTGCAACAATTGATCTTCTGTTTGACAAGCGTTAAAATCTTCTAAACCGCAGTTCGGCATACGTGAAAAATACGGCCACATGTTTCTTAAATAAATAACAATACCAACTAGAAAATAAATAATAAAAACCGCTCTTCCCGAGAATAGGCAGAAAGCCAAGTTGATGAGCCTTTTCGAAAAGGGTGCTTGCTTTAAAACGCTTCGCTTAGCAGCGCTTCACTTTCAGTTTTCACTTTAAGAAAGGTTGGTTTAGACTTGAGCAGTTTTCAGCCGCTAACGACCACCGATTGCCATTGTTTGCCGTGTGGACCATAACAGCGCTGGCAAGGTTATGTGCACAGAGTGATTCGGAAAAAGTAACTCGGGTGGAAATATATTCAATTTGAAAGTTTTGATATTCCACATTTACAAATAAAAGTCTAGTATTCTTGGATTGATAACTCTCAAACGCATGACTTTAAAACTTTTCGTAGTTAATGACACGTTTATCTTCGTATTTGTCCTCCCACGTATAGTTTTAAACAACAAATTGTAAAGGCTTTATTATTGTATCTGAAAAAAAAAAATTTTAATCTTTTTTTTAAAACTAAATTTATGACCAACTTTAGCTCTCTCACTGCTAAAAATAAGGTTCAAAATAGAAATAATTTTACAAAAACAATTGAAAAAAAAAATACAATGCCTTAAATATAAATATTTTACCGAAATTAAATTAGAAAGTAGAAAACTATTTACGAGATTCCTTTTTTTTTTTTTTCGTTTTTAAGCAACAACCAACATTACTGACTGTGAGACTATCTTGATTAAAATAGGTATGCTGCTTACAAAATGATCAGCTGTCAATATACATAGTTCAGAAAAATCATTACCAACACATAAATTATGGAATATAGAGATAAAATTTTTACATCTACGAGAATAACTCATGTACGTGAAAATCGTATTGTAGCAAGGTTTTGCAATCCTAATGCTGCAGATGGAAGTATCGGGATAAATAATCATACGGCAAACACCACAAATGTATTTAATAATTTAGATCTCCCCCCCCCCTCCCGTTTCATCATCATCATAAATGTCTCGACAGTCCATTGTGGGCCTTAGCCTTCCTTATGATATCCCGTCAAGCTGTCCTCCTCTTTGCCACTGACCTGCAGTTTTTGATTTTAATGATGTCAAAATCAGTATCCACACAGTCTACCCATCTCTTTGTTTGGTCTACTCCTTGGTCGCTGTCCAAAAGGGACTGCACTGAAAAATTGAATGCTGCTCTATTATTTTCCATTTTCAAAAGATGACCACCCCATCTCATTCTGTTTAATTTCGTAAATTTTAAAATATCAATGTCTCTAAATAGTTTGTTAAGTTCAAATTTGAATCTCTTTCGCCTATTTCTACAGTCATTGAAACCACCAAAAATAATTTGTAGCACTTTCCTTTCGAAGATTGTCAACATTCTCTCATTCTCTCTTCCTTAGTTGTTAATGACCATGTTTCCGAGGTATATGTTAAAACTGATCTTTTGAGAGTTTTGTAAAGTAAAATTTTAGTACTTCTTTTAATTAGGTGGGATTTTAACTGGTTCCTATATAAGACCAAAAAGGCAGCAATTGCCAGCAAAAACTATCTAATTTAATTTTGATGTTCTATATCCGAGCCCAGGTCCCCCCCCCCTCGTTTAGTTCTATCATTTATCGAGAATTTACAATTTCATTGAAATTGGTATGCAGCTTACATAATAAACAGCTGCCAATGTAAATACTTCAGAAAATTCATACCAATATATAAATGATGAAGTGCAGATATAATGTTTCAAATATACGTAAGTAACTCATGATAAGTAAGTCAGATTCTGCAATCTTTACGCTGCAGGTGGAAGTCTCGGGATTAGCAATTATATGACTTATAACACCACAAATATAGATACAAAATGATTTTTTACCCGTTTAGTTATGTTCTTTATCAATAATTTACAATTTCAGTGCACAACTCAATTTATACCAGCATCGAATTTCAGCATATTACCTCACATATACTTTCAGTCACCTCAATGTTAATACTTTCAAAAAGCTTTGTCTTTAAAATAAATTACATTTTCCATTGAAAAAAGTTTTTCGTAAGATGCCTTACCTTTTATGAAGGGCGATGACTTGCAGAACTTGCATTTGACTTGAACAGTCTATTATTACTCAAAGTCAACTCATAGTATCGCTGTAGACCGAAATTATAAAATTTAATCTCTACATCAGTTCCCGAGTACACATAATAGTACTTCCTTGAACGGAACTCACATTATGTTAAAACAATCCATTCGCAAACACGGCGGAACGCAAAATACAATACCCCGTAAAATATTGTCTGCATTTTAAATATTACAACGTCTATCTTCTTATAAAGGCTTGGAATTAGTACCATTTTTAGTAGAAATGCAACAGGAGTAAAGAGCTTCACCAAGTCGTTGAATCGTAAAATCAATTTCCAAACAGTAGTGCTTCGTGAAAGTAACAGTCAAGAGATTCTTCTAAGGCAAAATTTTGGAGATTTAAATTGGCATTGTTGACGGAAAAAATTTGATCGCCAATCGAGTTCGAGATCACTAAAATTTTTGCTCATTATGAACGATTTTAAGAAGATTAACAACTCATTATTATATATTGTACAAGCATCCCTCGTAAAACACTGTACTTGGACAACACGGTTTCGATATTGCACGGTAAAAAACTTGAATTTAATGCTACACGGTTTTGATATAACACGAATTTTAAAAGATGGAATTTCATTTTTGTTTAATACACTGTAAAAAAATGTTTATAAATACTTTATTTTTCTCATCAGCGTTCAAAAATAAAAAGATTAAAATTATTTTGCTTCCAATGCGTTCGGTGCTAGAAAATAACATTAGGGTTAAACATAAGCTAAATGTGTCAAATTATATATATATATATATATATATATATATATATATATATATATATATATATATATATATATATATATATATATATATATATATGTGTGTGTGTGTGTGTGTGTATATATATATATATATATATATATATATATATATATATATATATATATATATATATATATATAAAATGACAATATAATATTAAACAAAAAAGAACTAAAATTTGAAAGTTTGAAAAAATCCCAAAATATCCTGGGGCCTCATCAGGGGTTACTCCCCAAGGGTAGGGAAAAAACCATGAGATGTTTCGTGAGTGCTGCTTCGTTCTTTCAAATTTTCGTTCTTTCTAATTCAATATTATATTGCTAATAAATTTATCGTCTACCAGTATCATAGAGCTGCCTATGGCGCGTATTGAACTGAGTTGTGAAGTTCAATTTGATTAAATTGTTCATTTTACAAATACAGTATATGATAGAGTTTCTTTTTTTTTCTGTACGGCCAGCAGAAGCTGATCAGGAAAGTGGCGTTTAATTTGTTTGGGAATTTTTATATGCCATTATCTTTCTCATAGATTCAAGAAATGCTTATTTTGACTGGAAATTTTACATTTTTTTCTTTTTAATTCTCTAAATTAAACCTGATTGTTAAACACGCGTCACTTGACATAACTTTTATTTTTTAGGTAGACCGTGCAAAGCCGGGCTACGCAGCTATTCTATCGAAATAAAACAAAGAATATATTTGTATGCGTGTATGTACACTAGGGTGTCCCAAAAAAATGAAAGTCGTTTTTTTTAAACGCATACCCTCTTATTTTTTTCCTTTTATATCAAAATCGTTGTAAAAAAAGTTTCATGCAATTTGAAGCACGCTAACCCGTGCCGACTTGCACCTAAAGGCCTAATCGTGTAAATAGCACGTGTATTCATAATCAAGCGAACGCTGGCGACGCGATACTTTGCGAAGCTCAAAACAGCTGTAAATAGTGCACAGAACACATATGTTGGGGGGCGGGGGGCTTATCTATGGCAATTTGCAAACCGTCAAACATGTCAGTACGAATATATTCCGGTCAGCGAGCGCAGTATAGTCCTTCCATAGGGAACGAAACATGGCAGTGAAATTGCAAAGTTTGAAAAAAGAGATATTTTTAATAGGAGTCGTAAGACACCAAACTACGGGCTTGAAACTTCCCTCAAACGGACAAGTTCTGTTTGTTTTGTTTTATAACATTCGAGAAGTAAATTTAACCATCAGTGAAAGTGCAAATCTCGCTATTCGGGAATGCATCATCTTTTGGGAAAAGGCACTTATTCCCACCAAATCGTTGTCAAATTGTGTGAATAAACTTAAAGACCTGAATCAAATTTGGAGAGACTTACAAAAAACTGCAAAAAAAACTGCAAGAAGTATTCAGGCAGCGCCAACAAGAATTTGAGAGCAATTTAAAGAATTTATTCAATATTGCACATTCTGATGGACTTCGGTTAATCAAAATAGAGGAAGATGGGATTTTCTTGCAACTCCAAAAAGAGCCCGGCCGACGTGGTCACTTTAGGTGGAGTGGATAAAAAACTGGCCGACAAAGAGGAAATGGCTCGACTCTGAGCTGTCAATGAAGAAAACAGGCGCATTAAATACGATTCCGCTTTAACATAATCGGAATTGTGTGAACCTGTACAAGAAGATTCCTCTTCGAGCTCTAGTGAAAATATTAATTCAGAAAATTTCCCTGAAACATATAAATCAGTACCTGGAACAAGTATATTAGAACCTGGAAGTATTCCAGAAACTAGAACAAGTATTATCAGAACCTGGAACAAGTAAATAAGTAATGAGAAGCGATTTTATTACTCCAAAGTCAGTTGCTGCATTGGACAGGGGTCCAAGTATACGAGATTATGTGTTTATTCTTGAAGCTACTATTGATGCACTTGGGTGTAACATTGATAAATTTCCCATAGGTAAATCTTCAACTCAAAGAATTCGAACCGAAAGGCGGAAGGAGTACGAGGAAAGAATAAAAATTGGTTTTAAGAACGAGGTACCATATGTAGTAAATTTACCTTGGGATATGAAACTGTTGCCTGCTTTGAGTGCTCAAAAATCAAAAGAAGATCGCTTATCTATAGTTATTTTATATGGATGTGACGAACAATTCATTGCTGAGTTTAAACTGGATAATTCCACAGGAAAAAAAACAAACAAAGGCTGTTCGAAAGGCAGTTTTAGCTTGGAATCTCGAAGATAAAGTTAAAACTCTCTGTTGTGATACTACAGCTCCTTTCAGTGGTTCTTGCGCTATTCCTGAGCAAAAATTTGATAGAGAAATGCTTTCCTTTGCTTGCCGCCATCATATATATGAACTGATCTATCCCACTAAAATACAGTGCTATGGAGGAGCTGCGGAGTTGTTCCAAACTGTACCCTAACTTGGAAAATTTACTTGACTTTTACCGTGCTGAACTTACTAATATTACGATCAGGGATGACTATCAAGAGTTGATAGAACTGTCTATCATATTTTTAGGTGGAGATACAGAAAATGAATTTAAAATAAGATCACCGGGAGTCATGCACAAAGCTCGATGGATGGCTCGAGCGATTTACTCCCTAAAACTATTACTATTTAGTTCACAACTAACATTAGATACGAAGGAAAATGAAGCATTGTTTGATGTCAGTGACAATATACGTGAAACCATGGCTTCAATGCAATTTGGAAGTCAAAGCATCCAACAAAGATTTGTGCTTTTTGATAAAAGTGTACGAAAATGTGGACCCAATTATCTCAAAAGCTGCTCTACAAAAATTCATCCAGCTTTTATGGTATGGACAATAATATTTCATTCCTTGATGTGAAAAAAACTGTCTCAATGCTTAGAGCAGTAAACGATGCAGCTGAAAGAGTGGACAAAATGATGCAGGACTTTCATGGTTTGCTAACAGCAGATGAGAAACAAAAACAATCTGTGTTACGTTGCGTTCAAGAGCAGCGGAAGCTCTATCCTGACTGCAAAAAGCAAACATTGAATTACAAATATGTGCAGTAATGTTTCTTGTAGTCTAATATTGTTGTAAATATCTGCTTTAAATAAATTGATGTCGCGTGTGGTAAGGAATTTTACAGTTAGCAATCTTTCCACTGTAGTTTCCGTACAGGGTTTCAGGTCCAACTTTGACCTCAAGTCGGCACGGGTTCCCGTTATTTTATTGCAAGGAAACTTTTTTCTCATGTTTCTGATGTAAAATGGAAAAAATTTGGAGGGTATGCGTATTTGATTTCACAAATTTTTTTTTCGCCATTATATCTTGGGACACCCTAATGTACACTATACAAATTCACAGTTTACATCGGATCTCGACCAAATTTCTCCGGGAGGTACTTGAACAGTGAGCACTCTCGAGAATGAACATAGATGGCTTTTCAAACACCAAAAATGTACCAAACCGTTCGAATTTTAATTTAAAAAATCTGTACTTAACCTTAGCTTCAATATATCTTGGAAATTTCCCTCTAAGGTATTGGAAAACTGTTTTTGTTCACAGCTTTTACGAAGTTCTTTATGATTTCCAGCAGAATGAGATGGGTGGAAGCAGAAATGGGTGGATCTACTAGAAGCTGATTTTTTACATTTCTCTGCCCAGAATTTAAATTTCTTAAAATCCATTTCAATTTTCATGTAGTGAGATTTTTTATACCAACTTGGCTTTGAAGTTTGAAAGACACTCAGTCCAACGGGGGTGTCTCTATCTTCCAGGAAAACAGAGCAATAGCGAGAGTTCTCTATTCTAATTGGCTATCTTGAAAAATAGAGCTAATCACAACATTTTATGGTGATTTTTGTGTTTAGTGAGACAAAATACTTCGGAAATAGCTATTTTTGAGCCGGATGCATTTTTGGTGTTGTTACAGGAATTTGGCGATTTAACTTCTTTCCTTTTTTTTTTTTTTTTTTTTTTGTGCTGCCGACAGAAGATAATCTGAAAGGTTGCTTTTCATTTATTTGAGAATTTTCGATTTGCCGTTTTTTCATCAAGAATGATTATTTTTACGGGAAATTTTACAGTATTTTTATCTCCAATTAAAGACTGACTTTTTGCATGCGTTACATGACATAACTTTCGAGGAGGACCGTGCAAAGCCGGGCAACGTAAAATAAAATTAGTAGAACAATTATATTTATTTTTTTTTAGATTTTGTTTCGTTGTTGTGACTCAGACAAACTTATTGCTATAGAAAAGCTCAGTTTTTTTCTGATAGAATTCGTTTTTCACTTGGCAAAGAAAGTTGATAACAGTTTATCTTGTTATTCATATTAGTTTTAATTTGAGGTTTGTAAAATAATTAAGTTACATCGTTGATAACGACTCTAATTTTGGATAAGTGGGCCGTTGTATGTTTTGGTTCTCAGTTTTCGTTTGTATGTTCAATTGAGCCGAAATTTCATTTATTGTAAAATTTGCACCTTAAGACTTGATTTCGATGTTACACGGTACATATTCCTTGATTCCCATTATTTCAAAGCCTCGTAGAGCACGGTTTAGATTTAATGCGAAGGAAGTTTTCGATACAGCACGATACATATGGACATGAATTATAATGTGTTCATGATTAATTATTTTAAAAATTAAGTAAAATACCTTATAAAAAAAGTATGATATAACATGGTTTTGATGCTACGCGGTATGAATCAACCATGTATACGAATGGTGTCTGTATTTATTTGCGATCACATCCAAACGGCTTTTTTACATTAACCACACCATTTTTATTATTACGTATTTAACGATCGTAATATCGTATAACTGAAAGTTTTAACAATAGAAACCCAGGTAGTCAAAAGGGTAGGACTCCGGACCTGTGACTAAAACGTCGTGGGCTCGATACTTACATGATAATCCATCAAACTTTATGAGGCATTTGGGGGGGGGGAGAGAATGAATTCCATGATAATTCCTTAAACTTTATTAGTAAGGCATTATCTTAAATCAACAATTCACACTGTGGCGAGTTCTTTGGACCATTTTTTTAAAAACAAAAAAATGCCTCAACATGCAGCATTCTGTGAGGGAAGCCTCAATAGCTTGGTCGGTTAGAGTGCAGTGGGAGTAGCGCGAAGATCGCGGATTCAGTTTGAAACATGAGCCAGAAAATGTCGTATTTGAATGAAATTTTTCCGCGGATAAATCAAAATACTTCATGGTTTTGAAACATTGTTGTACTATTGCATTCTTGTCAGGAAGGGAAACTTTTTTCACCAGATAATCGCATTATCATAAATAACTCTTTAGTGTGATTTCTTTTTTTTTTTTGTGTGGGGGGGGGGGAGTTCCTTTAAATACATGTATTTGCTTATTTTTAAACACAATACAGAAAAAAAATATTACTTTAAAGCAGTGGTGTCGCTACGGGGAGCGGCTCGCCCCGGGTGTCAACCACTTGGGGTGACACCCAAAGTGGAATTGCAAGTTTTTGAAAAACATGAAGCTAAAATGCACTTTTAAGACTACAAATTTGAAAAAAATTCGCAGGGTAACCCTCCTGAACCCCCCTTTCTTAAATCGCACTTCATAGAGGGAATACTATACTCAGGATTAGGTTCATATTGTCAGTACTTTAACTGATAACTGTATGAATTTCATGTTTACATAGAACATTAAAACTTATTTTAATTTTTCTTGCGTGTGTGTGTGTGTGTGCGTGGCAGTGGAAAGGGGGGGGGGGCACCACAAATTACCAGCCCGAGTGTCACTCGTGCTAGGTACACCACTGGTTAAAGATAAAATAATGGTAATCTATCGATTAATTAAAAAGTAATGGAGTGCACAAATTCGAAGACTAATTTTTCATTACAGTGTTAATTGATCTATTATCAATAACTTTTAATGATCCTAGTCAGGCATCATTCGTGGTATTGTGCAATTTATCAGGGCAAAACAAATGTGTTCTATAGTAGCCATGTCGCTTACAACTGATTTATTTGAAAGTACAATACCATATGACGCTACAGCACAGTACGGTTCTGAAAAACTCTAGCAGTAGTATTCAAAACTTTACAGCATCCACTTTCCAATAAACCGGAAAAAATCAAAGTACAACGTATATTGCAAGAAATTGTACCCATATTTTTGAATCATCCTGTGTAACGTCGCTGTAGCAGGATAAAACTAATCAAAATTTTCTTTTCCAGCAATCGAAAAGGGAGAGAAAATCTTTAAAAAGACGGAAGACGACAATAATCACGGCATCAACTGTAATCCGGATCGAACTTCATGAAGTATTCATTCACTCCCTCAAAGATCTGACAGATAATCTCTTCACTCGCAAAACCTCAAGAGTTGGGAACAAAGGGAAAGGTTTCGTCCAATTGCTACTCCAATATTTCTTTCCGCCTCTGAAATGAACCACGCCAAAATGTTGTGTAATTTCCCAATTTTATTAAAGTCACTGCAGGGAAAAAATACTGCAGAAGTGTGTTATGCAGTTGGTTTATAAAGATCTACAGACATTTTATATAGAAAGATATGGTGTTTTAATAAAAAGATGATGTATTGAAGTAAAGTTGTACTAACACTAATTATTTGAAGTAAAAGAATAATTTTATGAGTTCGCCTAAAACTTTTACACTTTCCTATATTTTCATCTATTCTTACGTTTTCAGTTGTGTGTGCTCATTATTATTTATGATATACGTTTCTACTTAGTGAAAATAATAATTTTGAAATGAAATGTATAGTACGCTTGCATATTTAACGTATAAAAGAAATACTAATGGCTGTAAAAATATTATCAAATGAGTACTTAAAGTTATTCAAGACTCTTGTTTTGGAAAATTCTAACTGTGAAATAGTTTAAAAAAAATTAAGGATATAAAGCTGAATGATATGCATGCTTACATCTAGAAAGAGGAAGGGATGGGGGGATTTATAGTTTAACTGAAAAAAAAAATATTGTAATTCTTGAATTCAAATATGAAAAGTCTAGATATTATTAGACTCGGTTTTTTTTTTCCCTTCAGAACATTAATATTTCATGAAATAAAGCTAAAAATGTCTGAAGACTTCTTCGATGATGGTTTTTGAAGATCATTTAAGAAGTTTCTTCGGAGGAAAAAAGAGGGTACTTTTTTTTTTTTTTGTTAAAGTTTCTGCCATTCAAACATTTGACTTTTAGCTGCATACGTAAGTATAAATATTTTTGAACTTTTTTTAAAAGTCATCCTTAAAAACTGAAACTGGTAAATTCTTTTGTTTTTCTTTACAACAAAAGCTCTTTTTGATAAAATTTTCCAAAACAAATTTGTGTTTCATTAGTACTTACAAAAGAATAAATCTCCCTCCCTCTAATAACAGTGACTAAAATGAGATCTTTATGGGAAAATAGAGGTCATTTTATCGTCTCCGTTGCTTAACGGTCTTGAAACGCAACGATGTCAACTTAAGAATGAACTAGAGATGTGTCGTTCATGAACGAACGTGTCTAAAAGACCGAATCCTTAAAATGAACGGATCAGTACGATCTCCTAAAAAATAATGACCGTTCTTTTAAACGGTGAACCAATTATCATCAAACTTTTAACTCTCAATTAATCGAAAATTTGCTTTTTCTCAATGCAGAATAATATATTCATTTCGAACTATTTTTACTTTCTGTTTTATGCATCATTTATATTCAATCGTTGTAGTTCATTTGCATTTTTTCAATGTATCCATTAGTAATATTTTGGGCAACGTGTTTGAGCTATTAGCAAAATGTTCGTACTTCCTATCCCACGCATCTGGAAAAATCCTTCGAAAGGTTTCTGTCGCCAAAACTATTTCCCAAAATAAGTAATAATAGTAATGAAAACAAAACATAATTTCTGGTTTTGATTTATATATATATATATATATATATATATATATATATATATATATATATATATATATATATATATATATATATATATATATATATATATATATATATATATATATATATATATATATATATATATATGTATATATTTATTTATTTATTTATTTATATATTTATTTATTTATTTATTTATTTATATGCAACCAGAGGGAGAGTGAGAGAAAAAAAAGAAAGGTCGTCAAGCTTAACATAAACTGTCAAGAGAAGTTTCCAAGTTGACAGAACTTTGTGTCCGCCCGGCTTCTTTATTATTATTCCTCCTTTAAATACTACTTTCCAAGTCTCAGCCGACGAAGCGTACTCCAAGACAGTCAATAATCGCTTCAAAATGCCAGCCTTTATTCCGTAGATTTTCAGACTCTTTTGTCTATGCTCACGTCTGTCAGTGATTCATGCTTGGTTGAGCATAGAGTTGGTATTTGCAGTCAACTATGTTTTTATTTTTTAATCCCGAACTCAGTCTTTTTGTTGTGATTAAACTTTTGCTGATTTTCAAATCGTTCTTGCGTAATCGAATGGCATTGTTATATAAGTGATAGTGTCGTCTAAATCAATGGTTTGATGTTTTACTTTTGTTTTTTTAAAAGCAAGAAAACCGACTTTGTACTTAAAAGAGAAACTACTTATTACTAAGTAGTTGAACCACCATGAAGCTTTTAAAAGATGAAGGAGACTTAAGACTTTTACTTTTGTCAAATTTCGTGGCAAATTTGAGGTGACTGAAATATTAATTTCTCAAGAGTTTGTCAAGAGTTGTCCCCATTGTTATATTTCATTATAAATACCAATTGTATGTGCTTTTTTGTGTTGTATTAAAACATAGGTTTAATAACTATCAAAAAATGTACAGTAACCATTTATTCTTGTTGCTAACCTGAAACTAATGCTTAAATTTAACACAAGGTAATTGTTCACCAAATAAAAATGTATTATTTTGACTGTATATTAGTGTATTTTTCGGACTGATTGCTTTCTGTTGTCTTTGTTTTTTCTTCCTCAGTATACTAATATGCGAGGAAAAAAATTAATAAATATTCAATTTGAAATTTCATTCTGATCTTACTCCAATAGTGTTTGGGGAAAACAACTTTCCCTTCTCCTTAAGGCTCATTAGATATAATTTAATACATTAGTCTGGAATGGTCAGTAGAAGAGCTTTTGATTGACCTGAACTTTAGAATGTTGTTAAATATACCTTGCTACGTTAAAAAACTAGAGCCCTCTAAAAGAAATAAAAAGGGATTATTCAGTTTTTTTTACCAACAGCTAAAATCAATTACAAAAAATAAGACATAAATATTTTGGTTTCAAGACAAAGCTTTAAACTTCAATATTTTTAGAATTTACAATCTAATCTACTAATGATATATGCAAGGATTTTTGATTACAGTGTAACAGGTACCATTAGTGAAATGATTTCATTTTAATGCAAAACGACGGATTAATAGACCACATGTTAAGGCATGACTTTTAACATACCGTAAAATATTTCAGCTCCAAACTCATAATTCAGTTCAATGATAAAACTATGACACACCTTTTCTTTGAAGGAAGTAAACGTCCTGGTAAATTTTACAACATTACCTCGTGAAATTTTTCTAAATTGAACATCTATTCCTGTATATCGTGTCTTGTACATCTAGTTCCGAAAACTAATAACTAATTTGAGAACCAGTAAAAGCAAAATGGTACGTGATTGAAATTAATCGTTTGCAATCGAACACTTTGAGTACAAGACATTTTTATCCAATCTGCACTCATATTCAGTTACCACTTCTGTCAACAGGTGACACTGCATGTAATCGAGAAGTGAAGAAAAATTGAATTGGGGACAATATCGTTCGGTATTTTTATTCGGCACAGCAATTTTTCACAAGCACTCATAAACAGATTAAGTAGAATATTCCGAATGTTCAATTCCTTTGAAGGTCTCGATCTCTAGCAGCACCATTTTTTGGCATAAACGGTAACTAAATATGCAAATTAGTGGGATTAATTTGATGGGTTTTCTAAGAGAAAGGTTGCAAACTATCTATCTCTAACGCAAAGCATTTTTATTTCGCTGTATTTTATTATTGATCAACTAGCATCGAGTTCAGGTATGACAAAATACAAATCTAACAGCTTGTAATATTTCGGTTTCATCTTAGTTTCACTCTTTTGTTCGTGATATAAACGATTTATAAATTGCTGAATAAAAGTCATCTTTTGGACAATGTATTTGTCATAACTTCATTTATGTCTTTCTTTTTTGAGACTGAAAAATGCTCCGTTTAGGGTTAAAATCTAATGCACTACTTAAACATTAAGCTTTTGAATAGAAAAGTTTTAGTATTAAAAGATAAGATACGATCTTTCACATTTTAATATGTTCATGTAAGTGGTTCTGTGATTACCTTTGAACTTTTTTTTATCATTAGAAATGCATTTCCAAAGACGCCAAATTAATTAGGTTGAAAAAACAACTTGACTCACAAACGAAACACTTCCCATATTGTTTACCTTTTACTCAACATTCACACTTCTTTTAATGCATTTGTGCTCAAAATTCAATTTAATAATGTTTAATTAACAATTAACGATGTTTGCACTTACTTCGGCTTTCATTCATTAGAGCTTTTTCAGAAAACGGTTGAATTTTAATTTCCGCTTAATGTGTAGTTAATAAAACTTCTTACAGCAAAAAAGCTAAGCGTAGAAGTATTTTTTTTGAAGTATTTTTTTTTATTTGGCACACACACACACACACACACATATATATATATATATATATATATATATATATATATATATATATATATATATATATATATATATATATATATATATATATTCGGATTTTAATTTTTCCTCTATAATTCGGTTTCAATATTGTAGATATATATATATATATATATATATATATATATATATATAATATATATATATATATATATATATATATATATATATATATATATATATATATATATATATATATATATATATATATATATATATATATATATATATATATATATATATATATATATATATATATATATATATATATATATATATATATATATATATATATATATATATATAGACAGATAGATAGATAAGTCGCTCATTTGAAAGAAGAGTGCCACAATTCGAAAAAATGAAATTTTACTGGGGAAGAGTTTGAGTTGAACTCTTCAGGCAATTTGCAAATTAAAAAAAGTAAGTTTGCTGTGCTCTCCAGGGGTTAATATTTGAATAAAAAACTGTCATTATTTTCCAAAGAAGACAACGTCCATTGAAGGCCTTTAAGAGAGAAAAAAAAAAAGAAAATTAAAAATTTTGTATTATCTTCCAAATGAAATATATATATATATATATATATCGTTCTATGTATCTATCTATCTATATATATATGTGTGTGTGTGTGTGTGTGTGTGTGTGTGTGTGTCTGTACTTACTGTGAAACCTCGTTAACGCGAAATGCCATTCCCCGTAACATAAAGCTATAAATTAGTGCTCAATATATTGTTTAAGACGAAGATAATTTAGACTATATCCCACTTAATATAATAAACGAATTTTTAAGATTAAAAAAATTAAGAAAATAGTTCAAATTGGGGAGAATGGGGCTAATTGATACACAGGATCAAAATAAACCATTGCCACTGAGCGTTTGGATGATAGGAAAAAATGCTTGATAAGAGAACGCACATTTGACCTTCTGCAATTAAACCTATTTTGGCTTGTACAACTTTACTTATTTATTAAAGGCAGAGATAAAACTTCATTTCTTCTGTGATTAGTTATTTACCCAGTCAAAGTAAGTCGAAGTATCTTAATGCACTTAATAGCTACAAAAGAAACATTTTTACAATTTTTTATTTAACTATCAAGATGCCAACGCTCCATTTCACCAAAGTAAGTAGTAAAACTGTTCAACTCTGGTTTCTCAAGCATGACGATGCAGTTAAACGCTTTTCATAGTCTGTCCGATCACCAGAAATGAATATCATAGAACCCTTCTAGAAAATGTACTAAGATATGTCTCCCACAGGTATTTTTCCGAGAATTAGAGTGATTTCTTCAGGAGGAGTGGTACAATATTCCACCTACCACCACCTGGAACTAGTGTCCATTCCAAGAAGGATTGAAGCGATTTTGACTGCCCAATGCGCATTAAAGCATAATGTAAGCGAAAATATAAGCATCAGGTTTAAGATTTTAGACTACAATGGAATTGTTTGTTGTTTAGAAAAAAATATATAAATCTTATATTGAATTATAGATTCTTCTAATGAGTTTTTGCCTTTTTGTACAAATATATATTTTTCTTGTTTTTTGAAAAAAAAAAAAAATAGCCTATCACATTTTTATTACATTCGAAAAACTACGCTTAAAAAAGAACTTAGTTCAAATCATTTTGTATTTTAACCATGCTGTTAAATGATGAACACGTGCTGCCATCTAAGCCATAACGGTTCGAGCAGCCTGTGATAACAAAATGTAAAAAATTTCAAAAATAAAAAACACTTCTCTTCAATATCTTATCTTATATATTATTTCTGTGTATTATTTTTTTGTCAGTATGCGACATCTTTCTTATCTCTTGAAGAAATTCCCCCCTCATTTTAAAAGTTATTTGGCCGGCTAATGACAAAAAATTAACTTGCGGTCTAAAAATCTAGTTTTCGGAAACGCACCTTGCTGTTGCAAAACCTTGATACAGCCTGTAATTCATACGCAATTTTTGTTTTAAAGCAAAGTTCTAATACAATTTTCCAATTTTTTGCGTCGCTTTCGGCAAGAAAAAAAATTAAAATTTACCTTTTTTTTTTTTAATAAAGCTTAAAAGCACTGGACTTAGTTGTTCGGTTAAATCGATCATTTTTTTCCGTAGAGAGTGCGGCTATAAACTATCTGAACTTCGGGCAAGCTCGGGCTGTTCGACATAATAGCAAATTTACATTAATATTACTCATTACATGTCTCATAACATACAACAGATACCACACGTAATAAAATAAATGCAGTGGGAATGCTACTTGGTGTTTCGACTCCTTTATGCAGGCGACAGATAAGTTGACTGTTAATCGAAGGGTGGTCTTCCTTTTTTTTTAAAGCTTTATCTCCGTCAAAACCACTAAGCATAATGTAAGCATAATAAAGTATTAGATTTACCTCTAGGAAATCCTTTTTGCGCAGAAAAAAAAAATTTCATTGTATGCTGAAATGTAGATTTTTCTAATAGCAGTGTTCGACCTTTTGTACAAATGAAAAAAATACTACGCCAAATTGAAACTACGAGTTTCCCCCAGTAAACCTTTAATTATTTATTCGAATACGATATAAAACATTAAAATTATTATCAACTTCATTAGTAAGAAACTCCCCTTCTTCTCTGCTTTCGACTGAAAAAAAAAAAAAAAAACATTTTTTCTACGTTCGAAAAATTACACCTGGTTTTGATTTTAAATTTTAAGTGTTCGATTAAAAGAAAAACATGTGCGGGCATTTAAGCCGTAAAGGTTAAAGCAGCCTGCTATGGGAAATTGTTCAATATTCAAAAATAAATACACTTATTTTCAATCGAATTTATTACTTCTCTAGAATGTTTGTTTCAATCGCTACGTGAGATCTTCTTCATTCTTAAATCAAATTCAATGTTTTACGTATAATTTGAAATCGTATCATGCTGGCTAATGACAAAACATAGACGCATGATCTTAATTTTTTTTCGGCAAAAAGCTTTTTTTGCTGTTTTTTATTATGCAATGAATAGCATTCGAAAAGGAAGGCGCAATTGCTAGGTTTGTTGGAGTGTCGTGTTGTTAATCAGAATGGCGCCAGTTTGAATCCGTGCCAAAATATATCTCTCTAATGTTTCTTTTTTTTTTTTCCGTCAGATGCTCACATGGGCAGGACTGTATTTGCCACAACCTGTTTTTTCACATGCAAAATTTCTGCTTTTTCACGAGTCACTCAGCCACGCTTTTAACGATATTTATGTTTGCATTGAAAATACGTACAACCAAAAGGTGAGCAACGATCAAATTGTCGCAACGTTGTATTTAACGAGGTTTTGTTACTGATGTCTTCAAATTACATGCCTTCTCTTGTGCGCTTACTTTTTTCCGTTTACTTTTTTCGGTTCTTCTTCATAATGTTCTTTCTTTGAAATTTTTAAAGAGCGAAATGCCTTATTAAACGATTCGAAGCACAGTGCGGAGTTCTGCACGGGTCGACTAGAAAATATATATTCACATTTTTAATAAATGTTAATATTTCTTCACTTTTTTTTATCCCCGTAGCTTGGAGGAACTGTGATATATTTTTCAATTTTCTGCCATTTTTAACCGCCTTATTGTATTGCTCCATTTTTAAGTTTCTTTCATTGATAAATAAAACAATCTGATAGAGCTGTAAAATGCAAGCCCAGAAAAGAAATAATAGTGAAAATATTCTGCAGTTAAATAAGTTAAATAATGCTTTAAAGGATTTAATTTTGTTAAACCGAAAAGGCCAAAGAAGTTGAAAAATAGCGATACAATATAACTGGAGTAGATATTTTTTATGTGAGAGATAAGAGGATTTGAATTTGAAGAAAAAAAGCTTTTTGCTTAAGAGAAATGAGTTTTTGATAAAACAAAAAGGGTTTCCTAAACAGTCTTATGAGCATTAAGACATTATTGCGCACATCATTCCTGAGGCGCCCAACATCTGGTCGTCTCTCAAAGCGATTTTAAATTTAAAAAGTTGTATAATATCTACATTTTTTACAAAAAGCTGAAAATAATTCCATGCTAGAAGAAAAGGAACTTTCTAGCTAGATTATTTTTGCATTTATTGGAAAGTATATTTTTATCTCTTTTTTGTGATAAAGCTCAAGTAAAATATAATTGCTTCTTGTTTGAAGGAAAAAAACCTTTATTTTGTAAGGTTATACACGAGGCAGAAGAACTCAAATTACGATTGTACTTCCTACATTTTTACTTTAATACGCATTATTGCTGCCTATTGTGTATAATTTTTTTTTTTTAGGTTTCAGTAATCAATGTCTTACTAATAAAAATGCGACAAAAGATTTTGAATATTCGTTTAAGGTAGCTTGAAATCATTTTAAAAAAATTTTAAAAAAAGAAACAATTTCCTCAAGATTTAATAAACTAAACCTTAAAGCTTTAAATTATTTCGATAGTTACTGCAGGCGTATCCCCACGAAGGGAGGAAGGAGATGGTTCCCTTGACATAGACTGTGCCATTAAAATTTATAGAGGGAGTTTTAAGAGGATTTGATCCCTTTTTGGGGTGCTCTCGATTTCTGAAGCATTGCGTTGGATTTGAAGGGGATGTGCCATCATCCAAGGAGGAATAGACATCAACCCCCCCCCCCCACTGAAATAATTTTTGTTCCGCATAAACAGTTCGTTTAAGCATCAACTCCTAAGACTTTCCTCCTCGGAGTACAATGAATAATGTAACCTCCCCAGAAACGTTTAGTGTAAATAAATTTTCTGAAATTAAATGTTTCACAGCAAGTTGAATGGGCTTGCTGCGACTGTACTTCAAAGCATTCAGAATCACTGGTGAAGTACAAGCATTTCAGAACAAAAAATTGTTATAAATCTACTCAACCATTAAGTTGCTGCAGTAGGACCATTTTATGTCAAGTTATCCAAAGTTTTTTAATGACATTTTTGTATTTCTTTGAAATTTGGCTCATTGCTTGTACCTTCAAGGTCATCAAAAGTCCAAATTGCTAGATTTTTATCTCTTTTATTTATTTATTTATTTTGAGACTTTGATTTTTAGAAAACCCCTCTTTCTTTCATGAATGCTTGAACATAAAATGGACAATAACTCAGCACCAAATATAGATAGAAAGATTTGGTAAAAAGCATTTTAAAGTACGTTAGTTGCTGTTTGATATGACATGAAACATGACTAATTTTATAAAAAAAAAATCCTTTTTAAAAATTTAGACGCAAATTTAAAACTTAAATTTTTCAGAAATCATATAATGATTTTTTTTTAATTTTAATTTTTTTTGTGTATTTTATCTTCATTTGAGCGAAATTTCAAGTTGAGATCTCAATGGGATCATATTTTTATGAATTTTCTAATAAAGTTTGATTTAAGAAATAATGATATTTTTCAGATTCTATTCAGTTAAATATGGGGTTCTCTTACTAGTGATCGTCTAGTGAGTAGAATGTAAGCATAACTGTGCTTAAAATGAGCTGACATGGACTTGTAGATTGATAACCCCCCCCCCCCCCCCACTCACCACCAGTTTTTACCTTTTGTTTTTCAAAACAGTTTTCAAAATTATAAAAAAAAAGCTGGTACGTAAGAGTAATAAGTACAATAAAAGCTGCCAAACATCAGTAGTGGCTGAGGCGTAATGGGTTGTAAATGGGGGGGGGGGAGAATCACAAATACTTAAAGTCGGAAAACTTCGACAAACAAATAGAACCAGGGGTGTACTCCATTTTTGCCATATACTCTCAAACAATTTTTAGATATGTTATGTATATGATGTATATTATGCACAGTATTCATGCCAGTGCATAATGAATTACCGGGAGCATACCCTCAGAAACATTGATGGGAACATCACTGAATAGAACCATACTGATTTGCAGCTTCTTTTTTCAGAAAGTGGGATGGTAGGGTGAGGGGGGAGGAGAAAACTCGAATGAAGCTTAACAACATGGAAGGTTATGCTCAAAAGAGCAAAGTTAATTTGATCTATAACTGCTTTCAAAAATGTATTGATAGATCTCGTTGTATTACTCTCCTTTCCAACAGAAATAAAAAGGAAAACAAGCAATAGAGAAAAGAAAAAAAGAAAAAAAGCAGCTTCACTCCTGATGTTGTAGAAAGACAGTTATGTGTGGACAGACATATGATCCAAAATTTTGATTTGTTTGTAGTTTTGCGTAAAAAGAATGGAAAAATATTAAAACAACATGGGGAAAGCACTATTCTGCTATGATCTTGGGGCAAACTATTTTCCACCTTCCAAAATTGAAGGTTTGTGCTGGGGTAGGGGAAGAAATGAATCATAACTTTCCTTATCAGATATTGAATTAATCAAGTACACTTTGTGAATTTATAATCTAAAAAGAAAGACTTGGTCTGAGAAAAGGAGAAACCATATAGGGTAAAAATAATTATCAATTTAATGCCCAGGTGAGGCGTGATACTAGTATAATGTTAATCTTATGTTTAGGTGCGTGGAAGGATAGGGGGGGGGGATACTTCGTCTTGTTTCAAAGAAGAACATTTACCACCTTTTAATAAGTTTCCTGTCAAATTGTTGTCTGTTTTGTTTCGTTTTAATCATTTTTTTTTCATTTAAAAAAGTTTAAAAAAAACAAAGAAAGAGTAAAAGTAGTGGTGCCGGAGGGAACAGGAGGGCTTACCAATCTACAAGTTCATGCCAGTTCAATTCAAGCATAGTCATGTTCGCTTTCTACTCATTTTACCATCCCCAGTAAAAGAATCCCATATTTAACTAAATAGAATCTGAAAAATATAATTATTTCTTAGGTCAAGTTTTATTCAAAAATTCATAAAATATGACCCCATTGAGATCTCAACTTGAAATTTTCCACTAATAAAGATAACGTACACAGACATTTTTGGGATTTTTTTAAAGAAAAAATCAGTACATGTTTTTTGAAAAATTTAAATTTAAATTTTAAATTTAAATTTTTAAAAATATTTTTTTTATAAAACTAGTCATGATGCATATCATATTTAACAGCAACTAACGTACTTTAAATGCTTTTTACTAAATCTTTCTATGTATTTTGGTGCTGAGTTATCGTCCATTTTATGTTCAAGCATCCATGAAAAAAAGAGGATTTTTCTAAAAATCAAAGTCTCATAAATAAAAAAATAAAAGAGATAAAAATCTAAAAATTTGGATTTTTGATGACCTTGAAGAGTACAATCGATGAGCCCAATTTCAAAGAAATAGAAATACAAAAATGTGCGTCAAAACATTTCTCAAAAAAAAAAAAAAAAATCATGGGCATTGCTAATGAATAACATAATTTTAATTTTTGTCTTGAAGGAAGCTTGATACTTGACGTAAAATATTTTTCTCTGAGGCATCTGCTTAGATCAAAAATGTGGCCAAAAATTTTCAAGAAAATTCAATACACGAGTTTCAGACTATAGAACACCATCTTCAACACTACAAAGAAAAGGACGTAAAAATGGTAATTAGAAGCTCTTTTGTTTCTTAGAACTGTCAACTACATTCAGTATCTATGTACTCTCAAGAACTTTGACCTCAAAATTTCAAATTATACGAGGCATCTAAGCATTTAGCTACATAGAAATTCTTTAATTTTGAGATTTCTGGTTGAATTACAAGGAAAAAAATTACCCTCAAAATTGAAGAGTTCGATTTATGTAGAGAGAGAAGTTGAAGCTGGGACGTTGTTACCAGATAATATCTAGCAAAAGAATAAGATTATTTATATCGTACTGCTTACTTGATTAACCATTCTCACATACGTGAATGTAGAAGAAAATCAGAAAAAAGTATTGGTCCCTTTTTTTTGCATTCTTTAAGCTAATTGGTTGTTTTTGCTTTGATCTACACACTAATTCAATTTGCACTAATCAGTAACCTTTAATCTTTCAACAAAATAACTATAGTTGGGGTAAACCTAACCTGGCAGCATTCTGAAAGCCACGCCGATTCTAATCACAGCATTACGACGCTGCAGGTTAGGTTTGCCTCAAATATAATTCAGCAACTAGGTTGTTTAAATATAATCCTTACAATAGCAAACAATAGCGAAGTTTTATAATGAAGTATTTCATAATAGTAAAAATTCGAAAATTATTTTCATCGAAGTGATATTTTATCAAAATTTTCTCCAACTTTTATGATTTAAACAACGAGATTCCCAAAAGTAGTTTGCCCAATTTCTGTTTTATACTGGAGTTAGAACTGTAATTCGGAATTAACAAATAAAAAAATGTAAAACATAACAACATAACTTCAATCTGCTTATTTTATCACGGTCGAAGTATTTAAAATGTCAAGACTTACATTTACGCATTTATAACTCCAAATATATATTAAGTAAAAACGAATGTCAGTAAATACACTTTTTTTAGCCTTGTTAATTGCTCTTGATATCTCTTTGAAAATGCTAAGAAAATGGAGACAAATGCGAGCCGTTTTCTTGAAAAAAAGAAAAAATTCCAGAAACAGCATTAAACTCGAAATTTCACATCAATTGAGGAAGAACTTCTTTAAGTGAGTCTCAGAATCACTAAATGCCCGATAAAGAAAAGGGGCCATTTCATCGGGAAGCATCAAAGTAATGGACAAGGAGGCATCGATTCTGCTAAAAATAAACATTCGGCGTGCGTGGAAATAAAGGGGTCGAGAAGGGTGCGGAAGAAAGACTCCTGTACCGTAGATTGAGGTGCACCGGCCCAGCTGTCAGAGTTCTCATGTCGTTCGAGATAGAAAGTTCCTCTGTGAATATCGATGTCACGAGTCTTCGATCTGTCGAAGAAGTGTAGAGAACAGCCTTTATATGGAATCAGTAAGTGGCGGATTTACAAGCTTGGGGGTCAGTTGCAATGAATTTTTAGAGGGTAATTTGTCTATCACGGTAGTATAGAACTAGGCTTTAACAAGAGCGATTTTACATGCTCAAAATCTTCCGACAATTTTTCTGTGTCCCGCATAATTATCTCCGCTATTTCAATGGGCAATAGCCTGAGAAGATGCGTAACCAAATCTTCTTCATCAATTTTAGCCTTTCTAGCTTGATGTTCGAATAAAGTCAAAAACAACGCCATGTCGGAATTTTCCGGTTCATATTTTTGCATAACAGCCTTCAAACTTTTTTTCAACCTGTCATTTTCGCTATGCATGGAGTTAACAGTATTCGTATACTCAGCTTGAGTGAGACTTAATTTTTCTAGTTCGGATTGCCTTTTGCCTGCCCTAGTCTCATTCTGTTCATTCCTTTCCTCGATTAATGCCTGTAACAGCTGTTTTACGTCCTCTTCCACGTATCGCGTGTTTGTTTGAATTTTTTTCTGCTAAATCAAATACCCGATCATTATCAGAAACTTCAATCCCCATCTCATAAGCTAAGCTTCTGAGATCTGCATTTCTCTGTCTTGTTAAAAACGACATTTTAAACTCTATTCTTTTTCCCAAGCAACATAAATTCTCTACACTGTGAAATGCATAAAATATTTTGCCAATAAATAACAAGAACTGAAATGTATAATCAACCTACATATAATTCAATCATGAAAATTTACTGAAATATCTCAGTACACGTACATACTGTCAATCATGCAATTTCTATTATTCTTAATAAGCATAAGCTCAATATTGTGCATAAAATAATTCTACTAGAACTAACTAGTCAAAATTCACAGAATCTTATAATTATCATTTGTCCTTTCACAAATGCAAAAATTCCTTCAACATAAATTCTACTATGGAAATCAGGGTAAAACATTGTTCACAGAACTAATATTAATTTACTTAAAAATTTGCTGTTTAATTGACTCACTTAATTCACTTTGAATTCCAAAGTAATTCTGAGCAGGTGCACTTAAATTTTGGCTCTGAGAGCAACCTTTAATTACCAAAATTACTAACTTAAAACAAAAGTGTTAATTCAATCTTTTAAGTTATTTACTTTTACCTAGAACTAATTTAAAAATCTTAATGCCTCTAGGAACGAAAAAAATCAATCTCACCAATATACTTTTAATTTCGCTCTTGCATCGGCATCCGAAAATCTAGTCGACTAATCCTTTGGTGACAGGATGTCCCCAATTTCCTTTTTCGAACGATATCTCCGGGACGGGCGTCGTTCACTTCTCGCACTCGACTGCAGGGGCGCCGATTTCTTTCGTCGAACGATGAGTAGTTCTCTGGACAGGATGTCCTTTCGCCGACTGCCGGTCGTAACTCTCTTCTACGCGACGTAGACTTTTCTCAGGACGAGTGTCCTTCCGTTGACCAATTCCACGGGACGTCGTTCTTTCTGGACGAGATGTCCTTCCGTCGACTGCAAGGGCGTCGACAACTTCTGAACAAGGAACAATTCTAGACGGGATGTCTTTCCGTAGACTGCCGGCCGTCAATCTCTGCCACGGGACGTGAACTTCTCTCTGGACGGGGCGTCCTTTCGTCGACTGCTGGTCGTCAATCTCCAAGGCGGCGACCTCTTCTACGGGACGTAAGTGTTATTTTCTGGACGGGTTGTCCTTCCGTCGATTTCAAGGGCCTCAACAATTTCGCTGAACGAGGAGACGTTCTCTGAATGGGGTGTCCTTCTTTTATGACGGACTAGGTGTCCTTCTTTTATGCCGGATTAGGTGTCCTTCGTTTTTGCTGAACTAGGTGTCCTCATTTTGCATGTAGTTACGGATCCACTAGCTGCCACCATTTATTATGTCTGTGACGAATTGAGGATTCACCTGGGTAGTGTTGTATCCGGCGGTGAACTGTTTGTCACAGACTCAGACTTTACTTCAATTTTTATTTGCATAACTAAAATTTTACACCATTTCATCTGGAGTAACTTATCTTGGTTAAAATAAATATTTACAGCAATAAAGATTAATGTTCGTGGTAAACATAATTTCTCGTAAACTCTTCACGACGAGGGCTGTCTCCGATGCCGATTACACATTATCAAAGTCCAGCTCGCGTGAGCTCTTCACATTCGGCCGTGTCAGAGCATCCGATCTCTCCGAGATCTTTTTCTCAAGTCCCTCAAAATCTTCAATTTTTTCTCGCCTCCTCATCAATGGGCCTGTGTCTCGTCCGTTTTCATTGGACGATTTATGGCGCGGCGATCAACTCCTGGTTTAGGGAGCAATATTCCTTTGCTAGGACGTTGACTCCGCACGGTCTACGTCCTGCCTACGATCCGCGGCCAAAACCAGACATAAAGTACCGAGTTCGATTTGGTGTTGAAAAGAGGCGATACCGTCAAAGACCAGGCCGTGTCCACCGATCTATTGAACATCCAGATCGAGGGGCAACATTCGGGGTCAGCCGCACCAGGGGTCCTGCGTTACACTCCGAAGGTCATCTCCGCTGTTTCCAAGGGGTTTTGGGAGATCGTCACAACCTCTATGGCTTTTTTTTTTTTAATTCCAAGGTAACGTATTCAAACTCGAGAACCAATGGCACACTTGCGAATTCCATTTCAACTGTCCTCCACATACCCACATTCATGAAAATGGACAATTCAGAAAAAAGGCGGAGCCGAGGGTCAACTCTTCCTGGTCGCACTTTATGAACTACAGGAAATTAAAAAGCTCCTGTCATACGAATGTACCTCTCTACAACACATGATGATGTACACCACGTCATGTTATTACTACTACTGCAACTTATACGTATTCTACAATTGATCGAAACTGCTTCCATCACTGTATCGCCATCACATCTCACACAACACCCCATCCAAACACTGAAGTAATCTATGCCGGAACCTGTATAATATTTTAAGCCAATAGTTTTCATCACTCCGATTGTTAGAACGTTTTTTTTTTTTTTTTTGTTTTTTTATTATTTTTTTTTATTTAGATTTACAGTATGCTGATCAAATTGTGCAAGGAAATGCTAATGTTGCGGTTTGTTTGAAAATATCGAAGTTTTTTTACTGTAATCGTAACTGTGAGATCTGCGTTGCTTAAATTAATTATACTCTCTTGCCCATATCAAATAAAATATGGAACCCTGTCTGAAAGTTAGGTTAGATTGGTTGTGCAGATTGGTCACAAGGACTTTCTAAGTTCGGAAAGGTTACTTTTAAATCACCCTATATTAAATTAAGGAAAGTATTAATCCCTCAGTACTAAAATCTCGAAACTCAAAATGACTGAAATTACGCGAGTGATAAGGAACTAAGAAAGAACAAGAAAATAATGGAATGTGCTTTATCAGTCTAAGCACACTCTCTTTTCTAACATCCGTGCCATAATACGTTTCTAACATACTCCCTCCGTTTTCTTCTCTTTTCTTTTCTTTTTTTTTTCTTTTTTCTTTTTTTTTTTTTTTTTTTGTTTTTTTAGTTTTTTAGTTTTGTTTTTTAGTTTTATTTAGCTTATGATGTACCTATTTTCTCTACACTAAATTTAGCTTAAATATTAAACTTTCCGAGGAGCTTTTACGTCCTTTTCAATTTTAAATTTCTTTCTAAAGAAAATTCAACTCAAAGAAAGCGAAAACGTTTACAGTTTGTTGAATAGATTAAATATTTTCGCTCTGCTTGCCAAGTTTGTGTATTCAAACAAATCGTAAAGAATTTAGTCTCAGACGAACGATTATCGCTCGGAAGTAGCGACTATTTTGGTAATCATTTTCTAAAGATTTGTGATTTCAGAATGTAGTGAGTACCTAGCTATTTATAGAGTAATTAGTCGTATAACTAGACTAGATACGACACTTTACAGAGCAACTAGGCGTACGCAAACGTTCTATGAAACGCACAAGCTTTATGGCGTCAGATCTCCTACATTGCCGCCTACATGCATACGAACAGTAATAACACGGTGTTGCCTGTGACAATATTAATCAATTAAGTGAACTTATCTCAGGTAAAAAATAATGGAAGTCTCTTTAAATAGAATAAAATTCACAATGTAACAGTTATGAACCATATGTAGTATTAGTTAATGTGTTTATGATCCAGTTTCAAATTTTATTAGTATTTAATGAGTAGTATTTAATGACTAGAAAATCGCCCATCAAGGTATGACAGGTGAAAATTGCTCTATATTTGAACGAAGCAATTCCCTGCTTGGTGATAGTTTGATAGTTGAAAATTCAACCCTAACTCCGGTGGATTAACCCTAAACTCCAATAGATATCGTTCATTGTTGACTTCTTTTTCGTTTCTTCATTCTCCTAAAATGACAGGCCAGTAAAACAGTTTAGTTACCGGATCTAGTTCAGTCTTGTCACAATAAAGCTTTCCCCTGCATTTTAAACATTACTAAAAAATATTATAAAATTATCATGCTGTGGAGCGAGTTTCGTTGTTGCTGACGTCAGGAGCGTTACTAGATCATTTTTTATAATAAATATGAGGATATCTGCAGAACCTATTTTCAGAAACTGTTCCAAAACCAAATTAGCCCCGTATCACATTTTTGAATGCCAAGCCCTATTTGTTCCACTTTTTTGTTAGGTGTGCCGTCACGAAAAATCTTTTCTACCCCTCAACCTCCAGACGAGGTCGCTGACTCTCTTTAAAATTACTTTAAACTCAGTTGAGATTTCCCTTTGCTAATTATAGTCAAAAAAAAAAAAAAAAAACAGAAGTGTTGAACAGCCACAGACTGAATCTTCAAATTCCTTTTAACTCAAGAACTTTCACGAAAATTACTTTTTGTGTACCAAAATTCCGAATGCTTTACAACACACTTATCGTTTTCATAAGTTGAAAATGCTTGCATTCCGTGATTTAACCCCTCCAAAACCTTCTTCAATTTGCATGAATTGTAAATGTAATGTTAATTCGTAACGTGGCATCAAAATTTAAAATGTAGGCATTTTAAAGACAAACTACGGTAATGTATATTTATTTGATTGAGTAAAAAAGTAAATGTTTGATGTCAAATAACATTTTAAACATTTGCGATATACTAATAATGATCCCATTACTATACAGTGATTTATCTAGTTAACTTAAAACTTTAAACAATTCTGCAGAAATATCTTATTTTCAGTAAAGAATTATCTACAGTATTACACAAGCGGTTTATTAAAATTAGTCAGGAAATGTTTTTATACAAAAGTATGGAAACGGCAGAAAAATATTAGAAAAAAATATCTTTTCAATAAAGCTTTTACGATTTTATTTCATCCACACAATATATGTATCTAAAGTAAAACATGGCTTGAATGTAAATATTTTACAGCGTCAAAAATATTTCCAATGTTAAATGTCACGTAAAATATTTTACAAAATTGTTTAAGCATTTTTGTTTGTAACATACATTTACTTGCCGATGCGATTTAACCTTTCGTTCCCCGACATTTTTTGAGGAATAAATTTAGAGCTACAATATATGTCGACTTGAACCAAGAAATAGTGTATTTGAGTTGGGCGTTAGGTTTTCGAAACTTTTTAGAAGAGCAACATAGCGGAAAATTTCCTTTTGCGCTCAAAGGAAATAAAAATAAATAAAACGTAAGGGTTTTTTTTATCGATAAATCTATTGCAGCATTGATAAAACCGCAGATGCTGACAACACGCATTCCGTTACCAACATCGTGATCCACAATAACATTTTTTTTTCTTCTACATTTTTCAAAGAAGTATAAAATTTGAGCTCAAATGCATAAGCCATTTGGCAATGCGTGCCGAAGTAAAACTTCTTTCATGTTTTGCTTATTTCCTAATTTTATGGGCGGCTATTTTAAACAAAAGATATTTTTCTTATCTGTCTCTTTGAAGATGAAGGAAAAAAATAATACTAATAATAAAAGCGATTCTGTTTTAAGTTATACAGTATTTTTACTGTTTATAAACCTCAGAGCAAAGTTTGTGATGGTGCATAGGTGTGAGAGGGAGGGCTCTTTGCTTCATTACCGCGGAAAATGTTATTTTAAGTCATAAATAGAGAATTATTTAATAGCGCAGAACGGCGAAAATATTTTCGGTCTTTTGCGGATAGTAAGTACCTTTATCATGCAAATATGACCAAAGTTAAGAGTCTGCAGCGAAATTCCCCCTTTTTTGAATGAAAAATAGCGCAAAAGAAAAAAAAATCATAAAGATTATAAAAGGTAAAAGAGGAATTTAAAATGATGAACCGCTTAAAGAATCACATAAAAATGCATAGGTAGGGAAAAGAGCTATAAAATGTGGCTAAGAATAGGGATTTTTTCCCCTTCAGATAATGAACTCTGGATTAGAGAGGGATTACAAATTATGAGGTTCGCTAAAGTTTGCTCTCCGGCTTAGAATAGAAGTATATGTAGGTTTAATGTTCGGATTTTATAAAAGGGTGAAATATTGCATCGTTTGGTGCTTCTTAGTGTAACATACAATGTGGCATTGGGAACTAAGCATCTGTTGTGGTTGCAAAGTCATTGTGAAAATGCTCGATTAGAGTTCGCGAATATTTTTTTTATAGGGAAAGAAAAGCGCTTGATTAATGTTTTATTAGAAAGAAAATGAAAGAATTTAACTTTGTCGCTGAAACATAGAACGAAAGATGTATTCCAAAACTGCAGCAGCGAAAATGGCACAGATTTATGGAAATCAACTATTACTAATTAGAAAAATCAAATTTAGAAAACGCACATTTGTAATATAAATCAAACATATGCATTTCGGAAACATAATATATTACTTTATCAATGTCGGGAAATTGAGAAATGAAAGAATAGACTCCTCGCACACTGATATTCTTGCTCTAAAATATGCGACAATTATTTCAACCACATTTTCAGCTCTGTAAAAAAATTCCGAAACATTACTGGTTATTTCCGTGAAACGTTTCGTGATTTCAGAGGTTTTCACCTATTTTCCCAAAAAATCAAGTATCTTCGCAAAAAGGTTTCCTGAATTCTTAAAAGATGCACGAATGCAGACCTTGCACTGGTGTGAAAAATATTTTTTGCTACCAGTTTAAATATTGACGGAGCGTGTTTATTATGTGTATCGGCTCTGGATTGTTTACGGCCCGTCCGGATTGACTAAGCTTCCAATGGGAGCAAATAAGTCACTAGATAGCTACAGCTTTGCGAGGCAGCAATTGCAGGCAAGGACTATGCTTGGTTCTTTCTTGCAATTTTCTCGTAACGTGGCCGTGGTTGCTCTAATACTTCTGGAGCTTTCCTGGTAAATCAGGAAGGTTCTAATGAAATAAATTAAAACCTATTTAATTGTTCTAGAAGGTTCACGACTGGCTTTAATAGGGAGATTTCTTAATATTTCAGAAAGGTTACTGTCTTTTATCAGAAAACGTTCCTGGTTTTTGTAAGATATGTTACTGACTGAAATTGGGCACATCAGCTGCCTATTATTTTCCGGGAACGTTTCTGAATCGTTTTTACAGTGAGCAGTTTATTTACTTCTTTTTTATTCATTTTCTATTTTATTCACTCATTTAATTTTTCTCTTGTTTTAATTAAATACTTGTTTTCTATTCATTCATTTATTGTTTTCTATTTATTTATTTATTGCTTCATTATTTATACATTTAGTCATTTATTTATTGATTGATTTGATGAAAAATATGTTTTACAATCAAATAAAAACTATATCATTGGAAAAATATTTTGTTTTTCACTTAGCCTCATGAGAAAAAAGGGAAAAGTTGTTACACTTTATTTCATATTATTTTGTCTTTAATTTGAAGGCACAAATTTACGGTCAAAAGTAGAAAATTATATTTTACTGCAAATTTTATCATAAAATACATTTATCTTTTTTTACGTACTGTAATTTCGATGAAAAACGATTGTACTTGTTATCACATCAATTTCACATTGCGGCCAGAAAACACATGGCATAGCAAAGCAGATGTAAATACCCATTTTTATGAAATAACGTATAAAAAGATAGAAATTTTTTCGGCATAGATAAATTATGTAAATAAATTATTCTATCTTTTCCACCTTCATTTTTCCCCATACATTGATGGGTAAAAATAGCTTGACATTAAAAAACACCGTGATTTTAAAACACCGTGTAGAAAGTTCCCAAAATTTAGATGATCTCTTTACGCATTTAATGATAAAAAAATAAAAACGACCTCAAAAATTTTCACCCATTATCAACTTTTTTCAATTTGACTTTAGCATATTTTGTGGGAATCACAATAGCATTTTTAATAAAGTTCCATTTAGAAAAGGCTTCATAGATTTAATAAAAAAGTCATTTCTTTTTAACTTACAGGATGTGGGTGAGCTTCCCTAAATCATTAGTTTAAAACAATTTTCGAACTCAAGTTGAGAAAATTCTTAATTCAGAGTTAATGATGATTTTCTTCGATTTTACTCCATATCATTTCTATAGGACATGCCAATAACCATAATACAAAAAAAAGGAACTTTTTTCTAATTCAAATATCTTCTCTAATCGTTTCTAATTGTTGTTCTAATGGATCAAAAGAGAGGGAAAGACAATTAGCGATCAAAATAAATGACTAAATGGAAAGCGAAGTACTTTTTCAGGAGCTTTTCCGCTTTTCCCGTTTCATTTATCATAGACAGGAAAGTGCTTTTCCGGAAACTCCACTTAATGCTCGTAAGTAACCTACTTCAGGTGTTCTTTTATTTAACATTGTGAGTCTTTTTTTTATTTATTTATTTATTTTTTTTTTTTTTTACAAAGGAATGGTAGTGATTTTAGTCGGTAATCCAGCGAGTTTTCGGAAGTGTGATACCTGGCATTTCAGCATACATAAAAAAACAATTATTTTGTTTGAATTTTTAGAGTGTTTCCAACAGTACATTTTGGCCTTTCCCCCCACTTTGTGAAGAAGAAAAGAACAATAGCTACGTGCCAAGTCCAGCACCAACCTTTTATGTTGAATTTCATAAATCGAAAGCAAGTTACTTAAGGCTTTGTGTTTTTGGAAGCCATTACCAGCAAAAACAATTTACATTGTTAAAAAATCGCAACTAATTATATATATAAATATATCAACAGATGCTGACGAAAATAAAAATTTTGGGCACCAGGAAGAAATTTTAAGTACCAAATAATTTCTTAGAAAATGAGGAAATTCAGTGTAACATAGCTTTTGAAGTACTCTTGTTCTGAAAGAAATAATCTCCGAGGTATGTTTTTGATTTCACTCGAACGACATTTTACGGATTGCTTACTATAAGTGTTATTTTTAACATAGTTATCCTCCCAATTTACACTATAAATTTCATAAAATCTCTTTAAAATTCTGAAGATCATCTAAAAAAAGATAAAAACAATAAAGATCTATTATTTTCCAGACTTAGTTCTACCAATCTAATTCCAAACGTGTTTCTGTGAAAATATCGAAAAAGAATAAGTCACACATAATAATGAATTTAAAACTTTTCAAGGATTATTGCATCTTTCAATGGACAATAACTTTAGTTTAGTGCATATGTATTTATGAATTTCATATAAAATCAAGCGATGCAGTGTTTAAGTATCACTTCGAGTTGCAACACATGTAACTAATCAAAGTTGAAATTAATCAAAGTAATCAACCAAGACCCATCCACTTACGTAGGATGTGACCTGTCCTATGAGACAACTGCCTTGATCGCACAAAATTAAAATGTTTTACCTCTTTGGTTATTTTCTTAAATTCCACGGTGACGTATTCCATCTAGAGAATTCATAACATAATGTTTTATTTTGAAATTAAACCTTGTTTTATAGTCCGACCGCGAACCAATGATCCTTGTCAATCATTTTAGAAAACTGGTGCATTCCTTAAAATAGGTAGGGAAGGAAGAATGGACGTGTGCCATATTTTGGAGTTTAGCAACATTTTGGCGATATGGAAAAAAAAAACTCCTAGTATATTTTCTTTATATGATTATTTAGACCTGAAAGATTTAAGTTGCGGCAATAACTGCATCCAGTTGGCGAAAAAGCAAAAATGACAAGCCTTGCATTCTTTATTGCAACCTTACTCGAGCCTTTTTTCAATTGAAATTAATTATCGGGAGCGATGTTATCTCTGACAAATGGCTGCTGAAAGAAGTAAAACCAAGACCTACCCAGTTACATAGGATGTTACTTGTTCCATGAGACAACTGCCTTCATCGCACAAAATTAAAATTTTTTACCTCTTTGGCTATTTTCTTAAATCCCACGGTGACGTATTCCATCTAGAGAACCAATGACACACTTGAAAATTCCGTTCCAACTTCTCTCCATATCGCCCCTTCACGAAAATAGGCAATTCTGAAACGGGGCGGAGCAAAGGCTTAACTTTTTGCGGTCGGACTACAGCACAGTGCAGTTTTTCCGGTTTTATTTCTTCTATGACGTTTAACCTCTACAATGCTCTATAATAAAATTCTATGTATTGTAATTTAGAATAACTTGTTAATTTTTTTTTTCATTAATTTTACTTCTCCATTTTTTGTTTGAATTTCTATCTTTAAAAAATTAACTGCTCCCCAAAAAGCAAAACAATAAGTTTTACTACCTGTTCCCTTTCTTACAAAATTAATAGGTACGATAAAATCTTTGAATGTCGAACAAAATAATAAAATTTACCGTTTAGCTACAAACAATGGAACAGTGATACTGAGAGCGAACTCCGCTTAGTTTACAGCACTTCACACAAAAATGTTTTGATATTTTTATGTATATTATTCTTTAATGGTTTCTTCAAAAGCATGTTTTTGAGTTTAATAATACATGTAATGTTCATTGCTTGTTTAACAGGTATTGCAGAATTATTTCATATACAACGGCATGTCCATAACAATTTCAAGAACTGTTTTATGTTTATTACTTTTAGCAAACTAAGAATTAATAAATGTGGATGATTTTAGCGTATTTTGTATCTATTTTTGTACAGTGGCTCCCAAAAGTCTTCGTACACCTACGACTTTGAACGAAATAGGCCCCATTCCATTGGTTAGAATTAATATTTCGGAATAGGTATTTAATTATAAGATCTATGATCCATTTTTAACAAAACTACATGAAACGTTTTTAAAAAATATTAAAACTTAATTTTTTAAAAATCAAAAACCAAAAAGTGCCGGAAATTTTATGTCACAAAAGTCTTCGTACACTTTGTAAAATTTCTATATATTATTGAATAATCTAACTTTTGATTAAGTTATTAATTAGTGGAATATCATACAGTATTCATAACACCTTTTAAACGTCTGGGAATAGATTTCATTCTTTTTCTTTTTTTTTTTTTTTTTTTTGCGTAATTTCTGAGTAAGTGTTCAACCACACTTCGAGTCTTACTGTTTCTAGCTCTATTTTCGTTTTAACGCCCAATTTTCGTAATCTAGCTTCCATATATCTCTAAATACGTTACATTAAGTTAAAATCTTGAGATTGAGGGGGTATTTTCCAAATTTTAGGACAATTTTCGAGGCACCAGACGCAAACGTTGAAAACCGTGTGCTTCTTATCGTTATCTTGATAAAAAACAAAGTTGTTTCCAATAACCAAATTTTTGGCTCAGAGTTCAAAATTGGTATTTAAAATATTTAAAGGAACAGCATAATTCATTATTTCATCAAAAAATTACAAACTACCAAGCCCTGATGCTAATATGCACCCTCACACTAGAACACCTCCACCGTCCTGATTAACTGATCCAAAGAAGTTCTTAAGATTAAGTCCCTAATTTTTTCTTCTACATACAATTGTACCAAAAAATACCCAAAAATGTTGAATTCATTTTTATCTGTAAGTAAGAAGTGATTCTAAAACGTTTTGAGCTTATTTAGCATTGATTTGCGACGAAAATCGTAAGTTTTCTGTTTTTCGCATGACCAAGAAAATTTCTGCGGGAAGAGTTCCCATTTAATCCAGCTAATCAGAGAACTTGGCGAACAATTTTAGGTGAAAATTAAATGTAAAATGTTTCATTTAACTCTGCAGAAACTTTTACAGCACTCAAATGTGTATTTTTCATAATTTTTGTAACTTTAAATCTCCGATCACGTTTTGTCAACTTTGCCGGTTGACCTTTTCTTACCTTGTTTTCGGTCCAATTCCTTTCTTTAAAGCATTTTATCAAGCACTTTACTATACAAACAAATAAATTAACTGATTTAGAGACATTTCAAACCAATTTATCACTACTGTGGGAAAAAAATTCAAATTTTGAATGGTGTTTGCTGTTTTTTACGAATACTAGCCATTTTACAGTGATAAGCACAATATTAAGGAATAAATAAACAAAAAAAAAAATAAAGCCAAATGACTTATAAGGGTCAACACAATGCAAAAATATTAATAAAACGGCATATGATAATTTTAATCAGGAATTTATTCGGAAATATTTGAGTGTACGATGACTTTTGTGGCGTGTTATTTCTCTGTCTCTTCTTTTTCCGACCCATTTCAAAAAGAAGTTCCGTCAATATTTTGAAAAAATCAATGGGTTGTATTTAGAATGACATAGGAATGATGTGAAAAAATATTGGACTTCATATTCGAATTCAGTTTCGAGTTATTTTGGTTTTACTAAAAAATTTCAAAGTGTACGAACACTTTTGGGAGACACTGTATGTAAGCTAATATTTATTTTCTTTTTAATGTTTATTCATTGAAATGATTATCATAAGAATTCCTTTGTGAAATTACATGCATATCTACATAAAATATAGTAAACAAAAATTCTCAATTTCTAGGTAAATATTGATGATCAAACTTTTTAGATTTAAAAAGAAATTCCCAACTCCCCTATTTCGGTGAGACCATCTTGTTCAGGTATTTTACCTTCTAATACTTGTACAATAACAGAAGACTCGAGAAGTGAGTTATCCCCGCATTTCAAATGACCTCTAATTTTTCCTTTCTTAAGGAAATTGGTTGCTCAAAACTTCATAAAAGAAATGCGTTTGAGCAAGCTTCAAGTTAGTCTGCATGCGTTCTTCTACTTATCAAAAGAAGAAACAATAATGATACTAACTTACATCCTTATTATATCCTTATCATTATCATCATCATCGCCATTTTTACTTCCTTTTACAAAAAAAGGAAGTATTGTATTCGCGAAAAAAAATTCACTCGAAATTTAGTCTTAATTTCCATTTCGCTCATCCCCAAATTAATGTTGAGTTTTTTTTTTTTTTTTTTTAACCCAATCACACGCGGATAAGTGCCTACGAACGTATAAACACTCGAAATATCCATTTTGACTTTCCCCGAGTTAATTACAACGACTTTTCTCGTGACGTCCGTATGTATGTGCGTATGGGCGGATGTACGTATGTGCGGATGTGCGTATGCGCGTATGTATGTCGTATAACACAAGAACGGTATGTTCCAGAAAGTTGAAATTTGGTACGTAGACTCCTAGTGGGGTTTAGTTGTGCACCTTTAATTTTGGTTGCATTCGGGTGTTTCTAAAGGAGTCTTTTGCCTTTATTTGGGAGGAAATCATTGTTAATTTCGTTGTATACTCAAGTGGTGTTATAATTTGGCGGACGCTTGGCGATATATCGCCAGTCTTAGTCGCCAAGATTTGCGCCAACTTGGCGACAAATTTGGCGATTTTTTAAATTTTTTTTAAAATTTGGTTTCAAATTGGCCACTGGTGGTGATATTTAGAGAGTAAACTGTTGAATCACATTGAAATTGCCAATTATAGGAAAATGACATTAAAATTGGAGTAAAAGGAAGTCATGTGATGTATACATCAGCTCGTTTAAATATTATAATTGTAATCATCATTATCATTTTATTATTATTATTATTATATTATCATCGTTATTATTACTATTTCAATAATCATAATTACTACTACTACTGCTGATGCTGATTTTGTTGTTGATAGTTGTAATTTTTTTTTAATTAATATTATTTTATGATTATTATTAGATTTTATCCAACTAGATAAGAAAAAAGTTTTTTTTTCTTATTTTGAATGCATCAAAACTTCCACTGTATTCATAATCTAGAAAAAGTAAAATTTTAAATCAAGATGTAAAAAGGAAGTTTTTTTCCTCCACTGTCGTGATCTTTTCAATGTAAAATTAGACACATAACTAAAAGAAAATATTTCTTTATCTTTTGAAAACGTACATAATTTAACGTAATGAACTATTTTTGCCCATGTTTTAGCATTAGCAATACGTTCCCTAACTGGAATTTTAATCACAAATTAATGCATTTTAAATTACTTGAGACATCAGCGTAAATTTGCTTTTTTTCATTATAATTAAAGATGAAAAAGATATTTTTAGATTCAACTCTTCTGATGCATGCTGACAAAAAGCACTGTAGCATATTTTGAGATGCATTTGTTTTTTACTTCAAGTTCCAATCAGAAACACGGATCAGCAAAAAATTAATGAATAGAAAACAACTATAATATTTGTGTAACATTTTGAAATAACTACTTCAAAAGCAAGTAAAATATCAGGCGTTTACAAGACACACATTAGAAACCCACTTAGCAGTTCTCAACACTTAATTGCCTAATCTTCATGCCTTTTCTCAACTAATATTTTGTCGCTATGATTAGCTTTCTCAGTATGTAATATAATGGGTCCTTTGACTCAAGTCGCTTGCCGGATATGATGGCGATTTAGGTCACGTGGTTCAAGTAGAACCAAGTACTTAACCACTTGATATTTGTCAGATAATTTTCAACGGCACCACAGAGCAACTGTCAAGTGCAAGTTCTTGACTTTCTTGTATGCAGATCGAAAGGAAAATATTTTCATTTGTAAGCCCAAAATAATATTTATAACTTACAGGTTTTATCCTACTTAAAATTCCATTTAGAAAGCTGAATACCTGAAGTGTCAGATATCTGTTCAGACATCGTGTAAACTAACCTTTATCGGAGATATTTTTGCAATTGACAGGATACTAATCCCAGAATACACACACTGATTTTTTTTTTATTATTATATGTTTAATCACGTCATTTTTATGTGAAAAAAGGTACCCTAAGTTCGGTACATTCATCCTACATTTCAACATTTAAAAAATAAAATTATAGATTAGATATGAAAAGCATAGATTTTCCGAGGATAGGTCTACGATTTTGAATCTGCGACTTTGAAAGGCTTTGAACACACCGACATTGGTGCAAGATGCTACTAAACAAGATGCAAGAACCACTACTAACCAGTAAATTATACAATATATAGGCATTTTATGATTGTCGACATTTATACATAATCATTAATGTAAATATAAAAAACAAAGGAAAAAGTTGCATTAAAGTAGTGAAAATTGCACAGAAGGAAAAAAAAAACTATTTTAGTGTGTCTCAATCATTTTCTGGATGTGAGAGAAATATTGCAGTATTTTACATACAAGTATACTTACTTGCATGCATTTTCAATAATATTTCATGTTTGCAATCAGTACATTTTTCTTCAGAAATTTAAGACAAGCTATTGTTACCTCTTTGTTTTTTATTTCTGTAGAAATCATGATGTCATAACCATGAATGCTTTGCTGGAATTTAGCATAAAAATTTCCCAACAGCTTATAAAAGGAACTATAGGAACTCGTCTTACCTGTAAAGAAATGAAACAAACATTAAAGAAGAAAAGCTGAAACATAAATCGAAGTACTTAAGCGATACATTTTTTAAAAATATGATTGTATTTAAGATAGCAAAGAATTTTAAAATTCAGTGTTTCCTTTAAACTTTTCATGTTAAATAAAGCTATAGTTTAATAATAGAAATGAAATGTCAACATAAATTTATAAAATGTATTAATGGAATGAATGCATGTTTATCCACATAAAAACAAAGTAGTTTACTGCCGTAGGAAGGCAAAGCGAGGTGCCTGCAAATTTTTCATTTTTCATTCTTTTGCATTTTTTTCATCTATTGCACTTGAGCTTTATTGTGCAAGCCTACTTATTTATTTTCCGCTCAGAAATAAGCAAGAAATATGAGTCAAACTTTTAATCATTTCCCTATTGTTAGTATAGAATCAAAAACAGTTCAGAATCTCATTTCTGCAGATATTGCATTTAACTTTATCACTGCATTATTGCAAGCTTAGTTTATAAAAAAAATTCAAAAGTATTAATTTCTTTTTTAAATTTTTGTAAATATTTTACTTCTGTAATAGATACACACACATCAAAAATAAGTTGTTAAGAAAAGATCTTTCTTTAGTGTATTACACTTCGTTATGTATATAAATTTCTCAAAAACTATCTTCAATAAGAGTGCAATAAACACGATGATTTAATTCTGTGAATTTTTTTTTCAGACTATATTGCTTTACGTGTTGATATTTTATTTCCTTTTTTATGCATTCAAAAACATAAACCACACGCTTCCTTTTTCTACGAACAATAAAAGGAATTTTTAATAAAAATATCATAATAACATGAAAACTACTGGTATTTCATGTATTATGATAATACCACCACAAAAATAAGACCATCACATACTTTAAATGTTGAGATTAAAAGGGATTATCATTAAAAAACGGTCCCATTCCAGAAAAAATCGGTAGCTGTCCGCTTGGGATTGACTTCCCAACTCCCTCCTCAAATCCTCTCTTTTTGTATGTTACCGTGCGGCCTTTTTGATCCACGAGTTATGACGTCGATCCGAAGCGGTTTGATGCCCATTTTTTTTTTTTTTTTAAATGGAATAGAGCTGATAGTTCCCCCTAAAAAATGTGTTGTTTGTTTTATCAGAACTTGTTTATGTTTCCGCGCGTTTAAAACGCGAAAATTCGTATACTGTCCTAAAAATTCATACAGGAAGAGAAAATCAAAATAAAATATATCAATCTTATTCCTTTAAATATTAATTGGTCTCTTCAATTTTTGCTATCATGCACTTTAGAGACCGTTAGAAAACGATCGATTTGAATCGGTTAGGATCACAGAAAGGAATTCCCTCACATCTGCTTAGAAATGAATTAGAAGATCCTTTAAAAATCCTTATAGTAATGTAATTCTTCCAAATTGGTGAAAATATTTGCAATAAAAATGCATCGTAAAATACAATTTATCATTCTTCATACCCCTTGTTTTTTACAGAAACAAATTGTTAGCGTTTCAATTTATTTTCTTTCCACAGCCTTATTGGGTATTGAAGAAATTTAAAAAGATTATGCATCAGTATTAGTAATGCCATTTGTATTCCACAAATCATACGAAAATAGAAAAAAAAAGTAAAGGTTTTGAATGCGGGAGCAATTTGATTATAAAAATGACATTTGTTATTCTTGAAAACGAAATTAATGTTATCACCGATAGATTTATCTTTTTCCCTCTGTTACTCAAGCGAACTCACATCATTACAATAAAACGACGAGTTTATTATTCTGCCAAACCAACATGTAAATGACGTTTTATGCAGTTCGCTTTTTATTTGGAACTGTGTCAAAACTGGAGCAAGTCATTTTTTTTCCACTTTGAGAAAAATGTTACTTTTTGCTGCTAAAATGATATTAAACATAAAAAGAATTTTTTACCCTTTTAATCGCAAGAAAAACTGAAACAAAACATTTCTTTTCCTAAAAGTTAGTGCTTAAAATGTTTTTTTTTTTTTTTGTTTTGTTTATTCTGAAGGAAAATTGACGATTGTTTCTTTCTTTAGCTGAAAAAATCTTTTACCGTATAGTTGTACTCAAAACAATATAGTACAAGATCCGGCTGCAGAATTACTACACTCATCGAGTTAAAAGTCAAAATGAAATTCTTATGTTACATTATGAACCGGACAATGTGTTTTGGCTAGGTTACCCAGAAAAAAGTACGCACAAGTATTTTTTTACCAAATTCATATTGTTTGACATTTTGGGGTAAAATTGATGCATTTGTTATTGAAAAAAACTATACTCTACTTCAATATATACCTGGAGAACTTAGAAAGTTTTGGTTGCCGTTGCGCATCTGACCGCTACCTATTCGCAGCCACATGTAAACGGGTACTATTTTGGCACATTTATGCACTCATAAAGTATAGTCATCATTTATATATCAAATTAAAACTTTTTTTTTTCTGAACGTGATAAACAAGGTTGCTGATGTAAAAGTTGCCACAAGGGTTGCCAGCCGTTAAAGATTGCTTAGAATGAGAGTTGGCGCTTTGCAATATTCGTTAGACATGGAAGGCGATAGCCAGCTCTACGCATGGGCGTATCCAGACAGGCGCAGGATAGGGCAGCTTCCCTCTCTCTTCGAAAATAAAAAATATGTAGAATAAAAAAGAACTTTGAATCAACGGTTGTTTCAATTCCTAAATTTATCAGAGTTCAGAACCTGTTCCTGAGTTTGAAAGCGTCTACATCTTCTTTGGGAGCTCATTCAAAAGGGAAAGTAATTGGTGTTTAGTTGGGTTGATAGCGCACTCATTTTAGAATTTCATTGCATCCAAAATCTTGGAATAAAGAGGGTGGGGAGGGGTGCTAAAAATCAGTCTCCTAACTGCCAAAATAATGGGCCTTCTCAGGTGTGTCCCAAACTTAATATTGTATCAGGGTGGAAATTCTCAATGGACTGAATCGAACTCCAAATTTCCCCGAATAATATTTTTAGCATATCGTCAAACAAAACTCTCCGAAGGATGATACTTTTGCCATATCGTCAAACAAAATTTGCCAAATAAGAACATTTTTGGGAGGTCACCGTGACCTCCCATCACGGCTCCCCTACGGCTGCCCCCTCCCCTCCTTTCATGGTTGAGCTGGATACTCCCTTGGTGGTACGAGATTTTAAAGTCATCGCTCATGCGTCAGTTGCTAGTGTTCTCGACCAACGGTGCAAGCAGTAGTACATAGAAACAAATTTCAACTGCTACAAAAGAAAAAAAATTGATACATTTTTGTGTGGTTACATTTAAAATCCCATATACATATAACATGTATTCTTTAATCAAAGGTAAAATTAATATGTATTTAAAAAAAAATTAAGTAATATTCTTGTTTTTCGAAAACATTTTTTGTTTAATATAATTGTCTTTTCATAAATTACTGAGGTCATATTCTTTTGCAAATATTAATCACTTATTCTAATTTTATAGATGAAAGGAATTTTACCTTTTATTGAAAAATGCATGTTATATGTATATGGGATTTTAAATGTATCCACGCAAAAATTTATTACTTTTATTTTTTTGAGCATTTAAAATTTGTTTCTATTTACTACTGTTTGCACCGTTGGTCGAGAACACTAGCAATTTACGCAAGCGCGATGACTTAAAAAACTCGTAATACCAAGGGCATATCCAGCTCAACCATGAAAGGAGAGGGGGGGGGGGGGCAGCCGTTGGGGAGCCCTGATGGGAGTTCACTGTAACCTCTCAAAAAAGTTTCTTATTCAGCACATTTTGTTTGACGAGATGGCAAAAAAAAATCATTAGTCGAAAAGTTTTGTTTAACGATGCGATAAATATCATTCGGCAAAATTTGGAGTTCCATTCGGCTCATTGAGAGTTTCCACCCTGACACAATTTGAAGTTCGTGGTGCACCTAAGAAGGCCCATCATTTGGGCAGTTAGGAGACTGGCTCTCGCCATCCCTGTCGAACGAATATTGCAAAGCGCCAACTTTTTCATTCTAAGCAATCTTTAACAGCTGGCAACCCCCATTTGAGGCAACTTTTGCATAGACAACCTTAGTTTATCACGTTCCGAAGAAAATTAGCTTTAATTTGATACATAAATGATGACTATACTTTATCAGTGCGTAAATATGACAAAATAGTACCCGTTTACATGTGGTTAGGAATAGGTAACGGCCAGTTGCGCAACGGCAACCATAACGTCTCAAGGTCTCTAGGTATAATTCTTTGAAGTATAGTATAGTTTAGTTTACATGAAATACTCCGCCAGATCAGTGACCGAAGCAATGGTTCGAACTGAATATACCATGCCTTGCCTTCAATCTACGAATTGCACCGAACCCTTCGGTCACTCGTCTGGTATGCTAATTCTGTATTAGATAACAGTTTGTGTGGTACTCTTGGCTTCCTTAAGAGGTTTTCCATCTCCAGCTCAGTCACTTTCCTAAGCAGGGCTGATGAATGCTAATATGAATGAAACTGCAGTCCTTGGCTGGAAATGAATGAGCTGGCTGTGTATTTCATGCATTTCTGCCTTAGCCCTGGATAATGGGCGGTAACTTACTGAATATAATATAGTTTATTTCAATAACAAATGCACCCCAAAATGTCTAACTCTATGATAAAATCTTGTGGGCATTTTTTGCTAGGCAACCTAGCCAAAACACATTGTCCTTTTTATAATTCATTATATAAATTTGGTTTTGAATTTATACTCGATGAGTGTAGCAATTCTGGAACCGGATCTTAGGCTATAAGGAGAATTTATTGTTGAAACTCCCGATATTAGTATTCTTTCTTACAAAAAATCGCAGCATTGTACCTGGCTTCGAGAACAAATTACTTCTAGTGCACATTTTTTACCTTTCGATGCAAACATTTTAGCACAAGAATTTCGATCCCATTTTTAGTCATTTTGAGCCCTCCACCCCCCCCCCCCCAAAAAAAAGTTTTTCTAACTACTCTGTATTTTCACAAAAAGCTTAATCCATTCTCAACTTTTTCTGAATCATCGTGCTGTGTCAGAATATAGTTTTCAAGAAAATTGTAGTTTATTTAAAACTCAAAATAAATGGTTGTATTTATAATGTGGGTAGGTGTCATTTTGATCCTTTTGCGCAACAAAGACATGCAAACACATTTACCGATGCTGAATCAGGGCAGAATCTCAAAAATGCTTCGTAGAACATACCATTGCAACAACTTGGAGAATTCATAATGTTTTTGTAAGCAAAAAGAGCATTTAGCTGCTAGTTTCAGAAATGCAACTGGAGTTGGTTATTTTGAGGGTATTTTAAACTTTTTAAAACTACGTCATTGTATATCCTAAAAATTTCTCCATCCTTTAAATAAACTGCATTTATTATTAATATCTCTATTTCAAGTTTACATTTACGTATGCATAACATGATGTTGGGAACTATGCGGATTTCTTCTCAGAGGGTCAAAATGCCCCCTGCCGTGATATTTCTCTCTCTCTCTACTTTTTTTTCTTAAAAGGAAAAGCCAAATAATTTTTGTGATTACCCCGATAGTTAATTATGTTTCCAAATTCTTAAGTGTTATAAATTACATTTTGAGCATTAAGGCATTTAACTGGACAATGAGTCCTTTCATATGCATGTGGACTTCAGAAAAAGTGAAACGTACATGTAAATGAAAAAAAAGATTCGCCAAACATCAGGTCTCAAAAATGAAATGATATTAAAAAGGAAAAATAAACAAAATAAGAACAATTTTTTCAAACACTTAAGGGGCTAACCATAGATGCTGCCACTTTTTTTCTTTTTTTTTTTTCAATATCTTTGAACACCCTCCTATTCTCTTTCGCAAAATCATGCACTACCTTATTCCCTCCCCCTCTTCGTCCCGCTATATTACATGAATATGTATTTGCTATTTTGATACAAAGCACTAAGTTATAGATCATTTTCACGCATTCATAGTGATATGTACATGGACCAGAATATTGTTTATTTTAAAATAGAAAGAATTACCCTCTCTGCACTTCTTCGCACGCATTCGTCCGTTTCTCTTTAATCAAAACTAGAGCGATAGGAAATCGGAGCTGAGGCTTTACTTGTGGTTCAGCTGCACTGTTTTATTTTGATTTATATTCCCTCTCTTAAATGATTCTATTTCATTTATTTATTTATTTATTTTATTATTATTATTTTTTTTTTTTTTTTGCAGTAGAAGACATTGCAATTTTTCTTTTTTAAAAGTTTTAAAGCGAAAGATGGTTTTTAAGTTAAAGCTTTTAACTAAAATCTAATTAAAACCTTAATCAGTTCTAACATTTTTGCATAAAAAATAGGATGTGTCGTATCGACCTACTGTAAAAGCCAAACTTTTGAATTACTGGAGTCATCAATCACTTTTGGGATTGGATAGTTAATTGATTGGGTATATCATTAATTTGTTTTCCTAAAAATATGTAAATATGTGTCATATGTATATATGCCCATCGTCTTCTCTACATAGTATAAAATGAAGTCCCCAAAAAGCGTCTGTGTGTTTGAACTCGCAAAACTCGAGAACTACCCGGCCGATTTTGCTGAAATTTTCACAATTTGTTCTTTTAAGTCCTGAGAAGGTTTTCAGACCAGTTCGAAAACAATTCGATGAATAGTTCTTTTTTTATTCCACATTAGGCCCAATTTTCACATAAAGTCCCGAATATGGGGGTGAAAAATTACTTGCAATTAGTAATATTACATATCGTTGGAAAGGGAAGAATTTTCCGCGTTCTACGCAATTTGTTCCAACGCTCCAACTTAATTGCGGCGGGAGTTATTGACGTTTTTAGCTCGAATTTGTTTAGGCTTAGCTGAAATTTAGGCGCTACTTTCTTCATTAAATCCATCAATAAAAAGCGAAGGAATTGTCCTAAAGTTTTCTTTTTGACAGCATTGGATAGAGCTGTTTTTTTTACTCCAGATCTAACTCGACCTTTGCTCGAAAGTTCTACCTTCTATCTTCATTAGAAAAAAAGTTACAAGCGAATTAAATGAAGTTCAAAAATTTGTTCTCTATTCAAGTTTTTAACCATTTTATTTTGCTTTTCCATGGTAACGCTTCTGAATCCATTATTTCCATCTTTCTCATTTTCAATTCTGAAACTTATTTTAATTTATGTTTCCATGGTTACGCTTTTTAAATCCATCTTTCTTATTTTATTTTAATTTCTTAAAAGTATTTTAATATCTGTCGTCATTGTTTGGAGGGGAAATTTTGCATGCTGATTTTTTTTTTCTTTTATTTATGCCTGATTATTGAATATACGTCACTTGACACAATTTTTGTTTTCAAAATAGACCGGGCAAAGTCGGGCAACGCAGCTAGTCGTTCATAAGAAGAGATTTATATACGTATTAAAATTGCCGTAGAAAGCAATCTGACTGACTACCACAGTGACTCGACAGGAAAAGCTCAAATCTTCGAAGCCATCAGACCCCGGATCAAGTCTCGGCTAACACGTTTTAGAAATATTTACAACAAAATTAAATAGTTAAATGACAGAAATAAAATTTAAAAAACGAGAGAACTAAACAATGCTCGAAATGCGTTAGTTATACACACGTGTTTCAACGGATACTCTGTTAATAACCAAAAGCTGTACACGCAACCATGGACAACGAAAAACAAAGAAAGGAAAGTGAGCGCATGTCTGACTTTTTGTCACTCAAAAAGCAACTACGTCACTTCCCTCCCGCAAAAGTTAGTGGGTCGAAATTCCAAGTCCCCTCATAAAAAATGTCACATCAAAAATGAATTCAATGGGAATACAAAACAAAATATTTATAATAAAATTGAACTTAAATAATCATTCACTGGTCTGCGCTATGCATTCATTATTTCGTTTATTCTTATTTAACCAGAAAATCGCCCTTCAAGGTATAACAGGAGAAAATTGCTTCTACATTTAAACGAAGCAATTGCCTGTTTGATGATATTTTGATACTTGAAATTTCAACCCTAACTCCAGTGGATGAACCCTAAACACCAGTATATAGCGTTCATTGTTGACCACTTTTTCGTTTCTTCATTCCCCTGAAATAAGTCTTACCAGTAAAACAGTTGAGTGACATAATCCAGTTCAGCCTTGTCAAAATAAAGCATTTCCCTGCATGTCAAACATTACCAAAAAAAAATACTATCAAATTATCATTCTATGGCGTGAGTTTCATTGTTGCTGAAGTCAGAAGCCTTACTATATATATATGAGGAATATAGATGTATGAGGATCGCTATATATATATATATATATATATATATATATATATATATATATATATATATATATATATATATATATATATATATATATATATATATATATATATATATATATATATATATATATATATATATGAGGATGCTTCGTTATAAAACGAAGTTTTAACATGCGTTTTGTTGTGTTCTTTATGCTTTAATGTCTCTCGGTTTCTCGAAACATTCACAAAAATCATCAGAAACTCCTTAGTTAATACAGTGGAGAAACAAAATTTTTATTTTATTCCTCTCAAATATTATTTCCAGATGGTGTCATAACACAAATATCCAAACACAAGCCAAGAGCAACCATGCTACGGGGCACAATATGCTACATGTAAGCTAAGTCACATTATTTATAATTCACTCCAAGCAAGATTACTTCAGAGGATTAAGCTCTTTCACTGACGTTTTCCACCAGCTTGTGTCCCAAGATTATTGAAAATCTATAGGACGTAATGAGCGCCAACAATGCTTCAGCCTGACCAGATTCATGCAAGAATCATTCAATTAACGACAAATACAGAACAGGCCTAAAGCGCTGTCTTCTACAGATGCTAAACACGGAGGTCTTCCACCAGATTGACATTTTGATGGATAGTCATTGTTTCCTCTCCTCTTAAATGGTCACGGATCAAGCTCTGAGATGATACGATAGATTAATCGAAAATTTAACATCTTCCACTCTGAAGTGAGCTTTGTTTCAAGGCTGACAGAAATTACTCGATCGGGAATGAATATTTTATGCTTGTAGTGGAAATGGGGTAATAATGTAGTTAAACAAAGCGTCGGTTTAATCTGATGGATTTGTCAATCTCCATTTTGTTCTGAAGCTAAGATTGTAAAAGAATGTTAAATGCGTCTTTTGAAATGATTTTCAATCTCGAGTTCTGCTGTTTTTGACTATCAAAAAGACGCCCTTGAAAAGTCAAGAGTTTTCCTCGAAAAAATATAAATATTAGTCAAAGCATCAAAAAGTTCATAACTCACATTTTTTTGTAATTTCTAAATAACAACTATATTTAAACGTAAACATTTTAAAAATTGAAAGCTCTAACTGTAGTTTTGTACAAAGAACAGATCAATACCAAACAACGTATTAATTTCGATGTTGCAAAAAAGAGATTGCTGTGTTGCAGAAACAAAAGATTTCATGAGATAGAATTATTAATTGTATCAAGATAACTTATATGTTTGCACATTGGTAAGAGGTTGACTGAGTTTACTAAATTACGCTTGTTAATAAACACTGCATTTTTGTGTCTGTTAAAAATGATTTGTACTGTCGTAGACACCGACAGTTGTCTCTTTGGCTGTGTAAGATCTTTTCAAGTACTTGTTTTTTAAGTATGCCAGCTAGATATAATTTTTTAAACACTTTTTTTAGCATATTTCCTACAATCCTATACTTTGACAAACTGAATCACGAAAAAAATGACATATAGTATACGAAGCAACAACATTTTAAAATGAAAAAATCGCAATATCTAAAAGTTACTGTTAAGAATGCATAATGATCAACGCCTATTTTATTGTTTCATTTTGATATTTATAACAAAACTTCCATTGATACATTTTCATCTCAAATTGAATAATAAATTGGCATTGCTTAGAAATCAAATAAAATGATGATTTTTTTTAAAGGTTCAACACATTTATTGATCCAGCTGTAGGAGTAATAATAATCTTATTTCTCATGAAAAAAAGTTTTTTTATTTCAATCAATTTATACCACTGCATTATATAGTTGTTGGATTTGAGACAATGATAATATCAAATAGTTGATTTTGTATCGTACTTCTAAAGAAAAGTTTTTTTTTTTTTTTGTGAGTTTCAAAATTATTAAACAATTTTCCGAAATAAAAATGTCAAAAATAGCAACAATTTCAAATCAAAAAAACACAAAACCAAGCTAAATGAAAAGCTTAAAGTATAAATTAGAACATGTAATTATCACGTTCTAACAAGTTTATCATTTTGGTTCATTTTCACTTAATAAACCTAGATATTTAAGCAAATTCTAGCATCATATCCTCAGGGAGTATCCAGATTATAGATTGCGAGAATTGAAGAAAAATAAACATTCTGTTAAACCTTTCTCTTTGAAACTGGCAGGACGTAATCATAATATAATTATCAACCTATTGATTAAATATGTATTCATTAGTTTTATTTTTCTAATTTCAACGTCACATTCATTCGAGAAAATATGTTAATGAATTTGTAAACTAATTCTTAGTGTCCATTGGCGGTACGGAATATAGTTTTATCGACGCAAAGGTGGCGAGGTTTTATCAGATTTTGACAGTTTGAAGGTAAACAAACCGAATTCATACTCACGAACAAAAATTTCATTAAATCATCCAACCGCAAAAAGATACTTCGAAAAAAATCGGCATTTAAATCATTTACATCAAATGTTTTAATTAAGTATTCTTAACCCAATTTGTTCATATTTTTGACTTGGAATTCCTTCCCTTGATCAAATGTTTTCTTTCACTTCACCGTACCCTACTCAAACAACTCTTTATTTAAATAATTTTTGATGTAAATATTTAACAACTTTTGTTTCCGGTGCATCAAAATCTCAACTGGTTCGTTCATCAATATATGAATGCCAGTTGAGATTTTGCAGGATTATAAAGAAAGTGATCAGAGAGACTGATGAAATACAGCTATAAAGCAAATATCAAAACGCCAAGTGGCGAAATTTCTTAATTGATAGAAACTTACGTGGAAAGAAACGTGTTCAGCAAATGATTGATGGATCTATCATTTACCAAACATTTTCTAAATCTGTCTGAAGTCTATTGGTCGGTGCAAAAGGAATAAATCAAACCCCTATTTATTTCCGATATTCTTTATTTTCGACGTCGAACCTTACATTTTCCATTAAGTTCTCGTAAATCTTTTTGGATTGTGTAGTGAATTCAAAAAGTTGAATATGTATTTTAAATTTGTATTTGTATTTTCTTTTTATTTATTAAGCACATAATAAACTGATTTTGGTTTCGTATTGCTGAAGACGCATAACGTTTCAGTTTCATTTGTTTCTTCACGCGTGTTAACGATGCATATTACTGAGTGGTATTTTCTCTCTCATGTTAATATATTTTTTTTTTTACATATTGTTTGATTTTGCAGCACATAATAAATTTTCACTTAATTCATTGCTCCTCTCCATGTGCTGTTTCCATGGGACTTTCTTTTTTTCTGCCTGTAAATGCTGAATATGTTTCAGGGAACTCATTATTTGTTACTCAACAGCACTAAAAAAAAATTATGCAAGGTTACCATTGCTGATAAATGTTACGCTGTCCAATTTCTGGAGTAAGTCGTGCCAATTTCTCAGAAAACTCTCATTGTTCAAGGAAACTTTCATAGTTGTTATATAATGTTCCATCTAGTATTTAAAAAACTGAGGTAGAATTCAAAGGGCATGCCAAACGATCAATATCGACGCAAAGTTGATAAAATCGTATAAACGAAACCAGCATTGCCCTCCCTGGCCAAGCGGAGAAAACTTTTTGCTTTGAGAGCTTTCTGTGAGCAGTAAAACTGATGTTGTGGGTTCGATTCCTCCAGTATGTCATTTCCTTTTTCTCTGTTGTAAAAATCAAAAGCGTATTGTCTGTAATTGAAAGAAATTTCGAATGAGCTAATGTTGCAGGGCGTACATTGATTATAAGAATGTATGAACCTGATAAATATTGAATGAACGAACCAATACCGAAGGCAAAGATTATAATCAAAGAGCTCTTCTGTTCTGTTGTTTTTGTAAAGCTGAAAGTCTCTCTGTCTGGATGTCCGGAAGATGTTTGGATCTCTGTGACGCGCATAGTGCCTAGACCGTTCGACCAATTTTCATGAAATTTGGCACAAAGTTAGTGTAGCATGGGAGTGTGCACCTCGAAGCGATTTTTTAAAAATTCGATGTGATTCTTTTTCTATTTCAATTTTAAGGACAAAATTATCAGAAGATGAACGAGTAAATTTCGAAATTATCATAACGTGGAACCGTAACATGGGCACAAGTCAATTGGCGAGATACGAAATTATCATAACGTGGAACTGTAACATGGATACAAGCCAATTGGCGAGAAAATTCACCATACATTATTTGTAAATCGAACCAAAAGACCTTTTAATTTTTCTATTACGGGCAAAGCCGTGCGGGTACCACTAGTATGATATCAAAGAAATTATGGGCATATGGTTGCTAGTTTCAAGTACTGTAACTAACTAATTTATTTTTATACTTTAAATGAAGAACTTATAAAAAGAAGTTCTTACCTGATCATCCAATATCTTTGAACTACTTATATCATCAACTAGTTTGAAATATAAGTCAACTTAAACTTAAAAATAAGCAACCATCTAAGGAAATCTGAAGCTTATTTTTTGTTAATGTATAACCTTTCCAACAATTTCTCTGCAACCTTACAAAGACGGCTGGTGTGACTTTAGACGTAAATTACTAATACCTTACAGCACAGTAACATTACTGTCGTGTAACGTAACCAAATTGATTTGTTACTTTGCACCAGTTATATCAGTGAAAAACTCCAGAAAAAGTGGAAGCTGCTGCCACCTTTTCTTATGTAGTAAGGCCACACCAAAAGTATTTTTACTGAAAATGCCTCATTCTGCTTATTTTTTTTTCTATTACAGCAGCTGATTTTTTAACCATAGATAATTAACTTATTGAAAGTTTTATTTTCACTAACATTTCACTGAAAATGAGGACATTGGTTATTAAAAATTCATTATTTTTATCAAAACGCCCTTTTTATTCCTGATGCATATTCATTGCATCTAAAATGCGTGTTATGTGCTTGTGAAAGTCGTTGGAATATTTTTTTCAGCATAATTTTTTTTTAAATACTAATTTAAAAACAATATGATCCTTCACATTTGGATTCCGAAGGTAATGTCTAATTGATAATTTTCTCGAGCTTCTAAACCATTATTTCCCAAATTTTTCTTGCACAGGCAACCATGAAAAAGTATTCCTTAAGTCATAGACCGCCTCTCTCCCTTTAAAATTTCACTGAGATCTTTTTAACAAACTTCTATCGTTTTATTACTCTAATTGAAAGAACAGTAAAACTAAAAAATCTGCCCTTTTCTTTATCGGAAACATATTTTAATTTTAGTTTAAAATTTGGAAAAAAAATGCTTACCCTTCTTTCTGATTTAAGTTTTTAAGGACAACTACTCAGTTTTTTTTTTTTTTTTTTTTTTTTTCAATTTTACGACAGCAGCACTTCAAAATCTTCATTTTTCATAAAACTGCAATTCATGAAAACCTTGCAGTCGACATTTTGGTAAACCTGTATCAGGAAAATAGTGCCAAACATCATATGGAATTCGTTACTCTAAAATAACGTAGCATTTTACTGGCCTTAAGCTTTTTGTACTATAAATTATATTTATGGTCTTTTAAGTAATATGTAAAGTTTCTGAAACTAATTTGCTGGCTTCTTGAATCCGAAAGATTCATCGAAATCTGTTTGACTCTTAGCACGATTATTGTTTGCAGTGCATGCCTCTGTCAGCAATACATGAAATATTTCCGTCATCAGAAGAGAAAAAAAAATCTGGGAAGCAAAAATGTGGAGTCGGGGGAAACATGATCTACTCCGGCTCCGACTCCTTTACCCCAAAATCAGTCCGACACCGGCGGAGACTCTGAGTTCGCAAGCACTGGTAGAGTTGTGGACTTGGAGGGAAAATAACCGATTCCAACTCAGATTCCATTACCCCAAAATCGGCCCAATTCCGACTCCGCTGCCCTGCTAAAAGTATTGAACACATTTTGATGGGTACTTTTTTTAAATTTTAGTACGAATGCAAATTACGAATTTTTTATTAAAAATATAATCATCAATATTTTTTTTTTTTTTTTGTAAATTGATACAATGAGAAGCAAAGGGATGTAAAGTGGACATGTTCAAGTTTTGAGTAAAATGCGTTTAGATTAGGTTCTAGAAAGGGTTTCATTTTTAAAAAATTTTCTAAATCATTCTGTATAACAGCACTTATCAGGCATACTAGTATCAAAGACCAATTATCTTTGCTAATACTATCACTTGCCACAGGACAGAGGAGGGGATCACCTACCATTTGTACTGGATATCTCCAAATTTTTAATTTTGCCACTTACATCCCTTTGCTTCTCCCTGCCTCATATGTTGTTGCACGCGAAAAAAACATTTCTGTTGCGAATTATTCGCAATTTCTTAAGATTAAGTATACAAAAGAAAATTTTATTTATCTTCTTTTAGGTTTAAGATAATTCTTTTCGGAAGTAAATCCAACAAGTGTCATAGTTTCAATTTATCCTACTTTAAGTAAACACATGTGTGATTCGACAATGCATGAAAACAGTGCTACCATAAAGAATTATTCTTCAATTTTAGATAAAGTCAGGATCTTGAAAGATATGAGAAAAATTTTAACCCATTGTGATTTTATACAGTAGTTAAAAAACATTTCTGTACTATTTACATAAGCTCTGTGCAGAAACATAACAAGAAATATGCCTTTTCCTTTCCTCAATTCCTTTTATTTGAATTCCTTTCTCCGACGATTTAAAATGCGGTTCACAGAGGGGATTTATTTATTTTTATATTTTTGTAATAGTTACATAAAAACTTGGGGAGGAAAGGTAAAGAGAAGTAAAGAGAAGTTTTTTTTGCCAGCAATAATTTTAACTTTTTCTTTGTTAAAAAAGAAAACTGAAAAAAACGTAAACATGCGAACATTTTTCTGTCTCTAAATTCATAATAGCTTTTTCAGCGGAAAAAAAAAAGGAATTTCAAATAATCATGTCCTGAAAGGAAGCAATTTTCTGCTTTTATAGTGAAATTGTATCTTCAAATTGCATTTTTGAATTCTGTGCTAAACATAGAAAATGACGTTTATGGAGAAATTCAGAACTTGAGCAAAATTTTCTTCCATGAAGTTGTAAGAGGAGAACAGTCTTCGAGGAAATGTACCGGGAAAAAAGATATAAGAAAAAAATGCCAAAGATTTAAATAAGTAGTAAAAAATACTTTTATATTAACTAATAATAATTCTTTGACATACTTTATTATTTCTTTAGGCATTTTACAGTTATTTGCGAACAGGGCCTGGATGATGTACGAAGGTTAATTGTCCTGTAATTGCATATTTTGGCTTCTTTTGACATTTATGCAAATAACTGCATAAAAATTGTAAATTTTCAAAATAACTGCGCATTGCTGGGTTTTTCACTCAATTAGTTAGATATTTTTCACAAAAAAAGACTGCAAAAAACTATATCGTTCTTCTTAAAGAACAAAAACAATGACAACCAGTGGACTTTCTCTAATCATCAAATTTTTTGCACTGAATATTAATGCGCATGCTATTTTATGTGCTTATCTTTTGATAAAAGTAAATGTTCTTCAAAAATTAAAAGAAGAGAAAGGTTCTCCGTGTTTTTATTCCAATGTGAAAACTTTCTTTTAATGAATAAAAAGTTTTAGAGCATATTTTTTAAAGTTTAGTGCTATTTTTGGAAGTATTTAGTGCATATTTGGATGCATAGTTTAATGATTTTACTATGCATATAATACGGACTCTATTTATGATATTGAAAATTATTATACATTTTCGGATAATGGTTATTTTCAATGCTCTTGATATTTTACATTGTTCAAAGCATCTATCATAAAAGGCAAACTAAGAAGTTAGTAACCGGAAAAATATATTTCATGTGAAAGTTTCAGCCTGCTTATTTTTGTATACAAATGTAACATGTGATTTTTAGTAACAAAGACTATATCCGGTCTGCCCCCTTCTCGCAGGGGAGCGTAAAATGATAGTGAAACTAATAAGAATAGAATAATTACGTTTTCATTTTAGTGTTGAAATAAAATTGGATTTTCAGTTGAAATTAGTATTTTGTTGCCAAATGTAAGGTAAACTTTACTGAACTGTAAAAAAATTTCTAAACGTTACTGGTTATTTCCGTGAAACGTCTCAGGATTTCACAGGTTTTCACCTATTTCCCCGTAAAAACAAGTATCTTCGCAAAAAGTTTCCTGAATCGCTACAATCTGCACGCATGCCGACTTTTCACAGTTGAGGAAATTATTTTTAGCAACCCGTTTAAAGATTGAATGAGCGTGTTTATTAAGTGTATCTGCCAAAGCTCGGTTGCGGTCTGTCCAGATCGATTAAGCTCCCATTGACAGCAAAAAAAATTCAATGGATAGCTACAGCTTTGCAAGGCAGGGAATTGCAGGCAAGAAATATGCTTGGTTCTTTCTTGCATAGCTTTGGCCGTGGTCGCTCTAATTTATATAGAGTTTTCTTGGTAAATGAGGAAGGTTCTAATCAATTACACTAAACCTACTTAATATTGCTAGAAGGTTCTAGAGACAAGACTGTTTTTAAAAGGGGAGCTTTTGCAATTCTTCTAAAAGTTTCAAGGTTAATTTCAGAAAGGTTATTGACTTTTCGCCGAAAACGTTCCTGGTTTTTCCAAGATATGTTACTGGTAAAATTTGGGCACATTAGCTGCCTATTATTTTCCAGGAACTTTTATGAATCTTTTTACAGTGTATACCTAGTTTTTAAGTGCATACGATATAGAAAGAATAATTGATTCTGTTTAAGATAAGAAATAGTCCACTGTGCCTCATGTCCAGATAATTCTCGAATATGTCAGGTAAAGAAGCTCATTGGAGTATTCGTGCCTCATGTCCGAATAAGACATATAATAACACTATCACAATGACTCTCAAAAGCGTTCGTACACTTACGATTTTCAGTGAAATACGCCTCTATCCATTGGTAAAATTAATACTTTAGAATAAGAATTAAAATATAAAATCTATGATCTATTTTCAACAAAACTACATGAAAATTTTTAATATCGTAATAAAACTTGATTTTTTAAGAAATTAATAATCAAAAAGTGCCAGAAAGTTTATCTCACAAAAGTCTTCGTACACTTGGAAAAAATATCTATATATTAGTAAATAATATAAATTTTTACTAAGTTATTATTTAGTAGAATATCATGCAGTATCAACAACAGCTTTTAAACGTCTGTAAATAGATTTCATTGTTTTTCTTTCTTTTTTTGTACATTTTCTGAGTAAGTGTTCAACTGCACTTCGAGTCTTACTGTTTCCAGTTTGATTTTTGTTTCAAACTGTATTTTCGTAATCTAGCCTCCAGATTTCTCTAAGTATATTACATGAAGTTTAAATCTGGCGCTTGAGGAGATATTTCTAACCTTAAGGACAATTTTTGAGGCACCAGACGCAAACGTTGAAAACCGTGAGTTTTTTATTGTTATCTTGATTAAAAAAAATGTTTCCGATAACCAAATTATAGGCTAATTGTTTTTTATTGGTTTTTAAAATATTTAAATGAGCAGCATGATTCATTATTTCATCAAAAAATTACAAACTACCAAATACTGATGCTGATATGCATCCTTACACAAGAACACCTTCACCGTCCTGATTAATTGGTCCAACTAAGTTCTTAAGATTGAATTCCTCATTTTTTCTTCTATTTACAAGTACACAACTATTTAACCAAAAATGTTTAATTTATTTTCATCTCTAATTAAGAAGTTATTCCAAAATGTTTTGAGCTTATTCATCATTGATTTTGCAACGGTAAGCGTAAAGTTTCTGTTTTTCGCACGAACAAGTACGTTTCTGCTGGAAGAGGTCCCATTTAATCAGAGAACTTGGCGAACAATTTAAGGTGAAAAATTTCGTAAAATGTTTCATTAAATTCTGCAGAAACTTTTACAGCACTCAAATGTGTGTTTTTCATAAAATTTTTAATTATTAATCTCCGATCACGCTTTAACTTTGCCGATTGACCTTTTCTTACCTTGTTTTCGATCCGATTATTTTCTTTGAAACATTTTAGCAAGCACTTTATTGTAGAATGTATGAATCAACTAATTTAGTGTTATTTCGAAGTGATTTACCGCTACTATGATGAAAAAAAAAAAAACTTTGAATGATTTCGTTGTTTTTTAATAATACCAGCATTTTAAATTATTAAGCAGAATATTAGGAAGTATATAAACAAAAATTTAAAGCCAAATGACTAATAAGTGTCTACACAATGCAAAAATAATTTTAAAAAACCGATACATAATAATAACCCATTTCAAATAGAAAATCAAATCATATTTGAAATATATATATATATATATATATATATATATATATATATATATATATATATATATATATATATATATATATATATATATATATATATATATATATATATATATATATATATATATATATATATATATATATATATATATATATATATATATATATATATATATATATATATACAGAATGTTACGCAGAACGACATAGAAATGATGTGAAAAAAATGAACTTCAAATTTGAATTCATTTTCGCGTTATTTCGGTTTTACTACAAAATTTCAAGGTGTACGAACACTCTTTGGAATTCCCTGTATATATAAATTATAAATATTCAAATACTCTTTGGGGTACACGCAATATATCGGCAATATACTGTCTTAGCCCTGGCTTAGGGGCGGTGACTTACTGCTAACTATTTAGCAATATTTTAGATTTCGAACAAACTTTTTAGTAATTAAAATGAGCAGTGAATAATAAGAATTTTTTTAGCACCTCAAAACCTAAAGATATTAATCGCTACCTTAGCATTTCCCAGCAAGTGTTTTGGACTAAACGACTGTTACCGTTGAACCACGTATTAAACTTCATACCAAAAAAATAAAAACAAGAAAACATCCAGCATCCCCTCTGGTATTCATTTGAATTTCGACGCCTTAAATTCAAATTATATTCCTGCAAGGTCCTACTCGTTGGGTTTCTTGTTTCTACAAATTACTCCTATTGCAACTAAAATTGCAGAAACCCTAATTTGAGTATGATTTTCAAAATTTAAATTAATTCCGAGGGATGAATGCTGATGTCTAAAGATAATTGTGTAAAGTCGACAGGGTCGGGTACAAATCAAGTCAATTCTGAGGAACATGGATCTCATCAATTAGGAGGACGGAAATGCTATCGGAAAGGTCCGTTAATTAAAGGAGTTTCAATCATAAACATAGGGGCTGGGGGAACTACGATCAAGTGAAAACAGTAAGCAGTCATGATTGCTCATAAGGTAAATTTAGTATTTGATTTAAGAGGGGGTGTTTCACTCTGTCCGCTCTTCCACATACGATTTAAATGTGCATTATTAACTACTAGAAGATCGCCCGTTAAAATATGATGTGAAAACTGATTCTACATTAGAGCGAAGCAATTGCTTGTTTGTGATAGGTTGATGGTTGGAAATTTTACCTTAACTCCAGTGGATTAACCCTAAATTCCAGTACATAGCGTTCATTCCAGACCTCTTTTTCGTTTCTTCATCCTCCTAAAATGACAGGCTTACCAGTAAAACAGTTAAGATACCGGATCCAGCTACGACTCGTCAAAATAAAGTATTTCCCGTCGTGTCAACCATTACCAAAAAATATTGTCAAATTATCATGCCGTGGAGCGAGTTTCGTTGTTGCTGACGTCAGGAGCGTTACTCGGTCATTGGCTATTATATATACGAGGATGGTGATTGCATTAATAAAATATATACAAAATTTTAATTAAAATATCCTTTGTTGTCAAAATATAATTTTGGAAGCGTCTAGTTCGCTCTCATTGGCAATAATGCTATAATTGCATAAAACATATATTCTAAGCAGAATGGAAATGCTGCCACTAAACCAATAAGCTCAGTAAACTCGATACGTTCTCAAAATATTAAAATACTCCCACGATGTATAAAATCCAATGCATTGAGAAAAACTTTTGAAGTTTGATATTTTTCTAGCAATTCAAACATCCAACCCCAAACAATATTGGCCAGAATTTCAACTTCGAGATTCGAAGAAAAGAGTAAAATAAATAAGCCCAAACGTAAGATAAAATAACAATTTTATCTGTAACTGATAAACCCTGCTCTCAATTTAGCTGCAGAAAAAAAATCGATACAACATCGGTGGTTCGGTAAGCAAGCCATCCATCATCATATAAATCTAGTTTTGCGATAGGAAGTTGCGCTTAAATCAAAATGAGAAAGTCTCGGCCATAAATGTAGCTATTTAGATGAACCGTCTGCTTTTCTCGAAATAAATGAGGTATGATTCGAGCTCGACGAGTGCGTTTTATCTGATTGGTGGTATAGATAACAAAAAGCGATTTGGTAAGGAAAGTAGTTTTGCTTCAATCGAAAATGCGATGAAAATAATTGCCTCTCTTCTCTTGCTCTGTTCTTTCTCGACACGAGAAGCTGGATCTTCTTGCTTTCGGAAAGTATTGAGGCTCGCAGATGCAATGATTGAGTTATTAAAGTGAAACGTATGCAGAATATTACGTAATCTTTTGATCTAGGCATTGGGGTTTTTGAAGTAAAATAATGCAGCATCATTTATTGGCAATATTTAAACCTAAGCACCCTTTAAAATATAAAGCCAAAAACTCGGACTAATTTGTGTCAAAATCAAGTCGAATTTGAAAATCCTGGGTTTCCGGTAAATTCAATAGTTTCGTGCGTGCTTTTTTTTTTTCGTCTGGAATGTAGCCGAGTTTTCTGGGCTCTACTGGTTCCACAATTGTGGTAAGCGCGATGAACTCTGGGATGTGATGTAATGTATCCTTAAAAGACTATATTTATTTTAAAAGTGTGTGGGAAAAACAGTATCGTTGTCAAGTTACATCTGCACTTACCCATACCCCCAAGGACCTATCCCCCCACTTAAGTGTTAGGCGGAAGAACGAATGCCCTCAAAACTGATATCAAAAACCCTCTTAAATCCCTTGGACTGAAAAAAATCAATGGTGCAGTCTGTGCCATGGAACCCCCCCCCCCCGCCCCCCTTCCTTTGGTTGCCTCTAATATGCATGATTACTGCAATATATCACGAAATTAGACAAGTCTTATAGAAAAACCTTAAAAACAACTATAAAGATAACTTTCGGGTAGCTTAAAACACATACACAAAATCACAGGCTTCACAAAAGAGCTAAAGAACAGCTAAGTTACAATTAAATAATAATTTTTATCAAACTTGGAGACATTTGAGGATTTCTTGCCGAAATTGGCGACAAAATGAATGCCTGCTTGGCGATATCTCGCCAAGTGCACATACTTACTTCTATATTAACAGCTGCGTAAGCAGAGGGAGAAATATAAACTCTTAGTAATAGTGCGGAAAAGTTGCTTTTAGTGGAAGTATTTTATCGTTCTTGAGGATTTTAATCGCAAACAATATCTTGAGGGTTCGCTGACACTTTGAAATTGACCAATACCGCGTCAAATGTCAATACATCGTAATGATCCGTTTTTTGAGAACCCTCAATGTCATTGTTTCTGATTAAAATCTTTTTACATGACCTTCATAAAATACAGCTTTTTCGCACTATTACTTAGTGTTTAAAACGGTTTTATTTTTTATTCCATCCTAGTGAACAGGGAAAACAAAATACAAGCAAAGATATTTTCAAATGAAAATTAATGGAATGACCTAAATATTTCGAAATGTTGCAACGCATTAAACGCATAAAATACAAAAATAATATGTATTAATTAAATTTGTACGAATACGTACTAGATTAAACATGCATGCAATAATACATACTATAATGACGAGTTGACAAAACTGAATTCAGTGCAAATTTAATAAACTAGTAGTAAACCCATTAAATGAATACAAGTCATATGTGTTAGTTTCAAATGTATATCAATATTTACCAATGTTTTCAATAGCGATTTTTCCTCTTATATAATTTATGTAAACTGTTACATAATTTATGCAAACTGCTATACATAATTTATGTAAGCATGTAACGCTTTTGCAACGCTAGGCGAAAAACACAAGCTGGGGGTTATATCCATACTTGAGATGATTACCGTTATGCAGTTTACTGGGAGTATCTATATAATAGTTCATAAAACATCGTTAATTAATTTATTAATTATCTGTTGAAACTAAAGAGCTCTACCCTGAAATGAAATGATTTTCCAGCTAGTACTTTAGGATTGGTTTATTAATTAACAATTCAGTTTCATATTTGTTACCGCACTATATATGCACTCAAAACTGCAGATTTTATGGCATTAGGTTCGATCAAAGCATCATTAATTAAAGCCTTGTTCAATGTAATGCATACTAGTATTTACAACTATTTTATGTTAATGTAATATACAACAACTTGATTCTCAGATATGCGTTTTCAATTAATTTTTTCCTAACAACATTTTGTAAAAACTAGTTATCTAGCGCTTTCTTTGTATATATATATATATATATATATATATATATATATATATATATATATATATATATATATATATATATATATATATATATATATATATATATATATATATATATATATATATATATATATATATATATATATATATAAAGAAAAGTACTTCAAAAGAGCTTCTTCGAAAGTGCGTGCGAACAAAAATTGAAAAAAGTACCTGGCTAACTTCGCAGGAAAATGTTCAATGCTTGTAATTCTTCTTGAGACTTGAAAAGTTCAAAACCAGTTCAAAAAAAGTTCGAATGGTAGTTCTTATTTTATTCTAATTTAGGACACAGTTTCGTATAAATTCCTTAATATTGGTTGGAAAAATACATTCACAAATTAACAATAATGTACCAGTCGAGAAAGCGGAAGTGTTTACATCAGATGCAGTTTGCTCTTTATATTATCCAACGTAATTAGAACCAGAGCTTTAGGAGTTTTTAATTCATGTTTTTTTTTTTTTTTGTTTTATTCAATGCTTGCCTAATTCTAGTCAGTTCTGAGCTCGAAAGTTACATTAACAAAAAGTTCCTTTTAGAACTAAACGAGCTTACTTTACCATATATGACCATCGATTTCCTTTCATCAGATCATAATTCTCTGAATTAGCTATGATTACAATTATGTCAACATTATTTTTTAACATTTAAAGCTGATTTCTAGAAAACAAATATGCGTCTTTCATGGAAGAAAAAACGATTTGATGATATATATATATATATATATATATATATATATATATATATATATATATATATATATATATATATATATATATATATATATATATATATATATATATATATATATATAATATATATGCATATGACATAGAAATCATATCAAATTTTATTTATCAAATCGCTAGGTTTTATTTTTTAGTAAATTTCAATCGTTTGTAAACATTCTGTTAGTACGTTTTTAAAATAAATCTATTTAAGTGAACAATTTTACGAAAGACAATTTGAAGAATGAAGTTACAAAAATTCTGTCAATGTACAGTTTTGAATCTGAATAAGAAAAAAAAAATATGTAACTAAACAAATAAAGTAGCAGCAACTTTTCAAAGTTGCAAAGGCAGATTTTTTTCGTTTCAAAAATTTCGGTGATTTGCAAAAAAATAATTATAATAAAAGCATTAAAATAAGTATTTTTTATGAAAAACATTATCGTTTGCAGCTATTTCATTGGGGCAAAAATAATACAGATTGAATTTTTTCTATCGTTGCCAATTATCAAAAATGAGTAAACAACCATTCAAAAAAAAGTATAAACAAGTACAGTGGCTCCCAAAAGTCTTCGTACACCTACGACTTTCAACGAAACAGGTCCCAATCCATTGGTTAGAATTAATATTTCGGAATAGGTATTTATTTATAAGATCTATGATCAATTTTTAACAAAACTACATGAAAAATTTTTAAAAACTTATTTTTAAAAAAATCAAAAACCAAAAAGTGCATGAAATTTTATGTCACAAAAGTCTTCGTACACTTTATAAAATGTCCATATATTATTGAATAATCTAACTTTTTATTAAGTTATTAATTAGTAGAATATCATACAGTATTCATAACACCTTTTAAACGTCTGGGAATAGATTTCATTCTTTTTCTTTCTTTTTTTTGCGTAATTTCTGAGTAAGTGTTCAACCACACTTCGAGTCTTACTGTTTCTAGCTCTATTTTCGTTTTAAAGCCGTATTTTCGTAATCTAGCCTATAGATATCTCCAAATACGTTACATTAAGTTCAAATCTGGAGATTGAGGGGATATTTTCTAAATTTTAGGACACTTTTTGAGGCACTAGATGCAAACGTTGAAAACCGTGTGCTTCATATCGTTATCTTGATTTAAAAAAAAAAAAAACAAAGTTGTTTCCAATAACCAAATTTTTGGCTAAGAGTTCGAAATTGATTTTTAAAATATTTAAAGGAACAGCATGATTTTGCTACCATGTCCTGATGCTGATATGCACCCTCACACTAGAACACCTCCACGGTCGTGATTAACTGATCCAACTAAGTTCTTAAGATTAAGTTCCTAATTTTTTCTTCTACATACAATTATGCAAAAATTTAACCAAAAATGTTGAATTCATTTTTATCTGTAATTAAGACGTAATTCTAAAACGTTTGGAGCTTATTTATCCTTGATTTTGCGACGAAAAGCGTAAGCTTTCTGTTTTTCGCGCGATCAAGAACATTTCAGCGGGAAGAGGCAACATTAAACCCAGCTATTCAAAGAACTTGGCGAAAAATTTTAGGTGAAAATTAAACGTAAAATATTTCTTTTAACTCAGTAGAAACTTTAACAGCACTCAAATGTGTATTTTTCATAATTTTTTTCAACTTTAAATCTCCGATCACGTTTTGTCAACTTTATCGGTTGACCGTTTCTTACTTTGTTTTCGGTCCGATCACTTTGTTTAATATTGTATTGTTGTAAAAATGTTGAATTCATTTTTATCTGAAAGTAAGACGTAATTCTAAAACGTTTTGAGCTTATTTATCCTTGATTTTGCGACGAAAAGCGTAAGCTTTCTGTCTTTCGCGCGATCAAGAACTTTTCTGCGGGAAGAGGCCCCATTAAATCCAGCTATTCAGAGAACTTGGCGAAAAATTTTAGGTGAAAATTAAACGTAAAATATTTCTTTTAACTCAGTAGAAACTTTAACAGCACTCAAATGTGTATTTTTCATAATTTTTTTCAACTTTAAATCTCTGATTACGTTTTGTCAACTTTGTCGATTGACCTTTTCTTACCTTGTTTTCGGTCCGATTACTTTGTTTAAAGCACTTTATCAAGCACTCTACGATACAAACAAATAAAATAACTAATTTAGAGTCATTTCTAACCAATTCACCACTGCTGTGGGAAACAAATTCTAACTTTGAATGGTGTTTGCGGTTTTTTACGAATACCAGCGATTTTATAGCAATAAAGACAATATTAAGGAATAAATAAACAAAAAATTAAAGCCAAATGACTTATAAGGGTCAACAGATTGCAAAAATTAATAAAACGGCATATGATAATTTTAATCATGAATTTATTCGAAAATAGTTGAGTGTACGATGACTTTTGTGGCGTGTTATTTCTCTGTCTCTTCGTTTTCTGACTTATTTGAAAAAGAAGATCCGTTAACATTTTGAAAAAAAACCAATGGGTTGTATTTCTAATGACATAGGAATGATGTGAAAAACTATTGGACTCCATATTCGAATTCAGTTTCGAGTTATTTTGGTTTTACTAAAAAATTTCAAAGTGCACGAACACTTTTGGGAGCCAGTGTATGTTTACCAAAAACTTATTTTCATTCAAAAAAATATCATTAATAAATTTAAAAAAATAGTTTCGATGCAAAATAGATAAACTTATGGATTAAAAGACTTCTGACAAAAACGTTCTACGTTTAATTATACTTAAAATGCATTTACACGTTTCTTTATTTTTAATATTTTGAATTAATAATAAATCATTCATTATCTAAAGTTTTGATTTTTGTTTTGTAATATTTTGCATGCGTTTAAAATTGAATTTTTTAAAGAAATTATAGATGTGGATCGGTAAATTGTTAAACTCTAATGGCTTAAGCCAGATTTTAAGCCTTTAGCAACTAAGTTAACGTACAGTAAATATTTGAAAATATAGATTTTGAATTTAGGTTTTTGTCGGGTAAAATTACGTCTTTCTGCTCGCATGTAAGTCTGTGTAAAATACCACAGAGCTAATAGTACCAATCCCTGAATCTTAAATAGCTTTTTACACTCAAAACCATTCATGTTTCTTATATTTATTGTAAGTCATAAAAGCGATAAGTAAGCAGCACTTTTCTCATATTGTTTCGTTTATCTACAAAGTAAACCCAATGCTCCAATTAAAAATACGAATTAAACTAGATTTTCCCAGTAATAAAACGAGCTATGTGTGCATCACATGACTTCATTTTAGTCCAATTTTAATGTCATTTTCCCATCATTGGCAATTTTGATATGATTCAATAGTTATAGTCTAAATATCACCACAGGGGCCAAATTGAAACCAGATTAAAAAAAAAAAATAGCCAAATTTGTCACGAACTTGGCGACCAAAAGACTGGCGATATATCGCCAAGTGCCCGCCAAATTATAGCACCACTTAATGCCCGCCAAATTATAGCATACATCGAAATTAACAATGATTTCCCCCCAAAAGAGGCAAAAGACTCCTTTAGAAACACCAGAATGCAACCAAAAGGGGAGGTGCACAACTAGACCCCACTAGGAGCCTACTTACCAAATTCAAATTCTTGAGTATGCGACATACATACGCACATACACACATATGTACATGCGGACGTCACGAGAAAAGTCGTTGTAATTAACTCGACGAATGCCAAAATGGATACTCCGGATTTTTATACGTTCTTAAGCACTTATCCGCGCGTGGTAGGGTTGAAAAAAAAAACTCAACATAAATTCGGGGGTAAGCAAAATGGAAATTAAGGCCGAATTTTGAGTGAAAATTTTTTCGCGAATACAATACTTCCTTCTTTGTAAAAGGAAGTAAAAAGGCTTAATATTTTTAGCGTACTTGGCATTTTGGTGTATTTATTTGTCAAATCAATATAAACTGCAGTGAGATGAGAAAAAAATTAAACAATAACGGAAACGGAGATCATTTGGTAGAAAAATGGAAGAGACGCCAGTAAATTGTTAGAATTATGGAGTCCAATCAGTAAGATATATTCGAACCTTTTTCTGTAAATGGGTTTCGGCCTATCAAGAGTTGGTACTAAGGTTACTATATATAGCCGCATTATTTTTGTTCTTCCAAGCGTTAATGATGTGCCCAGAAAATTTATGTTTTTGCATGAACAAGATTTAAATTATGAGAGAATGAAATGTGAAAAAAAGTGACAATTCCATTTTCGTTCCCGGTTTTAAAAAAAGTAAAAATACTAATTGTAAGAAGAAATTTTAGTTTTCCTTTTGATTAGCAGATAAAATTACTAATATTGCAATAAATCAAAAGAAGTACATGTTTAAAAAAATATATATTTTTTAAAATGTAGGAAATACCGTTTTTGTCTGTTTGTTTCTTGTGCAAATTTGTTGCATAGTTGCAGGAACTGTATTCTTCAATTAGTAAATAAAATTTACTACGTTACGCTTATTTTAAAAAAGGTTGGAAAAATATCTATGTAAAAAATTTGAACAATAATGTTTCAAAATAAAGGAAAGCTACTTTTATTCGTTTTATTTACGTTACTGACATAAATTTTTAAAAAAAACTATTCCTTTACCATTTTATTTTATTTTTAGCTCACACTGTTTCTCAAACATAAGAATAAATAGTAGATTTTTTATCCAACTTAACAATTTATTTGGTAATGATTAGTTTTGTAAAAAAAAATTTATATATTAATAATTTTATAATTAACTAAATAAAGTTGCCTTAAAATCTCATGAAAAGTTCAAAATTAAAAAAATAAAAGAAAACACGAACTGTTGTTTGATCGTAGTTGCTGTCATGTAACGCTGGCATATTTTGAAAACATACGATTTTTTGAAAGGTGTACAAGGATTTTAAACGCGAAGTTAATAGTATAATTCTCTTCCTATTTCCTGGTATAAGTTGAAAAACCATCTCGCCAACAAGCAATTATGTATGTAAAGTAGTTCAAAATAACTGAAAAATGTTTCATTATTTCTAGTAAAGCGAAAAACGTGAGTGACGAAAATTAAATGTGAGACTTTAAGCGAAATTTTTCTTAGTCTTTTAAAATTAGTAATTCATTTGATCTTCATACGAGATGGCAGGAGAATAATTTTTTTTTACGTAGCTAAGGATTATAATTAGCTTACCAAAATTAGCTCAATGAGAGAGAAAATCATTTTATTGACATATCTTAACTCCAAAAATATATGACACCTTATTCTCCTATTGATATGCTGTCCTGCCTTCAAAAATATCAATTTTTTACTATTTCTCATTCACACATGCACACCTATGCTTAAAATAATTAGTTTAATTCAATTTCAGAACTGATGAAACTCTACCCGATGAAGGATAATATTGTTGCACATTTTGTCACACCAAATTTTCTAGTATGGCAATAGAAGTCAAATGGTGCTTCAAACTAGGAGAAAAATAAACACCCGCAAAGTGTTTGTCTTTCCGCATGACTGAATGAATATTTTGCTTGTTTAACAGGATAAACATTTCCCTAAATGTTGTTTTCTAAAGAATAAATATTGACTAACTGTAGATTTAAAATATATGGTTAAAGGAAACCTTGCGTAAACTTTCGCTTTTAGTTATTCAATGTACAAATAAATTTAATACATATGGTTTTCAAAATCCCTATTAATTTAGGTAATTTTTTAAAATTTTTATTGTGCATAAAATACTATTATTTCTTCGGATGTACGTTACTGTTATTTTTTGAAGTGTTCAATATTATGCTTTAAAAAATTAAGATTCGTCACTGAACAAGACTTTTTGAGCTGATTTTCAGACAAAATTCCACTGTCCCGGCCGGTTTACTTCACGACGTTCCGGAAAAAGATAAATTTGATTACAAATGACTGAAAGTAATTAACTGTGTCTGAAAGCTGTGTCTGAAAGTAATTAACTGTGAGGGATTTTTTAGGATAATTACTTTATCATTTGTAAAACTGAGTTGTAAAATTAAGCACAAGTTATTAGCTTGTGAAGATTTTTACAAGATTAAAACCAAAAAGGACTGTCTAAAAAATCACATCAAATAAAAAGTATATCTAAATTTTGTTCTCTTTTTTTTATTCTTCATTCAAAGTCTTTTTTCTAACTGAAATAAATTGTAAATATTTGCATCTAAGAAGGGAAATTTTCAAATTTTACCTGATTATGTCCTTTTTCATAGCCCCTGGTTTAGGTTCATAATTAGTAACTATTTATTCATAGCTTTAAGAATAAACTGCCCTATGAAAAAGGGCCCAATTTCCCAATAGGCAGAGTTGGCAACTGCCTAGGGCGGCAAAATTTTCAGGGGCGGCAAATTTTGTTTTAACCACATATTTTTTAAATTAATTTTTTATTCTTGAAAGTAAAATATTAGCATTTTTTCATTTTTCACAGATACAATTTTTTCTTGTCATTTAATAATGATTAATTTCACACATCTTATGATAATCAAATGTTTTTCAATCATGGTAATTGATAAACGTAAAATAGTAAATGAAGACAAAAAGCGGGTGTCAATTTCAGAAAGTGTCGTTGCGTTTATCCAGAAGTCGCAACAAGATTGGAGTTTGACAAAGATTTTAGTGCTATACTTAAGTTTATTCAGTACTGGTTTCTTGAGTGATTGACATTTATTTTCTTTTTACATTATTAATATTTAAAAATTGTTTTCAGTTAATATTAAGCTCGGAGGCAAATAAATATGAGTGACGAGTGAAAAAGGCTGAATGATTTTAATTAAAAGAAACATGCTAAATTAAAAACTGAAGAACAAAAAAATAGTCATCAAATTTTTTATAAATTTAAATATAATATATATTTTTAAATGGGCAGTTTAAAAAAACGGAAACTTTAGACTCTTAGCGAAGTAACCGGTTGCAATTTATTAATGAAATACCATTGAACAATAATGAGTGAAAAGAACACAAGTGAGGAGTGGTAAGAACACAAGTGAGTGTAAACGTAATACCAGAGGAAATTATTCAAATCGTTGATTCGTAGGTGAAAAAAAAAAATAGGATAAAGATGCTGCTTTAAAAAAAGATGACAACTGATAAAATGATTAACGGACAAGACATTAAAGTTCAGTGCTCATCAAAGAATCAGCGACATAGATATTAAATAATTAAGCTAGGTTTGATTTCAAAACGCAGTTTTGATCAAAAGAGCACTATTACGTAACGTTTAAAAATAAGTAACTAAATTTATTCGGAATGAAATCGTGTTTTTTTTTTTCTCTTTTTTTTCTTCTAAATTCAAAATATCTTTTTCAGAAAATGATAACAAATAATGAAACAACAAAGATGTTACTTATTTTTTTCTGAAAATAAAGATGCTGTCTTATGCGAAACATACTAACATGCTTAGCATCCGAGAACAATCACGGTTACTCTTTATCTCCTCCTTTTTTATCATTATATTTTCCCTTATAGGTCTAACTCAAGTCTATATCATTTTTCGGTAATTCATCTGCGTTGCCATTACAAGGAAATTTTTTAAAACTTTAAAGAATTGAAAGAGAACATGTTTTATGAAACTACTATTCGTATCCACAAGGTTTTGCCCGTAATTGAAAAATTAAAAGGTCTTTTGGTTCGTCTGTATATTTATAAATAATATATGGTGAATTTTCACGCCAATTGGCTTGTGCCCATGTTACGGTTCCACGTTATGATAATTTCGTAATTTACTCGTCCATCTTATGTTAATTTTGTTCTTAAAATTCGAATTGAAAAAGAACTACATCGAATTTTTGAAAAATCGCTTCGAGGTGCACACCCCGATGCTACAAACTAACTTTGTGCCAAATTTCATGAAAATCGGTTGAACAGTCTAGGTGCTATGCGCGTCACAGATATCCGGACAGAGAGAGATCCTGAAAGACAGAGACCCGGACAGAGATACTTTCAGCTTTATGATTAGTAAAGATAGGGCCATGAAAAAAATTACAATAATTTGAATTTTTGGCATGTTGAATTCAAATTATGTTTTTCGCAATCACAAGCGCGTATGAATGCGCGTGTGTGTGTATGTATGCATGTACGTGTTGTGTATGCAGTGCTGTGTGTGTACGAGCGTGTGTGTGTATGCGTTCTGGTGTGTGTGCGTGTATGTAGGCATATGTGTTTGTGTCTGTGTGCAGGCATGAGTGTGTGTATGTGTATGTGTGTGTGTAGAAGTGTGTGTGTAGGATATGGTCGCAACCTGGAGACGGTTTTCGCAAGAGGAGCAGCATCGTGAGACCCGTCGACGCGACGGTGATTCTGGCAAAGGGAGGTGGTGGGAAAATAAAATCATAGGAATTCAAAACAGTCAAGTGAGAACAATAAGCAATCTTGTTGCTCAAAAACATGCAAATTAATTGATAATTGCAAACATGTTGTAAATATTATTTATATTGATCTCATGTGAATCGCTTGATAACCTGCCCAAGAGCAGTACTTGAGCCATGAGCGATGTTCAAAATTAAATAAGATAAACAGTGGGGCATCGAACCAAAATTTTTGGGGGGAGGGAAATTCTAATTGTTCCGAATGATAAAACACGAGCTTACAAGCATATCATTTATAGTATACATAACATCTAATGAGAAGGAACGTTAGATATTATTAAAAAACAATTTTTAGAATTAAAAAAAAAGAAAGTGTTGAAATGTAATTTTTTTAATTTTCTGAATTGTCAGCAAAATATGCCGAATAAGGAGTTTATTGGGATATTACTGTGACCTTCCATCGCACAGTGGTCGATTTATTGAATCTAGCTGGACAAAAATCAAAATTGCATCATTGTTATTTCGCGATAACTAATATTTTATTAGAAACTTAAATACCTATAAATCAGGGAACCATGTCTAATTTGGACGGGAAGTTCCTGAATTTTTTCCTGTAATGGGTTGAAGTTCGCATTTAGCAAAAGTGCATTTTGTGACCTTCTACATGGAAGATAATTGATTATCGTTAAAATTTGTCTGCCTAATTTTAAATTATTTATGTTTATATATTGTCGTTGTGTTATCCAATGTTAATATTATTTATCAGTTTCATTAATTAAATGCGAGTTTTAGATGCATTTTCTTCCAAGATAAAAAGTGACGAATAATACACCATTTTATCAAAAGTTATTAGAGCAGCAAAAGAATTCTCCACGAGCCTCCGCCTTCTAATTTACGTTTTTATGTACTTGGTATATCTAAAAACATTGGGCAAATTACTATAGCCGGATCTATCCGGCCATACGAGTATTATCAATTTTCATGAATCATGGTGCCAAAAACTAAATTTCTATTCAATAAAGATGATCATGTTTTATTTCTTTTTCCCTTCAGTAATGTTTTTTTAACTATCGTCTGCTGTTGAATGTCGTCTGCTGTTTATTTTTTAAACTTTTTTTTTGCCTTTGGCAACTATAAGTAATTCTTATAACTATTGTAAAGTTTTTTTTCAATGCAGTGCAGATGGTAGTAATAACGTTCGTCTTTGCATATGTAAGTGAAACAAATATATTTTCCTATCATTAATACATGTGAATTTATGCTGATTTAATGGTTTCATTAAAAAAGAAAGCTCTTTTTGATGTTTGGCTTCTAAATAAGGACTCGAATAGTGTATATAATTTTGTGATTGAAACTTTAAACTTGAATGACTGTAAGAATGATATTAAGCTAAGTGTTATAAATGCTGTAAATAATTTTTGTGTACATGTAAAAGACAAATGGAAGCGTTGCTCTTCCTCACAGAAAACGTTCTTGCGAAAACATTCTATTTGATTAAAAAGTGATATTATATTTGATGAAAGAGTTGTTAAAGAAGCTGTCATAAGACTTCCAGGATCTTCAAAAATACAGCAAAATTTTGCAGCTCGTGGTCGACCTACAACAATTTTTGAAAATTCAAGCCTTAAAACTAAAAAACGTAAAGTCGCATCTGTTATTCAAGATAGTACTTCAGAGCAATTAGTTTTTGCCGCTCAAATTAGTCTTCGTTCTTCAGGAAAACGAGATGCTGCAGAACTCTTACAACAAGTAGATGTGTCACCAAAAAGAGCTACTAGAATTAAAACGGCTTTAAAAAGAACCGTAACAAATAAAGTGGTGAAACTTACTCCTGACCAAAAGCTTTAGCCTACTATGTAAATACAAAACTGACAAAAAGTCAGTACATTGAAACGCACAAAATTAGCTAAAAATCAGAATGCAAATATATATCCATGTTACGAAAAAGTGTTAGAATCAAAGAAAAAATGTTATCCAGATGATATATATATATAACTGACATTTCTGCCGAAATAAATCTTCAGTCGCTTATAAATCATACAATATTGCGGCTTTTTCAAAGTGAATGTGAAAAATTCCAGGAACTTTTGACGGTAGATACTTCTTCCATAAATATGATTTTTAAATGGGGATGTGACGGAGCTTCTGGTCAAAGTACTTATAAACAGCAATTCGAAAGCACTGAAGTCTGTTACGATGATTCATCTGTGTTTACTATTTCATTAGTACCACTTCAATTAAAAAGTCAAGAAAAGGAGCTCTGGAAAAATCCTCGGCCATCTTCAACCAGATATTGCAGACCAATAAAAGTAATTTTTGAAAAAGAGACTCCAACATTAATCAAGAAAGAAGTTGATAAAATAGAATCTCAAATAGCAAAAGCCTTTGTCCTTCAAAAATAAAAATTAATGATAGAGAATTTTTGGTGGGACAATCATTGGTAATGACTATGGTTGATGGAAAAATTTGTAGCATTCTAAATGAACAATCTAATCAAAAATGTTACATTTGCGGAGCTTGTCCTAAAGAAATGAATGCGCTTGAGAAACATACTCAAAAATCAATAGATCCTTCAAAATTCAGATTTGGATTATCAGGTTTACATGCTTGGATCAGATGCTTCGAGTGTCTTCTTCATTTGTCATATAAACTTGAAGTGAAAAAATGGCAAGTAAGAAATCAAGAAGATAAGGAAATGGTAAAAAGGCGTAAAAAAATATATTCAAGACAGATTTAGAAAAGAAAGGGGCCTTTTGGTAGATAAGCCGAAGCAATTTTCTGGAAGAACAAATGACGGAAACACTGGTCGCAGATTTTTTGCTAATCCGACTTTGTCATCCGATACAACGGGATTAGACATTGGACTTATACAGCGTTTTTCAATAATTTTACAAGCCGTTTCTAGAGAACAAGAAATAAATGAAGACGAATTTGAAAAGTTTACTTTTGGCACTGCGAAACTGTATGTTCAACTATATAACTGGTATTTTATGCCGGCTAGTGTGCATAAGTTGTTAATTCATGGAAGACAAATTATTGAGCATGCCATTCTACCAATAGGACAACTTTCTGAAGAAGCGCAAGAGGCTTGAAATAAAGATTTCAAAGCTTTCCGAGAACATTTCTCACGAAAATGTTCAAGGCAAAAACTTTGGAAGACATAATACATATGTTACTTATTATATCTGACCCATTAATTACAAAGCTGAGAAGCAACTCTAAAAAAACATGAGAATTTACTATCTAAAGAAGCAGCATTGTTGTTGAGAAACAATCAAAAGATAGACTACAGTTCCTCAGACAGTAGTTCTGCTGAAGATGACGAAAATTTTAGTTACTGACGCTTTTATTTAATGTAGTTTTATGTGAAAATTCTAGTTACTGACGCTTTTATTTTATGTAGTTTTATGTTTACTATCAATATAACGACCGAATTAAAACTTTTAACTCGGTTTGACAAACCAAAGTATTTTTGTCCAGCTAGATTTGTGAAATCGACCACTGTGCATCGGGGTGCCCCTTAATGTGAAACGTTATCATTTCATCATAAGCTTGACAGTTTAAATTTCGGGAACACTTTTTTGCGTTTTTTTTTTTTTTTTTTTGAGTTTTTGCTTTTTTTAGGGGGGCGGGGGGGGGCGACTGATTTTGAATGTGCCTAGGGGCGGCATGAAGCTAAATTCGGCACTGCTATAAAACACTCCAAAAATCAGGCGGGGTGTGACTTTTGAAAATTAGCGATGCTGCTGGGGGGGGGGGGCTTCTGTGTCCCGGCTGAACATTTCAAAAATCTGGCAAGTAGCCAGATTTTTGAAATGTTCTAGCTTCACCTCATATAATTATCATTCGGTGGTCTTTTACTACCTTTCGCCAATTGGTGCTTCAATATACTCCGCGACTTGGGGCTACATCAACTTGTCTACGATGGTGCTTCAATATACTCCGCGACTTGGGGCTACATCAACTTATCTACGATGGTGCTCCAGTATACTCCGCGACTTGGGGCTACATCAACTTGTCTACGATTCACTTCATATGATCATCATTCACTAGTCTTTTACCAAAATCATGTTGAGCAAGCAAATTGGTTACTACAATCGCAACTAGTTGTCATCGGAGATCAGTACTTCGGCTGGTTCAATTTCTTTGTCAAATCAACTCGTTTATAGGTGACTATAAACGATAGGTGACTAAAACGCTAATGACTAATACAATCACTGCACTATAGACCAGCCAATTACGATATCAGTGTCACATCCGACCTAGCAATTGAAACCTTCTTCAACCAATCAGTAAGCTTCAATAGGCAGTACTTGTGTCTGATGGAGATTTGACTCGACTTAATCAGTCCGGCAACAGTTACATTTAGTCAACAGATTACTAAACCGTTTGATAAGTTCGGGTGCTACATCGCGTCGAATGTAAGCATATTATCTATAAATAGTTTCATCAAATCTAATGATTTGCAAGCAGATTATTTCATCCAATTATGCTTCTTATCGGAAGTTCTTCTGTCGTCAGATTTATTTATTTTGCAGATATAGTCAACAGATAAATATTGCCTACCTGACTCTGGAGTTAAACTTTATTTCAATCTCCTTTTTTAAAACAATAAATCGCCATATGGTTACCAAATTTCTAGAGTAGGGCCCATTGTAGACTATTCGCGACTATTCGAGCAGCTTGTGTGTTTTCCGGAACTCAAAAATCAAAAAGGGCATTAACCGACATATTTCCAAGGTTTTTCAGTCGGTTTTGGTGCAAATTTCGTGAAACCTCTTTAGCTGCACTTTATAATGTGTTCTTTTACAGTTGTACGTTTAAATATATTTTTAAAATTAAATTAAAAAAACTGTGATACAACGATACATAAATGTACGGTTGTGCATTATAGTTTAAAATACCGATATTGTGTTACTTAACTTTGCTAAACTCTTTATTTATCCAATTAAGATGTGAAAAAAAAATTGAGAGTCGAAATGCATCTAAAATGCCCTGAGCGATCTAGAATGTAGTTCGGAAAGAGGTTGCAGATATTCTCAATGGAAATTGCTACCTAAGAGTAAACATGGGGGCTATGAAATTATCGCGAATACAGCCAGCTAATTCTGGATTTAGATTCTAGTCTTTGGCTTAAAATTCGATAAGATAATGCCAAAAAATCCCCAAATCTGTCGCCAAATCTCCTAATTGCTAATGGTCTCATTCCTTTTCGGCGATTCGAGAACTTTTTTTTCGCGGGTCGGGGGAGGAGTGCAACGAGGGAGAGAATAAGTTAATGTCAAAAAATTGAAATTTGTGAACATGGACTTCTTTAGTTCTGGACAGAACTTCTGATTCAAGAGTGTTTTCAGTGACGAGTATGCGGGGTTCACATTTGTCCCGTCCTTCGACGACAAGCATTTTTTGTAGACATAAGCTTTCTATCAACTACGTTTGATCAGGGTCTTTTACCTTCATAAACGGCAAAACTTCGTTAAGTCGTCCCACAAGAGATCAAACATGTTAGGTGACTCTGTGGAGTGACGACTTAGACACGTTTCCTACAAATACATAATCCGTAATATTTTAAGAAGATATGGCAGAAAGGAATTCGTTTTAACACTCATTTCTAAATCAGGATTATGTTTTGCACGCAATAAAAATCCTCAAACTCCAAAGTACATCATATACAGTAAATCTTCGTAAAATGTCGCTCTGAGGATTAAATACATTTGACGACGTAGGCTCTTTTTCTATGAACACATAATGCATAACGCCTTTAGAATGTAAAACAGAAATAAATTTCTATCCTACAAACTTCTAAAATATGATTATGCAATGCAAACAATAAAAGAATAAAACTGCAAAGAATGTTTCTGTTTATGAAATAAAATCATTTGTATGTTTCAAAAGTGAATTTATTGTTTCAATATTACATAACTCTTAATATCTGTTAAATAACTTAATTTTATTTTAATACTTACTTTGCGTTCCTTAAATTTATATTAGTTAATGTTCATTCGAAATAACGATGCAATAAAAAATCAAATAAATCATGAACAAGAATTATTGAAGAGTAATTTTATTTAAAGGTGCTAGAAAGTAAAATGTTCAAAGGATTTAAAGCAGCAACACCATTTTTTTTGTGAGAAAACTACAAACGAGAGTTCTGTCCTCATAACTAATTAAATTTTATTAAATCAAACTCTTTGCCACTAAAAGTGAATCTTTTCCCTTTTCATTTAGAAAAGATGATGTTATTAATTTATGTTTGAGATGACAGCGAATAATACTTCCAATAAAGGATTACATCGCAAGGGGATTTAAAACTTCGAAAAACTTAGTTTTTATGCACCGTAATCTAGCCGTGTGTCTACCACCATACCAATTGCTTGAAACAGTAGCGTCCAAAAATATTCTATTGTTCTACTTTCGCTTAGCTTTTAAAATTGAACATTTTGAATTAAAAATGCTTTCAGAGACAAAAGAAATAGCTATAAATGCAAACGCTCCATTTTTAAATCAACCATTTTTTCCACAGTAAAAGTTTCAGTTAACGTAACATTATTCATATTACAGCCAGTATGGATTTCGCCGCAGTACAATGTATACCATTTCTATAAATTTAAATATTATGAACAGAGATTTGAATTTTTATGAACTTCTTACGAATAATACTCCATTATATGAACATATTTCAATAAATAGAGGTTAGGGTTGACTTTCTATTCATGCTAATATTATTAATTTTCTTCCTTTTGGTTTCTTTTAGAAGTAGAAAAACGGAAAATAGGTTTTGTGTTAATAATGAAATAAAATCTCTAAATTTCAAACAGACACTTTGTCTGACATGATTCAGATCTTATTCAGCACACAGATAAATCTTGTAGGATTCGGATTTCAATCTAAATATTAAGTTATTTTTAACCTACGATTTGCTGTTACTGTCACTGTTTAGTCTGTCCTTCTACGTTCTTGAGAGGACTTTTAAGCGATTCTTATGCTCATTTTAACCAATTACTTCAACTTCAAATAAAATATTAATTAACTACGACATCTAATCTTCACAAATTGTGTTTGCTTCCTCTAATAGGACTACGTCCTATACACCTCGCCATTTGCAGAATTTAATGCATTCCTCCCATTTCTTCATGTGAAACCAACATCGGAGTACAGCCAATAACACTTGCTTTTCCTAAAACACCGTTATACAGTCAAAAGTGTAACCTAGTTTTAAATGCAAATGCTTTTTACCCTACACTTCAGTATGTTTATCTTTAGCATATAATACAGTTTTAAAAACTTCAAACACTGAACTGAGCTGTAATTAAAAAAAAAAAACGATATTTTTCCTACATTTATAGTACTACAATTAAGAACCGACAGGTATTCACGTTAGAGAAATACTGGAAAAACCACTATCAATAGTAAACCTATTTTCCACAAAAAATGAAGTTAAAATTATCATAGTATTCACTTACTGTAGCTTAATTTGATGTTGCAATTCGATAACTTGACGAAACAATATAACAAGAGAATAAAAAAAATTGTTAGTTCATGACATTACTGCCTCATATTTATAGGCTGATGCAAAAATATATATCTTACAAAAAGAGGAACTAAGTATCCGTTTCCAAAACATCTTACAACACATGATCACTTTTTTAATCGCATTGCGAAACCCAACTCATTTTATGAATCATCGAATGAGGCCCATCCTTGAAAAAGATTGGATTCGGAAGAAGAGACAGAGAAACGTATCTGATCAATGCCCCTCAAATCTTAATCAAAAAGAAAGCTTCCGAAGTGCGTATTCACTCTTAAAGCTACGCAGGTTTCCTCTTCTTTCTATCTTTTTACTTTCGTCGCAATGTAAGCATTTCATGTATATCATTGAAGGCCGATTAAATCGGGATTTGTAAATCCCTAGGTAAATCTTTGCGCTAAAGGAAAATCTGAGTGTCTGTTAAAGTGAGTGAACTTTTTCCGGTATTCTTTTTTTACATAACTTTTCCAGCCGGCAAAGAATAGGATTTTCTTATTTTCAAACTTTTTCACTTGGAACTTCGTAGTTTTTCTGAAGAATATTTATTTCACTGAAACATCTCATACTATATACGTGTATCAATAACTTTCAAATACGTACTACACAATTTAACATTACTTATATTTTAATAGCAAAAAAAAAAGCTGTAAGCCAGCTTTAAATTTCTTCATAACATTTACATCCTTAAAAAAAGGTTACGAAAAAAAAACACACCATGATCATTCTTTTGGTCTACGTTTTAGATACTTTAAAAAATTTTTTTTAACAAACTTCGTTTCAGAAGATTGACTCATTTATTAAATATAGTTATGTTTTTTTCATTTAAATTTACAGCTACGTGCTACGCAGAAACCACACATATGGTTATAAACAAGAAGATCCGTCTTGAACTATACGAGTCTACTTTCCCGTATACCCGTACTACTTTCTAATATCTGATCAATGTTCTCAAAAATAGCTAAAATCGCAAAGTGTTTCAAACATATATTTTTTAATATTTTAAGCTAATTTCTAGGAATAATAATATAAAAAAAACACGAACAAATAAAATAGAAGCATCGCTTAAACAAAGCAGCTAATACACTTTTTCCACTAAAAAAAATCTTTAACAGCTTTCAAAACGAAAAAATAATAATTAAAATTAATAATCTCATTAAAATAAATACATCATATAAAAAAAGTCGTTTCTTTTTCCACTGTTGCCAAAACTATGTTTTTAAATGAGTTAATGTACTTACCCAAATAAATAAAAACAATAAAATGTCAACTTAAAGAAATACTTTTCATTGTCAAAAAAAAAAAAAAAAAAAAAAAATCGTCTGCGCATATCCATATGTAGAGTTTTTTTGAACTGTTCAAAATTAAAAAAAAATAGTTCAAATAAAAAAGTGACATATGGGAATGAGGTGTCCTTGCCGAGATCTTTCGAATAAAAAAAATTTTGTTCGAATCGGACTATTCGTTCAAAAGTTATTAGGGGGGGACAGACAGACCGGCAGACCGGCAGACCGACAGACAGTTCGACTGACATATTTCCCCATCTCAGTACCCTACTTTCCAATTTTTAATTTTTCGATATTTATTTAATTATTTAATTTATTTTTGACTTTTTTTTTTTTGTTTTTCGCGATATTTTTAAGATGCATTAAGCCTTCTTTCATGCATTTTTCTTCTTTCTCTTTTACTGGGAAAGACGGCTAAAAAATCGTCTGATCGTTGATAAAAAAAAAAAAATAATAATAATAATAATTCAATCTGAATATACGGTGGACCGGGGCACGTTTACAAGGATTTATTTCAGAGAATTTTCTAATTTTTATGTTTTAACTTAGGAAATTTTAGACATGGCGATTTTTTAAAGCAGTTAATGGAGTCAGAATTAGTACATTCAGTCGTTGCTTAGTTTGTGTTTTTAACCGTTAAAAAAAAATTTGAGTCCAAGTTGGTTGCATAAACATGCCCCGGACAGGGGGCACGTTAATGCATATTTAGTTTGACACCTAACTTGGTTCTGTTAGTGTTTTGACCATAATGTCTTACGATCGTTAAAATGAAGAAAGTTTATTACAGATTGAATAGTGTATAAAGTAAAAGCTGAATGGGCATGAAGACAGCACTACATGATTGTAATCTATAGGATACAAAATTTGTAACTCTGTTAAAAAATAAATGGTGATTTTCAAAACTAAGTAGCCTGAAAATACTAGAAAGGTTAGAGACAGTTCGGAGCGAAAAAAGCATCAGGGCATGTTTAGAAGTAAGACACCGTAAGAACGTGCGTGACGGTGCTACGACGTCAACGCGTAAACTTCCCCATCGCCAAGTTTGGATTTATTTTTAACGTGAAAAAAAAATTAATAACATTTTTGCTCATACAAGTACAGTTCTCAAAAAAGGATAAAATCTTGCTAATTTTTATATATTTGTTCTTTCTTAACTAAGTATGATTTATATTTTTCTTCATCCTTACTAATAATCAAGCTGAAAGTCCCTCTGTCTGTCAGGATCTCTGTGACGCGCATAGCGCCCAGACCATTCGGCCGATTTTCATGAAATTTGGCACAAAGTTACTTTGTAGCATGGGAATGTGCATCTCGAAGCGATTTTTCAAAAATTCGATGTGGTACTTTTTCTACTCCAATTTTAAGAACACAATTATCATAAGATGGACGAGTAAATTACGAAATTATCATAACGTGGAACCGTAACATGAGCACATGCCAATTGGCAAGATACGAAATTATCATAACGTGGAACCGTAACATCTGTACACGCCAATTGGCGAGAAAATTCACCATACATTATTTGTAAATGTAGAGGCGAACCAAAAGACCTTTTGATTTTTCTATTACGGGCAAAGCTGTGCGGGTACCACTAGTATGATATCAAAGAAATTATGGGCATATGGTTGCTAATTTCAAGTACTGTAACTAACTAATTTATTTTTATACTTTAAACGAAGAACTTATGAAAAGAAGTTCTTACCTGATCATCCAATATCTTTGAACTACTTATATCATCAACTAGTATACACAGGCGAATTAAAAGACCTTTTCATTTTTCTATTACGGGCAAAGCCGTGCGGGTACCACTAGTTCACAATAAGCTTTAAAACGTTCATCACAAAACTTACTCTATGTGGTAGAAAGCAGATTATTATTTCTGCATGCTAGACTAAAGCTCGACTGATGCTCAAAAACTTATGAGAATATTAGCTAGAGAGCAGCATCAATCATTTATGACTGTTGGCTCTCCAGTTATAATTCGTTTTGAAAAAAGGGCACTGAGTAAACGTGCCCCGGTCTACCCTACCTTCTTTTTCAGAATAAAACATATATGTAGGGGAGAAGGGGCGCAGGTGAACGTTGTATATCTTGCTATGATAACTTGAAGTAAAAATCTTAAAGACTTCTCCAGTGATGGCAGTACCTGTTCTACCTATCGGTAAAACGTTTTCAGCACTGCTTTTTCAAATGAAAACAAATTTTAAAATGACTGTAATAATAAACTTTACTATTGCAAGCCATTGTATGAACATTCATGAACGTTTTGACAATGTTTACATTTTTCAAATAGATTTCTTTTTCGTAATTTTGCCCTGTTGTAGACGATGGGGTTGTAGTGAACAAAACATCTGAAGCACACGTAATCAATTTCTATATTCTCTCCATAATATGAATATACGTGTAGAATATTATAAATTTTAGAAAAATGTGTAAAAATTTATAATTTGTTTTTCTATTATCAATTCACATCTTTATTGGTTGTTAGTTTTATAAATTTATTTATTTTATTTTATTTTGTTAGAAACAGTTGGTCAATAACTTAATGTTATTAAGCAACCACATGAAAGAAAAAGGGTCAAAATATTCCAATTTAATTAAAAACTTAAGTTGAAATCATTTCAAAAATTTTTTCCCTGTATATTAAAACCAAAAATTAGGAGAATATTCAGAATGCGCACTAAAAAAATGTCTTTCAAACATTTTTGGTGCCAAAAATAGTTTTTAGTGTGCTTGGTTTCTTAAGTAAAAAGGTTTGTAATTTTCCTGTACATGTCAATGTGTTAAAAAGTTTAAATGTTTAAAAAAAACTATCCTATAGTTTTTTAAACATTTGACCGAGTGACCGGAACAATGGTTCGGTTCAACTCGAATATTGAAAGCAAGGCAGGTGTATTCAGTAAGTTACCGTCTGGAATTGACTGAGCTAGCGGTGTATTTCACGTATTTCTGCCTTAGCCTTGGCAATAGGGCGGTAACTTACTGAAGAAAACCGCCTTTAGTTGGTGATTTACATTTGCCTTAAAATTCGCCGTGGGCACTAATGTTAAAAATTTTGAATTGTACTAGAAATACTCTTAAAATAGCTAAATCAAAAAGATGTGTTCTATACATTTTATTTTTATCAAGAGTTTTTGCCAACAAAGTTTGTTTGAAGCAAATTCGTCTTTAAGTTCGTTATTTATATTAGCCTTACGTTTTGTTCCCATAGGTGCTAATAGTAAGTGCTTTTGATCCGTTCAAATTTGAGCGAAAGATACTCGTAGTTTAAGTTTAAAAAAAATACATATATAGAAAGGAAATGCTCCTGCCAAGATCTTTTTTAAAAAAAAAGATTGTTTCGTTTTGTTTCGAAAAAGGAGGGGAGGGGAGGGGCAAACAGACCAAAAGACACATAATTTACTCATCTCAAAGCCCTACTTTCCAAGCTTTCAGCTACGTTTAAAATATTTTCACTTTCCATAGAAAACAAAACTCACTCTAAAAACGGATAATTGACTCCTGAAAATTAAGGTCAGAATAAAGATGCATGATTTTAAGCATTACGTTAAAAAAGAATACAAAACATTTATCTGACTTTATTTTGCATAAAAATACTATTTTGAATCAAGGTTAATAAAAATCAAACTTTTATTTTTAAGCAACTACAATCACTGCTTTAATACTTAGCATTTATGAACTCCGACTCAGGTCTTTTGTTACCCGCAGCTTTCAATATACAATATTTTGAGCTTCACCTGCAACTGAAGACATTAATTTGGCTAACTGTTCCGTCTAGAATTTTATATGCTAAAAATGGAATCAAGTTTTTACTTCGTATTTATACAGTAGAACGAAAAAATTAGAACTAACCGAGACCGTAAGTAGTATAAAATTATTCAGATTTTCGAAAATAACCAAGAAAATACCGCTAGTTCAAGAATATAGTGTGCCATTGAATAAAATAAAGTAGTTATACACTATGTTTGTTCATTACATATAATGCAACACAAAACGCTAAAATACGTAATTATGTTTTGTAACTACATAAAAAATTACTTCTCTTTTTGTTTGATGAATATAAGAGAAATTAACTTTCATGGGAGTGCGTTCGGATTTTTGTTGCTTCAGATTTTTAGCATTCGGATTTTTGACACGCTTCTGTGACTGCACTTTCTTCATTTGCAAAATAAGCTACACCTTGCACAATAATTTAAATTTTTTTATCAAAATAACATGACTTGCAACATGCTTCTCGGTGGAAAATTTTATTAATGTTTAAGCCTACTACCATTCCTCTAAATTCATCACCGCGTCAAAAGAAAGAACCTGTTTATTTGCATCTTCTGCACGTTTTCCACAAGTTAACCTAATCCTGCATGACATTTCATTAATCTTCCCGCAACAGTGTCTGTAGAAAAAGAGCATTTTTAAAAGTAGCGCTGTGTTACAACGATCTAAATTCTTCGCTTTTACTTATTTAAAAGGTGCATATCCGAATATTAAGTACTGATTATATTAGACTAGATAGCGTTTCAATGAAAATCTTTCATATAGTTTTATCTGTTTTACGAAACAGCTCCTTTTTTTTTGGTCAAACTGCACAAGTGAAGTAGTTAAGGTCATTTTCATCGATAAAGGGAAAAAAACATTATTTGCCATAATCAGAGGGAAAAGTTTTTGACATGAAAATTACCATTTGGACTAAAATAAAAGTCTACTTTTTTAGTTGATTTCAGGCTCGTTTTAAGCAGCTGGTAAAGAAAGGTACAGGGTCTATATAATAAGTTTTGAGACTCATTTTTTCCTGATGCGACTATACTTCCCAAGTGCACACAAATCAGTTAAGTTGGTAGTGGGGGTTACTGCACTGTAAAATTGCTTCATTTAATTTACTAATGCTTTCCCGTAAATTTACTGTACTATTTCCCCTTATAAAAAGAAAAGTTCCGTTCCGGATTGAAAACGGAACTTTTCATGGAATTACTGGAAATTTTCATTTACTTTAGAGCGCTAACAGAACATGTCCGTATGCGATCGTTAGAGGGAGCCTTTATCCGTGAAAAAACGGAATATCTCCAGTGTAGAAGATTTTTTTTAGTACTTAGAAACGGCAACGAATGAGTTATGGCGGCGAAGCACGTTGTTTATTTCGTGCATGGAAATGTATACTGATAGACTCCATGACTGAAATATTGAACATTTTTCGAACGTTTTCCTCTTCTCCATCAACATCAAATTGTTTCGATCAAATACGGCATTAACTGAAACACTTCGAGTGCTTGTTCGTAGGCTAGTTTGCTTATCTTGCAGCAATGGCGGATGCCGTAGCGGTCAGAAATCGCTCTCGCCGAATAGGAATTTTTTGATATCTTCTCATCCGGGATTGATTGCAGGTGAGTATTTACATTTTTACTACAAATAAACACTTTTTGAATTCTGTAACGGTGATTGCTGCTTAAAATTAAGTTTTTATCCAGTTTGAACATTCAATTTCCCGCAGACCTTTGTTTAAACTTTAAAACATCGTGACAAGTTTGTAAAATTAAAAAACTTCTAATAATATTAAAATCTTTTGTTTGCTAAGAGGATATTTTACAAAATTGTTTCGAATAACTAAGTAATTGTTCGATGGGACACCATTGAGTCTTGATTATTTTATTGTTAATGAAGAATATTCTCTGCCTACATGTAAGGTTAATGTAAAGATATTGTTTATTACTTAAAATACTACTGTTTTTTTATTTTTTATTTATTTTAACTCTTCTATGAATAACAACTATGTCTGTATAAACTTGTTTCTTGCAATTGATTAGATTTCAATTAACAAGTTGAAGCATCTAGTTTTAGTTAACTACTTGGGTTTTCAAGAAAACAATTTTAAATATTGATTCTCCCCCCCCCCTCCCCCTCTTTCAAACTTTTAAATGCTTGTTATCTATATTAATGAATATAATACATCATTTTTCAAGGAAATGAATATAAAAAAATGTATCAATCATTAAAAAAAGCATTAATTTAAGAACTTTGAATCATATTATTCTAAAGCACTTTATTTAACATTCCAGATGCTGTCCATTTTGCACCCTCTCAGCGCTCTAACTTTCCAAAGTGAACCGGAGAATTATTGGTGGAACACGAATTCAAATGTGCAATGAGTGAACAGAACTCCTTGAACAGAAAAAGGAAGTTCGCTGCAAATATGCAAATTGTAAGTATAAAACATGTTGTGTTACATATGCATTAGGGTTGGGCGTTGGATCGATACATTGTCAAAAACCAGTGTAAATCCTGCATTGTGAAATCGGTTTCAAATTTTTCTCTTAACCAATGCATTGGTTCCGCACCAACTACAAATCGAAGCGCCAATGTATGGACATCGCTCTACGATCATTGCCGTTATAATATCTTTATTGTTTCAAAACGCCACTGGAAGCGGCACCCTGATGGGAGGTCACTGTGACCTACCAAAAATTTTCTAAGTCGACAATTTTTTCTGATGATTCTGTAAATTTGGACACTTCTCTGCAAAACTTTGAAAATTTTAAATATTGATGTTTAATGTCTCTTCTCATTAGATGCACGTTTGTGTTCATGCTCGTATTTTATCATTCGGCAAAATTCAGAGTATCATTCGGCAAATTAAAAAATCATCCCTTCCCAAACATTTAAAAGCGGTGTTGTCTGTAAAGAAGTATCATAAACTAACATACAACTTTCACTTTTCCGAAAACTTGTAGTAAATGCAATTGTTTTTTAAAAATTATTATTTACTACTTGAAAATCAACAAACAAGTAGTCTCATGTCATGTCTGTCGCAAATGGAATTTACCAATTCACAATTTTCTCTAATTTTATCGCTTAATTAAATATAAATAGTGCGCTTTTACTTACAACTGACAATCAGTTTAAAATATTTCTAAAACTTCAACTGATTTCACATTTTAATTGCAGGTAGTAACAATATATTTTTCACGATAACCAAATATTTATTGATTTAGAAAAACTAAAATTTCTCGAGTGGGAAAGTTCAGTAAAATAGATTAATTTTTACATCTAGAGCGAGTAGAAGTGGAAGTAGGGGAATGTGGGGCAAAGTAAAATGGTAAAATATTTCCTCTGCTTTTAGCAGGGTTGTTAGAGTTTTGGCCAGTGGTGGTTTTAACCATAGATAACACCGGTTGAAACCGGCTTGGATAAAATCTGTTTTGGCTATTGGACGTGGGTATAGGAAATAATAAAGTTTAAAATCAAAATAAATGAGTTGGATAATTAAAAGAAATATGAAACATCAATCCCATAATTAGTCTCTATTGAATTTTTAAGTAAACAGTTAATTTTACACCATATGCAAGTAATAACTGGCGGCATGTTCCAAAAGGCTAGTCGCATCATAGAATTGCATGATAATTTTTTAAAAAATACGTTTCAAACCATATAAATAACATAATACGTACTTGTTTCATAGTTTAATGAGTACAAAATAAATTAAAAATTTACTCAAAGTATATTACTTATTTTTTAATACATTAAATACATGTTACAAGTTTTGTGAAGAATAGCTATTAGTTTATATTGTGGGCTGTTTAGTATATTCCTAATGAACGAGTGTCCTTTATCTTCATTGTGAATAATTTTTAATGTTGAAGAATAGTTGCATTTAATCAATAAAACAGTTTTAAAAATTATTTATGAAAAATACATATCCTTTTATTTTAATTATGCATTAAAATTTGAAATATTATGCTTACAAACTGTGTGTGTGCACATATGTGTGCTAATTTAGTTTTCAGTTTATTATTTCAGTATCTTTTCATTTACTCATTAAACCTTTTATTTACTGATTCAATTGATCAAAAATATTTTCTATAATTGAATAAAAGATATTTCATTTTTCACTTTGCTCCATGAAAAAAAAAAGTTTAAAATTTCCATTTTTTTTTTTTTGAAACTGCAAATTTACTGCCAAAATTGAAAAATACAGTTTCAATGTTAGTTTTATTATTAAATAGAATGTTCTTTCTTTATGTACTATAATTTTCAAAAAAAAAATTCTAATTTTTTCATTTTGAAAAAACTCAGTCATCTTAACTATTTCAATTTGCCCCACATTGCCCTACTCAGCACAAATGGCTGGCTGTTTATCAGCTACTAGATTACTATGAATTATAATGACAAAATTTACACACATGAAAATTTTCCGCTTTAAGTCTAACAAAAGTAATTTTTAATTATTGCAGTGTCATCTAGTTTTGACAACATAGCTGCTTTAGCAAATAAAACTAATAAAGCAGACAGCCTATCCTAACTCAACATACTTCACAATTTGTTCTAAAATGCAGAATGTCTGTACACCGAATTCAATGATAATTTAAAGAAAAACTGATGTTAAACAGAAGTCTTTCCGCTTGCGGAAGGATATAATTTAAGTTTAAAAACTCGACTGTCTTCGAGAAATAAAGCCTAACAATATTTTACTCTTTTAAAAATAAATGTTTTATGGAAAAAAAAATTCAGGTGTATAATATGAGAGTTGAAATTTGACTCAATTTACCAGAGCACTGATGAGAGGCAATGTTATTCTGATCAGTCAGAATCAGAATAATATAGTTTTTAGTTTTATGTGGAGAGGGGTTAAGGCGACCAAACTAAGAAAGGCTAACCTTGGCTCTTGTTGACTTGAGTTCAACTATAACATATACATTGAAAAAGTTGCCTTTTCGTAGTTAAAATTATTTCTGCACCAGCTGCAATTTTATACGATTTTGTGGAATTGTGCATTATTGCATCCTTCCACATAAATGCAAAAGGAGATTGAAAGCACAGTACAAAGACAAATTATAAACATAAAAAAATAATGATTATTTTTGTGGGGGGGGGGGAGAGAATATAGTAGAAAAACATCAAGGTAATACTCCATTATATTTATTGTGATTCACAAATTCATGATTCCGCTCATGAGAGTTCTTTTGAAGTTATTAATATGCTCGAAACAATTCTTATGACCTGCTAAAATATTATTTTTTCATGGATAAGTTTTGTTTCTTGGGAGTCAAGTAATGAGGTTCGGTACAAAAATTGAGTTAGCAAATAAAATGTTACACTTACTATAGTTGGGGCAAACCTAACCTGGAAGCATTGTGAAAGCTAAGCACATCCGAAGCTCAGTATTACTTGGCTGCCCGGTTAGGTTCACCCCAACTATAGCTAGCCGAGAATTAGAAGAGATCGATAACTGATTTTGAGCTATTGGCTGGCACGTCTACTACTCCACACTGCCACTTGTAAAATTGAAAGTATTAACTAAAAAAATTATTGCAAAAAAAAAAAAAATATATATATATATATATATATATATATATATATATATATATATATATATATATATATATATATATGCACGGGTTTTTACAAATTAACTGTTTCTAAAGTAAGATATGCCTAATTTCTCTCCAAATTTCGACACAGTGCTGTTGGCTACTTTTTTAGCTTACCGTCAGTGTATTACATCGTTGTCAAGAAAAATTGTAGTCAAATTTCCTACCATAGATAATTGTGATGTTTTCATCTGCATGTTTATGACATGACTTGGTAATTTATTCAATAAAAAGTCCATGTGTTAAATATTTTTGATACAATGCATTGATACTCTTATTCTGGTAATGTAGGTTTGTGACATTAATTGTGAAAAATTGGAATCGTCGAAAGATGGCCCAGTTGTACCTATGATTTGATCTCTATATATGAGTGCTGAAATAAATGGTATTGATGATGACAGCAAAGCGAACTATTAATTTGACATTTGTGCAAACAAATAATGTTTAAAATTGTGTAACATAAGATCTGCAATGTTTGATTTTGTACTTGTAATAAATGTTTTTTCCTATTGAAAACAATGTTAACTATGCACAATTGATAAGTTTCAATACTTTTGATAAACTTAAATTTTGTAACAGTTATTGTTAAATAAAACATCGCACAGTTAACTACAGGAACTGTTTTTTTTTTTATTTGTCGGGGGGGGGGGAAGGTATTTTTGTGAAGACTGATTTAAAAAAGAAAAAAAAAACAGTTGGTATGATTTGCGTTTATTTCATATATTTTGCAATTGCTTGTTCATAAAAGATTTCAATATAATAAATTGCAAAGCAAATACATTCCCAGATAGCTGCTATATCTTCCCTCTATACCTTCAAAAGAGAAAGATAGTTTCTGCAGTAAAAATGTGTTTCCTCACTTTTAGGAAGTTTCACAAATTTTTGGAAGTTAATGAAGAAATTCGTGTATCTGCTCTAATAAAACTGCTTTTCTTTTCTTTTTTTTTTTTTTTTTTTTGCTGTTTTTCAAAAAAAGAAAATATATATATATATATGGGCATTTAAAATCTGCAAATGTTAATTCATTATGCTTTAATTGCCCAGCTATATTTTTAAAATAATAGGTTTTTAAACTGAAAATATACGTGAATAAAACGGCAAATATTTATATTATAAACTGAAAACATCAGTTCATGAAACGGAAAATATCTATATTAGAAACTGAAAACATCAGTTCATGAAACGGAAAATAGTAGTTTTAAAACGGAAAGTTTTCGTGATAAAAACAGAAAGTGTCCGTGATAAAAATGGAAAGTGTCAGTATGAAAAAACAGAAAGCATCCGTGATAAAAACGGAAAACACCACTCCTGTAAAAAAAACGGAAAATTGTCGGCAACTCTGCTGCCAGTACATTTTCCGTTTTTTGAGGGAATTTCAAAATACAGTGTGGTGGGATTCACTCCGGTCCGCATTCGCCTGGGAGTCTTTGTTCGGGCATCATCGTCGTACTAGTGTACCTCTGTTGCTAATGTCGGTTCCAGCTTCAAAATGCAGTTAACATTTGAGCAGCGTTTCGCGATGAAGTTTTGTGTGGAACTTGGTAAATAATTCTCTGATACTTTAGAGATGTGTAATCAAGTGTTCGGAGATAATTGTCTGTCAAAGGTGAATGTCTTTCGATGGTACGAGTGTTTCAAAGAAGGCCGAGAGAGCGTGGAAGAGGAATCTCAAACAGGGTGCCCGTGAACCGGCAGAAAGGACGCAAATACGGATCGTGTGCTTGTTGTGATAAATTCGGACCGCCGGTTAAGTGTGAGAATGATTGCAGATGAAGTTGGACTTGATAAAATGACAGTTCACAGCATCATTGCTGAAAACTTAAGAAATGCTGGAAGAATCTGCTTCATCCTCCCAAACTTCCTGATCAATAATGGTATCTATATGCTTCCCCTGCCCACCTAAAGTCACTATTTAGTTCCATCAGAATTCTTTCTATTCCCGAAGATAAAAACATCACTAAAAGGCTATTACCATGGAACTCTGTATGCCGTGAAAGAGCTAGTACAAGACTAAGGACATATTGGAAGCAGACTACAAAGCAGCTTTCAAAGCTTGAAGACTCGCTGGGATGATCGTGTGCTAGGTCAAGGGTCTTACTTTGAAGTATTTTAGATGTGAGTATTAATATCTGCAATAAATTCTTAGAACACAGCTCAGTATAATTACTTTTTTTACACAGAACCTGTATAAAAACGATTGCCGACGAACTCTAAAGAAATGCTTTGCCTCCCTCCCCCCCCCCCCGCACACACACAAACGCACAAACACATTTTTATAACGCAAAAGAAATAAATTTCTTTTAATGCTTATAATGTCCTTCCTCTATCTTTGGTGGCTTAGTAGTTAGTGAAAGAAGTTGTTTAATTTATGCAAACACAAAAGTAAATAATAGCGATAATAAAATTAATCGGTCAAAAAGCTAATAGTTTAATCTCAATCGAAGCATAAACAATGAGATTGCTGATCAATTGTAGTAGTGAGAAGCGAAAATATGAGAGTGGACATTTTCAAGCTTTCAGTAAAACGCATTTAAAGATAAGGTCCTCGGTAGGGTTTCATTGAAAAGTTTTTCTAAATCATACTGTATTGTATAACAGCACCTGCTATCGATTGCTCAAAGATACAGGAGAGGTTCACCTATCATTTGTACTGGTCAGCTGCAAATTTTTCATTTTGCCACTAACATGCCATTGCTTCTCAGTGCCTTAATTTATTTAGAAACAAAAATAATAAACCAGCTTTCTAAAATTTTCTGTCGTTTCAACTCATCAGTCTAGAAGCGTTTTTAAAACTTTTTCCACGACATACGTGTTTAAACTTAAAATTATTTAAGTCCAATTAGTCATTACCAAGTTTTTAACAAAGTTAAAGTCAGTTATCTTTTGCTTCAAATAAAGAGCAATGCTTAGTCATTTATGATTTAATAAGAGCCTCGCGCTTTCCTAGTTAAATGCTAAACGTCATTTGACTGCTTGCTTATTTCAAACGAAAAATGAAAATCGATCCCATAGGACCATCCTCAGCATCCCATATTGCAAGAGGGAATGAAATTGGAAGACCTCAATGTTCATCACTACCCCGAATGAGGATCCGATTTCAAAGCTTTCTCTTTGATTAAGATTTGATAGGGGTCGTCGGAATTTGATGGGCTTCCTTTCAATTCAATCTCGGCCAAAGAAAAGGAATGTGCGTGCCGCTCCGGCAGACAAATTGTGTGTCATAACTAGATCAAAGGATCTACTCATAACACAGAAGTTGCTTTTTTCTAAACAAATTGCTACTCATAGTGTTTCAAGTGCACTTTTTACGACTGTGAGCTCTTGCCGTTGCTTTAAATTAAATTTCCTTACACAATTGCTTTGAATGGGAAAAAAATACAGCTGATTTTTTAACACCAGTAAAACAGATGACCACTGTGTAGTCCGTCGCATAATTTCGAGATCATAAATCGAATAATAACTAACAGAACGTAATATATCTTTCTGAATATTCATAATAATACCCGATTTAAGTGCTTATTTACTCATTTATTAATTAGCCTCAGAGAAGTGTAAACATGGAACCTTTATCCTTGAAAGACGGAAGACACAAACACCCTTGAGAGGTTAACAATACAAATTGAAAAAAAAAAAAAAAAAATTCTCCTGTTTAGCGTAGCATAAAAAAGTGCTATTCACTCTAGTTTCACCATCACCTTCTTATTTTTGCACTCGGATGAAATTCTAAATGTTAAATACTGCCGACTGCCCACCGCTTTTAGATATAAAGACTAACACTTTACATTTTGGCGTGCAGAGATAACATCATAGAAATTATTAGGCCTTTAGTTCTTATTTAACCGACAGAGAAAATGCGTCGAATATGTGGATTCACTCAGATTTATTTAGAATTCAATCGTAAAATAGGAAAAGGCCTTATTGGACCCTTCAGTCTTTCAAAGTATACGACAATTTTTAGTTTTTGTATTTCTATAGATATTTGCAGCTGATTGCAACCGAACGCTCGTATTTATGCGTCTCATTGTTAGTGTGCTAGACAATGCTTATTACAGCAACTGACCAGCATTCGTTCCCTTAATTAACCAATTAAAATTAAATTCGAATTATAAATTGTGTGTCCATGCATTTAATATTTCTAGTTTAGTTCCCCTAAAGAATATTTTAACGTTATACAAAAACTTTTAGGTTTCTGTTTAAGCTTCGAGGCTTGCATGATTTTATATGCTAAGTTTCAATTGCGTATGCCTCGAAGGCGAAACACTTATAGAAAATTAGAGACTCATTTTTGAATACAGTGCCCTTGATTTGGACAACAGTATGTTTCATTTTTCTCTCTTTAAAAACTGGTTCGTACCATGTTCTTTTAAGTTTAAATGCTTCAAAAATCTACTACGTTGAAAAAGTATAAATAGGAGCACGAACCAGCCTGATCAATTTATATTAACGGCAAAGGCCCGTTTTGATTTTTTATGCTATTAACACAGCATACGTTATATGATGATTACATACTTGAGAGAATTAGACACTAATGCGGTCTGTGCATCGTTGAGATCACAGTGTTGCGTTTTCTTCAAATCTGAACACTAGCTTACTAGGACATGATCACAAGTAGTGCTATTCAAGTCAAGTACATCTGTGGCTGGGACTCGAACCCGGAACCACAACACCAGAGTCTTGTCCTTTGTCTTCTCTAGTTGCATTTAGTAGCGTTATGTTTACCCATTTGAGTAAAGAATTTTATCATGAGTCACATTTAGCAAACGAAAGTCAGTATAATTTGAAACATCTCAACTTTAAGCGTTAAAAAAATATCTTCATTCCTTTTGAGTATTATCTTTATGGTAATGCAGTTACTGCAACCGCCCTGCATTTTTTTTTTCAAAATAGAATAATAAAACCAGCTCCTAATCGAGAAAAAATGCTTTAAGTTTACATTCAACTCTTGTTCACACACATAGTATTGACACACAGAGGGTGGGCAACGTTTTCACATTTTGAATGTTTTGATGCAAAAAAGCCACGATTCAAAACTTGAGATCGTCCATAATCTTTTTCTACGCGAGCATAAAAAACGCTGGGATTTTTTTATACGCGAAAAAGAACTAAACTGGTGAATAACACAATGCAAAACTGAATAACTGAACCAATTTCTAAGAAAGACCGACAGTTTCAACCTTTTTCCTTGATTAAGATTTGATAGGATTCAGAAGAAAACTGAAGACTGTTCCCTGTTTCAATTCAATCTTTTATATAGTTCCAAAATGACAAAAAAAAAGTGAATTGAATATCGTGTCTTTTCCAAAAAGATCTTTCTTTTGAGATGTAAGGCCGTTTCTTCTGACAAGGAGCCGAGTGGATGCAGGGCATGTACATTTATCGCGTTAAAAAAATAAAAAAAAATTAAAAAAAAAAACGAATAGTATTAAAAACAAAAAAAGAGCTTCAGGAGAAAAAGAAAACACTTGGCGATCTTTATTTCTTATAGTAATAAATAAGAATTAAATATTTTAAACTTACTTTGTAAAAGAAAATTACACATTTTTAAGTCTCTTTTTATTGGTTATCCTTTGTCTCCTGTCATAAGGACAACAATTATAACAATTGCACTCAAAAAAAAAAAGATGCACGAAACACCGGCGAAAATAAAAAGAAAATACATGTCTCGTAAGCAAAGAACAGTGTGCGATAAAAATATTGGAAATTACCTCTTATTCATCAAAATTAGTTCTTTGAGGCTTATATATTATAGAGCATTGAAAGGTTAATGGAGGTATGCAGTAGAATTGTTAGTTGAAGTAGTTTTTGTTATTTGTGATTGCTGATTTATTTGCATTTTCGAAAAACATCTATTTTCTTTCATTTAGTAAACGACTCGTGATTGACACACCGGTATATCGGGATACCGAATACCGGTTTTTCGAGCAATTTTGATATTTCGAAATGCCGATATTTGCTGAGATAACATACCGGTATTTTCGGTATTAGCTGGAAATAATAAATAGTTTCAATTAAAGAATTTTTAATTTAAATTTTTAAATATCAACTTATATTATAAATGTATATTTCTTTTTCCGTGATACAAACCAAAATCAATCTATTGATGTAAAAATTTGACTTCAAAAACATGAACTAATAGAATATCATTACACAAAAGTAGAGAAAGGATTGCAAAATGATATTGTCATTAATAGATGAGGAGATGAATCGCGTTTTTGTGCACCATATTTTTATTTTTTTCTATTTCCCTGATCAACTATTTTCCCATTTGTGAAAGTGAATTTCGAGTGTAATTTTGCATGCAATTATCCTGTGAACAATTTCTTCCAACCATCAATTGCAGCAAAACGTGATGATTTCTTTTTTAATTATTTGTCTCAACAGTACTAAATTTTGACAAAAACCATTTCTTCTTGGGGTAACAAATGAAAATTTGTTGTCACCAGCATTAGTTTGTTGTCCTATCTCGCTATTTGGCTTTATGTTGGCAAGATAATATTTAGAAATTATATACTGCCTTGAAAGTTTGAATAGAGACTAAATATAATTAATTGAAATGTATTTTCATATGTTTACATAATTTTTATTGTAAGGAATTTTAAAAAGAAAGCGAAAACGAATGAGAGAAACTAACAAGAACAAATTTAATCAAGTTTATCGCAACCTTCATTCTAATAATAAAAATCAAACACAAAACTCTCCTGCTCAAAAGAAAATGATGTTAAAATTGAAAAAATATAGTCTTTCGAAAAGAAATTACAATTAACTATAAATTAAAAAATAATAATAACAATACATACAATACAAAAGAAACAGACACAAAGATTCGTTCAAAAATAGCACGCAAGAGACTGGATTATTTGAAGATGAACGACTTCTAGACAATTAGTGGTGGTGTATCACGACCAGTACCACCGACCTGCGTGAATTCAGAAAGAGCATTTTCAACTGTAGGAAAGTTGAGAAATGAGTTCAAGATTTTTATTATTTTTTTTTACTTTTATTGATTTTTTATTATATGACATTTGTTCCTTCCTTTTATATTTGTTCACAATAAGTTTTCAAGCACTTTTTGCGAAATTTCTAATACCGGTATTAATACCGGTATACGGTATCGCGTTTTGGTTCGGTATTTCAAACCCTACAAATGACATAATATTCTGAAAGTTAGAACATTTTTTGAAAAGCTCATAAAATACTGAAGAATATTTACAATAAACTTATTTTAAAAAATCATAGAAATAACAAGCAAAATTGTCAAGTGAAGATTAATCATCTTTCATGCAATTTTTATAAATTCAAAATTTGAAAATGTATTTCGGTAGCTCGCATCCACGCTACTTTACATTAGTATTATGAGCACAAATGCAAGCATCCCGAATTTTATGAGGCCTTCTGCAGGAAAAAAAAAATCAAATAACTTTAAAAACGTAAAAGTCATTACATAATTTAATTTTAAAAAAATATATTTCTATGGTAGGTACGCACAATGAACGGAGTGAAAACCTTAAAAACGGAGTTTATAGGAAGTCTTAGAGTGATAATAAAAAACAGATTCCAAAATGGAACTACAGTGAAAAGTGTTATACGTATACCGCAAACAAATTGGAAAAAACAGTACCTTCATCATATAAAGTGCAGGAAGCATAAAGATACACGGCAGCTTTGTTTTGTCAGAATCGAAACGTCTACAAACGATGAGTTATGACTTGCTTTAAAATTCGAATAAAATCATAGAATACTTGTTTTCCCTAACAAAAATACCCTATGTTGAACCCGGCACCCCTGACAACGTGCAAACAAAATTTTATGATGATCGGTTGCGTGGTTAAGGCTTGAAAAGGCGACAAACAAGCAAACAAAGTAACTTTCACATTTATATTATTAGTAAGGATTTTTTATACGGAATCGGAAAATACCAACTATTGTTCAATTTAAAGGAAGAAAAAGGGGTCTTTTAGCGCATTCAAACAAGTTGAAACACATTTGTGATTGCAACATTTATGTTTTCGTATTTAGTGCAGTTCTGGCGTTCATTTCACCTCTCTCACGGAAAGAAAACTCATGCATGATCTATCAGCAATGGATTTGCCAGTATAAGTTGATTGACGTTCATGGGTGCAGAGAAATTTTATCCGTCAAAACCAGGCTTCCTGTCTTACATTTGAGATAAAAGAACACAGTATTTCTGGATTGGAGAAGTTCGAGAGGAGATCACATATAGCACAAGGTTTTCATCTAGCATTCCGACCTGATCACATCCAGAGACTGTAGTTTCGTCCTTTTTATGGGCTCATCAGGTAATTTTTCTGTGCTCTTGCAAATAACCCGGCTGTTTGGTATATTGCATGTAGTTCTGCGTTAGTCTTGGAAACATACTGATAAACACCCAAGCTTTGCCTTTAATTTATGAATCGAAACACATAATGCTGAGGACACTCGCTAGTGAGATAAATTTATTTCATCTAGCAGTTTTTGGCACTCTCAACTTTAATGAGAGGACATCTGCCTCCAGCTCGGCTGTTTATTACTATTCCAGACTGATAGGTTCTAACAAGAACGAAACTGCAGTCCCTAGACGTAATACCCAAGATGTCTGGTACATTGCATACAGTGCCGTATATTTATTACACGACGTAAACGGATTAGTGCGGAAACTTTTTTTCAGTCACAATTGCAACAATAGTTTTTTGATGATCAGGATATAAAACTACATCAATTGCATTCAAAGGAGATTTAAAAAATTGAAAAACATGTCTTACCATAACATTGGAGTAAGAGAGAGAGAGAGATGTTAAGGAAATTCATGTTAATAGCAAATTATAAAGCGCATAATCACAATAAGATATTCCATCAATCAAGAACTGAACATTGAAAATGGTTTGTACATTAAACAGCTTGTCGGCAGCGAAACTAAGGCTGGAGTTAGTAAGCATCTGTAATATCAGGATTTGCCTCCGTATTATATATTAGAGGATATTTGACCTGATGAAATTCGCTCAGTGTAATTAATATAGTGAGATATGCTCTGTAAACCCTACTTAAACCATCTGTTTAGTTGCCTTAGTGTACGAAGGCGTTCCTTCTTGTTGTGCAAACAGATTCCGAATCTCTCATTACAAATTCAGCTCATAGTTACTTATGCTGCATTATGTAACAATGATTTGATCTGAAGCAACTTTTGATCATTTTACGTACATCACAATGGAGATTTAGCAAATATTATATGATGATTTCTTGGGCGGAATTTTCAACACTCGGCTGCGAACAAACGATTATCATGAGTTAGGAAAGAAGCTGATAATATTTCAATCAACAGCTCTTTGATTTTTTTCATTGAACAGTTTGGATATATTGATTCATAGAAAATTACTAAATTGTTCCACATTAAATTTTCTTAAAATAAACTAATTTTTAAATAATAATAATTGGAAATTTTACCGTATTTAAATAATTTATTTTTATATCGTTTAAACTCTGACATTTAAATATGTTTCAAATTAAACAGGTTTTTTTCTCTGCTCCTTTCGACGCATGTAGCAAAAAAAAAAAAAAGAAAAAGAAGATTAGTTTGTTTTCTGTTTCTTTTCTTTCTTTCTTTTTATTTATTTATTTTATTTGTATCATTGATTTAAAGTTCGTATAACTTAGAAATTTTTTCAAAAGATGCGAGTTAATGCAGTGGCGGATACAAGGGCCCCCGCCCCCAAATGGGCAACAGTATTTGAATGTTTGCTCGAAAAAATGTAAAACATAATCGAAACCGTAAGTGGATACAAGGACGGAGGGGGGATTATGGGGGTCATGACACCCCCCTCAGATTTGTGACAAATCTTTGTAATCTGTCATTTAGTTCATTCATCTGTTTGTCCGGTCCATTGCATTTGAGTTGTGAAAATGGCTGCTTGAAAAAAAGAAAAAAAAAGCCAGACCGAAACCATTATGGGAAAAAGCAAATAGTTCTCGAATTATTATTATTATTTTTTTTTTTTGAGGGGGAGGTGGGTATTAACTGTCACTTTTCTATTTATAGCATATGTATTTAAAAATATGTAGAGAGTAAAAAAAAAAAATTGAGACAGTTAATCTCCGGCGCCAGGTTCCGGAGTCAGTATAATGAAAAGTAACAAAGAAGTGTCTGATGTCCGATCGCTTTTTATGCAATAAAATTAATCAACGACAGTTGTTGTAAAACCATATCCAAAGCTCCAGGCATCGCTTCAATCGATAAAACATTTGAGTATGTAAATGTTTTTTTTTTTTTTTTTTCAATGTAAAGTCTGTGTAGATTACAACTTCTTTCAGTTGTAATTGTTAAATAGTTTCGTTTTTAGTCGTGCTGAGTTTATTTTTAAATGTGCTGTAAATAGTTTGTTGGTTTAAATCAGTGTTTTGGATTATATCGTGCAAGAAATGTAAAATTTGAGTGTCGTATTAGCGCAAAACCTCATTATACAAAAGTTCTCGTAAACTAGCAAACCGTATCAGACAGAAACCCTGTTGAAAAAAACCGCGTTTGTTGGAAAAAACTACATATAACCTAGGTTCCCAATTTTTTCCGACTCACGGCACCTTTTGACGAAGTACAATTTTTTTGCGGCACCTTAATCTATTTCAATCATACACGCATATTGAAATTATGGACAGCTCACGGCACCCCTCGCCCCTCCTTGCGGAATCCCAGGGTGCCGCGGCTCCACTTTGGAAACCCCTGACCTATAACAAAAACAATGAAAATTTCGGGTGACAAAGTGACTGTTGAAAAAATTGATGAACCCAAAACCGATGGAAACATATATCTGGATTTCCTGTATCAGACTCTGAGACTGCAACGTCTTCGTCAACCTCCAGTGTTCTACAATTGGAATAAATGAGTCAGTAAGTAATTTGTAAAGTTCGCATTTATTTATAGAATATTAAATTTTTAATTAGATTTTCGCCGCATTTTTTACTATTATTTTAAGTGATGTTTTACTTTTACTTCAAGTGATGTTATTTTACTGCATACAAGATAGATGTGTCGAGTATCATGCAAATTTATAATCTAAGATGGATATGTGCTGAGTATTAAGCAAATATTGAATCAACCAGGGGTTTTGTGATCCTAAAGTTCCAAAAACTTTGAGTTGTCGTTTACGAAAATTTTCGGCTTACATTCTAAAACTGAAAAATTATTTTAAAAGAAAACTTTTGGAATGATTTTTATCAATGATTTCGGTGATTTTTTAAGCATATTTGAAGAGCCTTTATGATGTCAATGATTATTGTTTGTATATTTTAAGAGTTTTTACGGTGGGGGGGGGGGGGGTCGTAGAAGAATATTTTTGTAACTAAAACTACGTTCTTGTGCATGAGCCCCCCCCCCCCAAATGAAATCCTGTATCCTCCCCTGAGTTAATGCAATAAAAAAAAATGGATAAGAGGTAAAACGAGAAGATCTACGAGTAAAAGCAAAAAGATTTCGCCATATTTTCACCAAGAGCTATATTTTTCTACCGTATTAAACCTCCGTACAAGCAAAAATATAAAAAAAAGCACGGACTTCGAATAGTAGAAATAGTAGCTCATTTAGAAAGTGGAAGGTATAGATTGTTTTTACTGTGTCTAACTGAAATTCATATTTAAAAGCAACGAAAATTAATTGGATTTAAGTTAATGACTGTATTAATGTACAAATGTACAGCCTATATTTCCCTAACTATTTGGGAGAAAGTTTTGTTTATTAAAAATCATGAGTAAATTTAAGTTACAAATTTGATTGCTATCATTCAAGGCCATTCTAAAGGGTGTTTTTATTTCAAGTTTTTGGAACTTATCATACTCGTACAGTCTAGTAATAAAACGGTGTTTCCCCAGTTTCGTCGACATTTCATTCATCCCCCCCCCCTCGCTTGTTTTTAAGTTTTAATCATACCTTTTGAGAGAAAAATTATAGAGGATATTTGAAATGTCGGCGAAATCGGGAATAAATCCTATGAAACATGGTTTGGAAATTTTCATTTAAAACATCGTTGTTTTTTTTAATAACCTAAAACGTAGTTTCTAATACTTTTATCATTTTCATTTCAAAATATATGTGCAAGAAAGAAAAGCGTGAATTTGATAATAAATACGAATAAATGTTTATTTTAAATACACTTTTTAAATATTAGCTGATAGGGCAACGGTTCTAGAGCTCCAGCTTCCCTGTAATTAGCTCAAGAAGTCATAAGTCATTCTATGCATTCATTGTGAAGCGACAGCAACTACCGAGCAATTTCCGGTGCGACACTGACTGATCCCACGCATCGCTGTGACCTCCAAATGTTGGGGTTCAAAATTACTATCATTTATTCAGAAAGAAAGATTATTCGAACTTCTAAAAGATATGAACTTGGAACCATTAATAATCTGATAAAGTGTGAACCAGGACCCCATAAATTTATCGCACGGTATCAGATAATTTCTGAAAAAATAGCTATTTAAGAGGAAAATATATGTACTAACGTTGCTAATTTTAACGTCAGTTTTTTTTTTTTTTTTTAAATTTTCCAAGAGTCATGCACAGACTGTGTTTAAACCAGTACAAATTTCATAATTGCTATAGACGTTAATAGAAATTAAAAAAAGAAAAACAATCGTGTGACTTTATTCCAAGGTGAATGAAAAATTTTCTAAGTGAAGCATCCAAACATATCACATCAACCCCACGTACGAGTTCAGAAATTTTCAACAAGTAAAAAAGGAAAACAATTTAAAGTAATATTAAACGGAATTAGAACTACTTACCCTACGAAAAAGAGATGATCTTATTAATTATTAATTTGTTTCAATTTTAATCAGCATTTTTGCATAAATCCTATATTATCAGGACGAAAATATACTTGCAAAAGTTAGAATAAAATAGCCATAGAAACAACAGATTTTTCTACATCACATAAAATTCTTCCAATATTCCATAGTAATTAGAACGTAAATTCTAATTGTTTTTAAATAATTTATACTAAAGTGTTGGTAAGCCTTCAGTAAGAAATTCATTGTTGATCACGGTCATTGTCGAACAATGCTTTTATTAAAATTTGTATAAAAGCCTTCAGATTAGCATTTCCTCCAGCTTTTAAAGCAATATAAATGTTATTTCCACACACAGGGACAAACTTGACCTAAGTAGGAATTGACTTTAAAAATTATTTTCATATAATACTTGATTTTTTTTATCATCGAAGAGTTTAATACATGGAAAAAAAAAACATCAAGAAATACATATTGTAAGCAAAGAAAACCTTACTGGGTAACACTGCATGTCTCACACAACAAAACTACACTTCGATTCGATTCCGAGTCACAACTGACTACAACTGTATTTATGTTGAGGACTGCACACTAAGTGCCTTGCCTCCATAATTTTTTATGCCGATAGATGGCAGCACCATCACCGGATCGAACAGTTAATGAGAATTCAGAACTAGACCAGGAGCTAATAGCTACCTGGTACTAGCACCCCCAGAGGTATCGTTTCACTTGGAGGACATTGAGACCACGAGCATATTTAACGTCGCTCAGTCCCCTTTAATGACGACGGTGGATCTTCGACCATTGAGGTTCGAACTTAGTTCCCTCCGGCCCCAGATTCGACACTCTACCGATCGGGCTAACACGGCCCCAAAACTACACTTGATCCAAACCTTTATCGTAGATCTAACTAATAACGATTCAGTTATCGAATCCAGTTCTACCTCCAAAGAAACCAAGTATATTTAATTTAATGTTTTACATTAAAATGAGGTCAGCAAGCGTCACACGGGTCGCGGGTTCATTGACTTTAAATAGTTCATCATTTGGGCCCTTAGCAAAGGGAACATTTCATGACCATCGCAACTTTATTATAATTAGGTTATTTCCGAAGTTTTAAAGGTATTTTTTCGGAAAGAGCATGCTTAATAGCACTGCATTTAACCATTTTTAAAATAATTTGACAAAGTTTAAACTTTTTTTCTTCGCTGCGCAGATTGAAATTCATTTCTTACGCTTCTGCACATGACATCACAACTGATGATATGCCAATCACTGATGCCATTAGCGCAGAGTGCAATATTTAATTCGCATCTTTACTCACATGTAGGGGAAGACCGCTTAGATTAGACCATTGTCTAAATTGGACCGGGCACTTGAAATCTAGCGTAGAGTTCTGTGCTACACTCTGCAGGTGGAAATACAAAGATTTGTGTATGAAACCTTTGAGGATGAAGTTTTGTCACATTACGATCTGCATAGCTTAATTTACGATGTGACTTGTGTTGAAAACCTGTTCGATCTTATTTTGAGAACTTGTATCTAGTAGAATAATTCTAAAATTTGTGAACTGAGAAAATTGCTTTCATAGTATTATACTCCATAACAAAAAAAATCGACACACCAAAAAGGAATGGTCCGATTGAGACAAAAATTGGTGGATAGGAAGACAATGCACAGAATAGTAAATGATTAAATTCTCAGAACAATTGAATATTTTATGTCGGAGTTACACTAACAAGTTCAATTAGGTGTTGATCTGCCTCAAGCAAGGATACAAGCTGAATCAAGGCGTCTCAAAATCAATAACCAGTGTTGCCAGATGGTCAGATTCAGATTTCTCCAATTCCCTTCTAACTTTTCCCCAAAAAGCGATGTTTTCTACCAAAATTCCCCAAATGCAAAAATTATTTTTCCACTAATATTTTCATTAAAAATGATCGACTTCCTCTAATATTTTTGTCTCTTGAAAAAAAAAAAAAATTCCCCAAATAGTCCAATTTTCTTATAAAAATTCCCCAACTTTTTTTTTCTGCACATTTTCGCTTTTTTTTTTCTTCTTTATCTTTACAAATAATAAAGCTGAATGTCTCTCTGTCTGGATATCTCTCTGTCCGGATCTCTTTCTATCTTTCAGGATCTCTTGCGCATATAGCGACAAGACCGTTCGGCTAATTTTCATGAAATTTGGCAAAGAAATAGTTTGTAGCATGGGGGTGTGCACTAGGGTGGGCCGAAATAAGCCGAAAAAAATTTTTTTTTCGAAATCAATTTTTGGATAGCGCGCAAAAGTTGCGTAGTGAGCTAGTTAGCACTCGCAAAAAATTTCTTGGATATTAAAAAATATCTAGCCGGCGCTATTTGACACTGAAAAACCGAAAAAAAAGAGAAAAATGAATTTTTATCGAAATTTTTTTTAAAAAAAATAAATTCCAAATATTTTGCTGGAATGCGCCGAAAATGTTATATAATGAGTCAGTTCGAGCCCATAAAATGTTTCATTGATTTTAATGAGCATTTAACCACTCCTTTCTGACATCAAAAATTGGAGAAAAATGAAAAAATATTGAATTTCTTTAAAAACCAATGTGAAAATTATTTTTCAAAATTAAATCATAGACTAAATAATTAAATAGCGCCATTAATCATAGTAATTATTATCACGCAATAGTGTCATACATTTTCGAGAACTACATATATAGATAATAAAATTTTAAAAAAGAAATTTTCAAATTTGATTTATAATACCTCATGCATAATGAATATTATTTTTTGGAATAATATTGTCCCTTGTTATCAAAGATGGAAGTTCTTTCCTAGCTTGAAGTTTAGCACGAATGTATCCATCTCGTGCAGTTTCACCACGAACTCTTATTGCAGCTTCAGTTACTAGTTTCACACAACGTTTCACAGCTTGCGTGTGACAGGGAAATTTCTCGAAAGTAAACTCTGTAGAATGTTCTTTGCACATTTCTTTCCATTGTTGGTCTTTTAGATGCATTGTAATAGGTGGCTCTGTTACAACACAGTTTGCCCAATCAACTAAATCAACATAATCAACGACTTCAAAATTGAGTTTAGGACGCTCAAAAAATCGTACACCATCCGAGTCAACAGTAGCTGTTCAGGATGAGCGAAATATGCATTACTTGAGAGGACTTTGAAAATTATCTCCTTAACGTTGTCTGGAAACTGCCTTGCAAGAGAAATCATTTTCCAAAAATGTTGGGCGCGGTACTGGCAGTTCGGTTTCATTTTTATCTCAAACCACATTGGAGCATAAACTAAAATTACATACTTTACAAGCATTGTAAGGTTTTCTGATGGAGTTGGAGTGCCTATGTACAAGCGTAACAAACGGTTTGCAGTTGTCAGCCATCGCGCATGACTGACTGAGTTTGCCTGGGCTACTGTCAGCCACGCTTGAAGGACAACTACCATCTTTTACGGCAAGACAGATTCTATACAAATATTGTTGTTCAGTACTTAAATTTTTTATATCTTCCATGTCCAAAACCAGAAGATTGCAGTCAATTATATCAAATTTGACCACTGGATTTTTTTCACAATCTCTAAGAAGTTGTTCGATAGCTCCAGAATATGAATGTGGCCACTTTGTGCAACCGTCCAATTCCAGTATAAGATTCCTCAGTGGCAACTCATTGTGGACATTGGACACAAGAGAGGACCCCTTTAATTGTTTAATTCCCAGCTGTGGAGGTGTAGAATTGCAGCATTTCTTGTCGAGGGGTTTTGTCTCTTAAGTGGGTTATAAAGTCGAGAGGAAGAAATGGCTTGAGAAAAAGAAGAATACTTGCGTTCAATTCATTAATCAGTTTAAAGGACTTCAGAGGATTCACATTATTTTAATACTCAAGCGCTCTATTTGTCAAATATATATAAAATAATTATAAAATAATCTTAGGAATAATAGAAGTAGTTGAGCGCCGTTTATTATCCAAGAGAAACAATTGGAACCGAAGATTAAAAAATTAGCATCTTATGTAACTATTTTTTATTTGAGTGTGTGCATTTTTTAAAATTGGTGTACAAATATCGCATAAAATTGATTGAATTTTCACTGTTCTAAGTAACGTATTGCGTAACATTTCAGTACTTACTTATTTCGAAACTACTTTTATTTATTTATTTATTTATTTTTTTTTTTCATTTTTCCAATGTTTTAGTCTTAAAGGAGCGTAGCTAAATATTCTACGAAATGTATAAAAATCTTTGAGGATTTCAACTAATTCACTGACAGATACTTCTAATAATTGCTGAAAATAGCTTCAAACTTTTATTTTCGACCCCCCCCCCCTCCTTTTTTTTTTTTTTTTTTTTTGAAAAAAGTGCATTTTTGCCATTTTTTCCGTTTTTTGAGGTCAAATAGCGTCGGCTAAATATTAAACAAATTTAGCGAAATTTTTTATGGGTAATAACGGGCCCATATAGCAACTTTTCCGCATTATCCAAAAACAGATTTCCAAAAAAAGTTTTTTCGGCCCACCCTAGTGTGCCACTTTAACGATTTTTTTTTTTTTTTTGAAAATTTGATTTGGTTCTTTTTCTATTCCAATTTTAAGAACATTTTCCTGAGCAAAATTATCATAAGATGGACGAGTAAATTACCAAGTTATCATAACGTGAAGACCTTTTAATTTTCTACTACGGGCAAACCCGTGCGAGTGCCACTAGTCATAAATACAAGCGCATGACCGAGAGCTAAGAAATATTCAATTTATATTTGTATATATTTATCCAAGAACACTCTTCATCACACTTATTTTTACCTGTTTCACGTATCAAGTAGTTAATTACGCAGAACATCAATGCGAATTCCATAGCATAATATTCCACATAATGCGAAATGCGAATTCCATAAAGTTGAGCAAAGCTAACCCAACGCTGTTTGATACAAACAATGTTCCCACTACTTCTTGACGCTAATTTAAATACGAAAAAAAATCTTTTTTCCCGAGGTTTTTTTTTTCCCCCAGGTTTTCCCCAAGGAAAAAAATTTCCCCAAAGAATTCCCCTCAAAACCCATTTCCCCAAAATTTCCCCAGAGAGCACCAGATTTCCCTAAAATGGGGAAATTTCCCCAAATCTGGCAACACTGTCAATAACGCTCTCGGAGGGTGTCCTGCGGTATTTCCTGCCAAATTTGCTCCAATTGTCGGACGAGGTTAACAACATTCCTTGCCAGATGCAAAAGCCATCCCATCATATCCAAGACATGCCCGATTGGAGAGAGTTCTGGCTATCTGGCAGGCCACAGAAGAGTTTGACAAGCTTGCAGATAGTTCATAGCAACACGTGCCGTATGTTATCTGGCATTGTCCTGCTGAAAACCAACCTAGGGAACTGCAAAAGAAACGGCAGCAAAACAAGTCTTAAGATGTCGTCGACGTACCGCTGTGCAGTAAGTGTACCTCTAATTACGACCAAAAGGGTCCAGCTATCAAAGGAAATGGCACCCCAGACCATAATGCCTTGTTAAAGGCCAGTGTGGCGTGAAAAAGTGAAACCAGGATGCCCCCTCTGCCCTGGGTGCATCCAAACGCGTCTTCGATGATCGTCAGGACACAGTTGGAAGCGGGATTCGTCGCTAAAGACCATACGTCCCCAGTCGGCATCATTTGAACCAGATCGAGCCTTGCACCACTGTAATCTGACTCGGCAGTATGTAGGCTTCAGTGGCAGGTGGAGTAACGGTCGGCGCGAGCGTAGATTTCGCTCTCCCAACCGTTGTAAATGGTGATGATGGATATTGGGGTTTGGGTTGAATGTCTGATGGTCATAGAGATGAAGAAAGCGCTGTGACAGCTGATCGGACAATCACTCTGTCATCACGATCTGTTTTGACCCTAGGTCGACCGCTACCATCCTGACGCTGAACTCGGCCATTTTCCACCCATCCTTGCCAGCATCTTCGAATCGTCGAATCACTTCGACTCAAATAACAAACGATTTTCCGATTAGACCATCCGGCCTCTTTCAATCCAATGATACGACCTCTTTTACACTGTGACAGTTGCTCGTAATGAGCACGAACCATATGGCAAGACATTTTTAAGTTGTTGAAAGGAAATATGAATCGCAATCAAACCGAAAGTTTTAACAACTATTGAAGAACTGCTCTTTATATACAGCTGCTGGATGCGCAGTTTCTATGCGCTGGAGATCAAACTATTCATTCATTGGACACCAAATTTTAATCATTTGCGTATCTGGTCAAGACACTCATGCATACAAAATTTCGTAGCAATCCGATTATTGCTTCTTTGTGCGTTGATTTTTATATTATAGAGTGTATAAACAGTATTTAATGGGGATTACTGCAATGTACTTACATGCACGATTAAGAAACTAGTTGACAAAGAATAAATAAAAGGATAAAAAAAAATGGCGTGTTTTCCTTTATTGAACCGAAAAAATTTTCCTATATCGGACCGGTGGTCCAATTTAAGAATACGTATTTAAGCAAAACTGTTTACTTATCACGTTATAAAACAAGTGATTAGTGCAACTCAATAACCTAGTTAGGATTATTTTGCGCATACTTTAACACGAGATAAAAAAATTCATTTTGACGCTTTTTTTTTTTCAAGTACACTTTCTAGAAGCTGCCAACCCATAAAACTAGGTGTTTATCCAATAACATTTAATGTTAGTTTTGTTGAATATAGTTTCTTAATTTAACTGAAATTTGTGCTTGTTAACTGGTTATTTAATTCATTAGAAGGACCAGTAGTCCAGTTTAAGAACATAAAATTTAAACAAACATTTAAATTTTTTTTATAGAAAACAATTTAGTAGTGACATTTAAATGCGCATTTAGGATTACTTAAACTATAAATAATAAAGTTTATTAAAGCATTCACACTGATTTTTATTAAGTAAGTTGCTTAGAAGCTTCAATCTCATAAAATAGATATTTCTTCTTCTTCTTCTTCTTTTAATGCCCAGAAGCTTCCATTTCAGTTTTGTTAAATAAAATTCTTTTTTTTTTAATTGGACTAATATTTGTTCTCGTTAACCTTTTTTTAAGCTAGTTTCTTTATTAATTGCAAGCTACGTTAATTTCTAACATTCTTGGTTTTATAAGATGTTTAAAAGGGAAAATATGGTTCCCCTTTTAGACAGGGGAATTTTACACCCCTTTTAGTCAGGGCCCCTTTTCCCTTAAGGCTCTATCCATTATTTTTCCCGCCTAAGAAGGCGGGGAAAATAATGGACAGAGCCTTAGCTTTTTGTAGGAATGATGATATGGGGCTATGCTTTAAACTTAGCTAACGATAACGATGTAATAATGCTTCGTCTTCCAGCACACACTAAGCATCGTTTACAGCCCTTTGACGTAGTCGGTTTTAAGCCTCTGTCCACGTATTTCAATCGAACCTGTGATATGTGGGTGCGAGAATATCCAATGAGGTCCATTGCCCACTATAAAATTAGATAACTGTTAGGTGACTCTTATGAACAAACAGCAAGCGTGGCGAATATTTTGTTAATGGACTCCCTAGAACAGGAGTTTGACCTATTAGTATAATTGTGAAATACACCCCCAGCTCAGTCAATTCCAGCCGAGGACTGCAGTTTCGTGCTTATTAGCACTCATCAGCCCGGCATAGGAGTGACTGAGCTGGAGATGGAATACCTCTTAAGGAAGCCAAGAGTGCCAAACAAACTGGTAGATAATACAGAGTTAGTACTGACCAGACGAGTGACCGAAGCTATAATTCGGTTCAACTCGAATATCGAAGGCAAGGCAGGTATATTCAGTAAGTTACCACCCTATAGCCTGTGCTAAGGCAATACATGAAATACACTGCCAGTTCAGTCAATTCCAGCCGAGGACTACAGTTTCATGCTTATTAGAACTCATCAGCCCGGCCTAGGAGTGACTGAGCTGGAGGTAGAATACCGCTTAAGAAGGCCAAGAGTGCCAAAAATTCTGGTGGTGTATTTCATGTATTCCTGCCTTAGCCCTGGCTATAGAGCGAGAACTTACTGAATGTACCTGCCCTGCCTTCAATATTCGAGTTGTACCGAACCATCGTTTCGGTCACTCGTCTGGTCAGTGCTAATTCTGTATTAGCTACCAGTTTGTTTGGCACTCTTGGCTTCCTTAAGAGGTATTCCATCTCCAGCTCAGTCACTTCTATGACGGGTTGATGAGTGCTAATAAGCACGAAACCTCAGTCCTCGGCTGGAATTGATTGAGATGGCGGTGTATTTCATGTATTCTTGCCTTAGCCCTGACTATAGAGCGGTAACTTACTGAACAGTACAATTGTGTTTAATGACAGCGACTTTGCAGCAACCGAGTCAGAAGTTTGTAGTCCAGATGAGACTAATAAAGTAAACATGCTACATGTTCCGTGTCAGCTGTTCCAGATGCACAAGAACAATGTGCGGATAAAAATAACACAAATTCCGAGGAATCAGTGGTTAGTTCTCATCAAGTTATGATCGTCGGTTCTATTGATGATTTTGTAAAGGTGACACACATATTACCTTAGCATAAAAAATGGAAGTCAGAAGAAGGAAACCTATTTCGGCAAACGTTATATTGTCATCGCCACAGAAAAAGGACACAGAACAAAATAGTCCGCAAAAGAAGGAGCAAAAACCCGCACAAAACAACTGGACTTGCAATATTTCCCATAGAGATGAAGTGCAAAGCATGATTTAGTTTATGAAATGCCGTCAGTGGGTTCATCAACAGAGCGCCAACTTCGCCCCAAAGCAAAGGAAATGCTATTGCAAATCTTGTAAAAGTACTGTACAGTTCAAATGCTAGTTATTATATCATTTACTGTTGCGGTCCAATTTAGGAAGCGCATGGTTCAATTTTGGCGCATATATTCCTAAATTGATTTTTGCAACTTTGTCAAAAATATTTTTTTTTAAGTATCGTCATATTTACAGAAAATGTAAATTCCTGTGGCGACGTCAAATTAAATTTGACTTCAGATGCCCTATTTTTTTATTTTAGTTTTGCTTCACATTTAGCGACACGGGCCTCTTGTTCTTAGGGGGTCCGATATAGGCAGTCTTCCCCTACTGGCAACAGTATGGTTGATAGAAGCGTAGAGACCAAATTTTTTATTCGCTTCTTAATTATCATAAGCTGGAAATGCGGTAGACAGTAACCATCAGCATTCAGCGTGCCAGTGGAGTAACGCGCCGAAGTACATCACTTGTGACGTCATAAGACCACGCCTTATTTCCAAAATCGGAAAGTTTTAAGAAATAAACGTTGGGAAAATGAAAGTTTTTTCTCGCTCCATGTTATTGTTATTATTATTTTTATTTACTTATTCTATCAATTTCAGTGACTAAAAGTAGTAATTTTGACTGAAGACAATAACCCCATTTTTTGCCTTGTTGATTTTTTGATTGTAAATAGGAAGTTGAAAACAATATATAAATAAAAAAAGATAAATATAATGGAAATGTATCCCTTAGATGATATGATTAAAACTTGAAAGGTAAACTAATCAGTATGATGCTGTAAAATAATTCTAACGCTCTTTAGAAATGCAGAAAACAATAAGGAAAGAATCCTTAAAATGCACTTCATATACTTCAGAAATATATAATGCTTTTAATGTTAGATTCTAGTTTATAAATTCATTACCTCTTTTCGAGCTTTCAGCTTTCTAGCCGAGAACGGAAAATAAATAGTTTTAAGTCGAAATTTAAGAGAAGCACTTCAGAGTTCAGAGCACTTCAAATGCAAAAAAACACATGCGTCAACAATTTCAAAGGCTTCTAAATAAGCGCCTCTGCTAAACAATTTTCTATCTATCCCATTTTATTCCTTTTCTTCTGCTTCTACCAGCTTCACCGTCTTTCGGTTCACAATTTATAACCAGCCAGCTCTTTTGTCTCCGAGTCGATTTGCGCCATCTAAGGAAAAGGCGCACCAAATGGCGTTCATTTGAAGCACCATTTTTTCCCCTCTTATTATTCTCAGTTTACAAACGATTTGAAAGTGCACCGTTCGACTTCGAAGAGTTTTGAATGAGAGTTACAATTTGTTAGGAGTACTTCATGCTTTTAAGAGGGGTTCTCATCTGGAAGGAAATGGAAGCATAAGTGCTGCGTATTTACCGCAAACTTTTTTTTGAACGTACGGATAGTTAACATAAAATATTTAAAAAAAATTTAAAAACTGAAGACTTTTTCATCAGCTTGATTCGCACTAAAAAGTATGAAATAAAATAAGTATTTAATTTCTTGATTATAATTCTCAAAAATTACAGTTCCTCTTAATATACTTATATTTACGTTAATGCTAAAGCAGTCAAGAAAATAAGTAATTGATTTCTTGATTATAATGCTCAAAAATTTCAGTTCATTTTAATATATTTATATTAACGTTAATGCTAAAGCCGCCAGTAAAGTTTAAAATAGAAATTTGATAGAAGAAACAGGCGGCATATTGTTTAGCACGAACAGCTTTTACTATGCTTGCTTAGGTTTAGCCTTTAAACTTATGTGCGAAATTTATTAACAAAACTTTAGTTTTATTATTACTATTTTTTCATAGCTTTTGGCAACAATTGAAAAGCGGAAGTGTGTTAAGTTTCAACGGGCTGAATTTATCCCCGCAACCGGAAACAAAGTGTGAAAATTATGATGGAGAAAGCAAGTACAGAAAAAGTCTTTAAAAAAAAAAAAAGATAACAACATAACCATTACTATTGTTTCAGTGTGTATGGCTTGCAGAAAAGAAAAAAAAATCTCAGGCTGATGCCTCGCTATAATAATTGAAACTTATTATTAAAATGTACTAAACCCTTCGGGGGGGAGGGGGCTTCAAAAAAACTGGTACAAAAGGATCGAGCTTTTTCTTTTCTTTTCTTTCTTTTTTTTTTTTTTGGCAGAAAATAAATATATAGACAAAATGTAATTCATTTTTATGTAATTTCAGTTTTGGGTGGAAGGGGAGGGTGGTTAGAAGGGGGTGGAGTTAAATTATTTTCAAAAAATATTATACGAGCGATGTAGACAGAATTTGAATACATGTGTATTTCAAAATACTTTGTGTATTCAAATTCATTAGAACCGTTCATTATCAAATAACTTTTTTTCAGCAAGTAAAGAAATAACTTATAGGCTAACTGTTCATTTTTATGTTATTTAATGCAATAAAATGAATACAGAAAAACTCCCGGTTATCGGCGATCGGATTATCTGTGGTTCGGATTATCCGCGACGAGTCTTTTCACATTTTTTTTTTCTTTTAACTTATGGTTGTGTTATTGTTCGCTCTTAAATTTTACATTTTATTTTCAATGTAATTAGATGCAATGTTGCAATTTTTTTAGGTATAATTTATACGTATGTTTAAGTGTTATGAATTTTTTTTATCTATTGTATACAATAAGCATCCTGTTATTTTTTTTTCCTATTCGGATTATCCGCGGTTTTCGCTTTTCCGTGTTTAACATGCAACCCTATTCCACGGATAATCATGTGTCTACTGTATGTATCTTTTTCCAATGAAACAACTGTTTTATAACAAATTCTTGCGATATTTATAGATTTTCATTAAAATGCACCACGTGGTCTACACAAAAAATTGCTGCAATGTGGTACCATCTATGGTTAAATAATGATATTAGGCGGGTGCACCAACTATTACAATGTGGGTCAATAAGGCCATCTCCCCCCTTTTTTGGTGTAGGTTAGAAAAACTTCGTTAGAACGTAGTTTTATCGTCATCAAAATGCCTTTCTGATCATAAATCTTAGTCAGCGGGCAGTTTGTTATCAACCTGCAAAAGTATAGAAACTTATTATAGAAGAGTTTTGTCAAAATAATCTGATCTAATTTTACAGTAAATTAATTTTCTTCGCATTTCACTGGAGTTTACTACTTTTTAAAATGCTGTTAATTGTTCCAGAAAGCGTAGAAATCAAAGTCAAAAATGTCATTGTGTACCGCCACTTTTTACTGCGATTTGATAACCCTAGAAGAGTAGATCGTTGTCCAATAAAGCAAATCATTGCCTAGTTCTAGCACCACAACGACACGAATAATGCTGAGGCTGCAACGAAATCGTGTTTTAAACACATGCGTCACGGTTTTTAATTTGCCATCTCAATCATAAAATTTAACAGAACTGATCATTTCTAAAGTACTAATCTTGAAGAATGAGAATGCTTTTTTTTTTTTTTTTTTGAAACATTTGTTTTTCAACTAAGGATCAATTTTTTGTATGAAAAGACCGTTATAAACATGATACATTTTCCTAAATGAAAATAACCATTAGGAACATCAAAACCTTCTACACAAGAATATATTGTTGAGCAAGACGAAAAAAAAATTTTTATAACTACACTACAAAAATTAACATTTTGAATTAGGCATTCTTTGTTTGAAAGATTTTTCTTGCTTGGCGTTAAACCAAATAAAAATGTCAATTATAATAACTAGTTAAAAAAATAATTTAAACCTAATATCTTTCCAAAACAAACGAAAGTTTTCATTAAAACCAAAACGAAAATTATGAATTTATTTTGCTTTGATAAAAGATACGTTTTTCAATATATCTGCAAATCTGTACCGATTGAAAACTCTCCAAGTAATCTAAAGTACACGTACTGCACTTCACATTTTTTCTAAATTTAATTCGGAGAAACAAAACATCGATTTAAAAGAAAACCTAAGATTTCCTACTATCGTGTCACTTAATAAATGCACAAAAAGCCTCTTTTGAATTGCAAATTTGCACGAAACTAATCGTTTCCAATACAAGAGATTGGAAAAATTAAATATTTGCATTCTAAGTAATGAATGTGATCACGGAACCAGATTCTATTATTTTCGCTTTTTTGCGATTTGTTTTTCTTTTAATAGTCACTGGTTTGCTGATTGGAATGACTTTCTTTTTGTATTGAAAGTCTGAGTGAATTTTAACACTTGTAGGCGATTAATGGCATTGAATTACGGAAAAGAGTTTCATTGTTCAACCTCAGCTAAGTAATGATCTAATCAATGAACATACTAACTCAGGGTGTAAGTCGTTTAAACTCGACAATTACCGTATTTATTCCTTTTTTCTGGGATTTATACGCAGGGATATTGCAGCTTTTTCTTTCAAAAGAATTAGCTTTACGGACATTTGAATTGAATCTTAATTAAAAGAAACCATTCAATTTTTTTATCCCCAAATTAGTTCTCATTTACGATTTCTTATTGTATCAACCCACATTAGAGTCTATAGCTGAGAATTTTCATTTAATGATTATGGGCAGACGATAATTTTAAAGTCGAAAAGTGTTTTAAAAAATCTCATAAAAGAAATGGCTTGATTAGTTTTGCGCTTTAAATACTTTTATGCCCTACAATATAACGCCACTTTGTTTTACTGCAATTGTAAGCAGTCTTTCTTATTAAATGTTTTTAAAAAGATTTAGCCTGAAAAAAAAGCATTGGATTTGTTTAGAAATAAGATATAGAATAGAGTGTTAATTTAATCCGAGTTCAACTCAGAGACTGGTTAAGATATTTTTCTTTCAAAACAAAGTTTGTTTATTATTTACCACATTGTTTCTGGATTTCAATGCATTACATAAATTAGATACATTAGAGATTAACAATTTTTAGGTGAAGTACACGTATAAACACGTTTTTAAAAACAACTTGTAAAAAATAACCCAAGACAACATTTCTGTTGTCAGTTCTGACAAAGCAATAACGTAAGTAATTTTCTAAAAACGTAATGAAAAAAAGTAAGATGAGATGCGAATATGCTTTTAAAATTTAAAAGGAGTATAAATTGTTGTTGTTGTTGTTGTTTTCGATATGTATATTTTTTTTTCTTTTTGCAATTTATTAAAGGACCAGTACTTTTATAACTGCAACGTCATGGCCATGGACACACAAAAAGCATAATGGGTAATTCTTATGATTTTTTTAAAGCCAAGATGTGACTCACCCCTTTATATATGTACATAAATAAAACAAAGAATGTGTATGTATGTATATATGTGTGTTTGCAAGTCATCAATAAAAATCCACAGTTTACTTCGGTTCTCTACTAAATTTGGCAGGGACTTACTTGGGTACTCGAGAAGGAAAGTAGGAGGAGTTTTGAACGCCAAACTAATACCGTACCGTTCGAATTTTAATTTTAGAACCCAAAAAAGACATTAAATGGCTCTTTCTGCCAGAGATAATTATCCGATTTTCTTGATTCAAGTCCCATTCAAAAGCCCACGAAAAATACCCCTGAAATTGATTTACTTCCTTCGAATTTCCAAAAAAAGGGGGGGGGCTGTGAAATCACCGGAAAAGAATTGAAAGCATTTTTAAGCCTAATAGAACATCCGCATTAGAGTGCGCCGAAAAAACTCATTTTTTTATTTCGAAGTTGTAATAGCACGGAAAAGTATCGAATTATAAAGACAAACAAAGGAAAAAAAAGAATTATGGAAATCAATTGACATCTTCCGTCGTGCATGAGGCCTAAATTTTGACAAAATATGAAATACACATCATTTTTGAGATTTTTTTTTAAATTTTTAGTTAGATGTTTCCTTGATGCAATAGTTTGCAACGTCTTTAAACAGAGCCTCAAAACGTTGTGTTTAAATTTGGTTTCGATCAGCTTATATCTTTCGGTCGCGCATGGGCCCCAAAATTTTCCAAAATAATGAAAAAGTTACATTTTTATGGGTTTTCAGTATTTGATGAATAATCAGTATTTAAATATAACAGACGAACTTTTTTTTCTGTCGAACTGAAAATAAGATAAAAAAGAAAACTGTCAGTGTCAGTCAGTGACGCAGAAACCCTCGTGTGCAGACGTCGGACAGAAATCCAGACAACGTCACTCGCCTGGCTGGGGCGCTCTCCTCCACGCCATCCCCGCCTTCCTAGAACCACGTTAAGCCCTGGTTTCCTAGGAGCGAAATAGCCGATCTTCGGCGTCGCTCCTCGCCAAAGAAAAAACTTGATTCTTCTGTGCATGCGCGCCCGAGCTAAATCGACGCCGTGAATGGTCAAGTTGGAATCACTTGACTTTGATTTCAGCGTCACGGCGAGGAGCGACATCGAAGATAGAAGATTCGCTCCTAGGAAAGCAAGGCTTTAGCTGTCTCCCAACGTTGTTTTTTCAATCTGCATATGCCAGTAGTGATCCCAGTAAGCTATTATTTAGTTCGATCTAGCGGTTTTCATTCTGCAACTCTTCTAGTTTTCTGTCATGCTATATGCCTGTGCAATGGGCAGTTTGTATCCTCCGTTTCAATCAGTTGCCATTTTGCCACAAGTTTTAAGCTCTTGGACCGCAAGACAACAGAGCCCAGTACCTCTAAAGGGACAATTGGTCTTGGTGAAAAGTTTGTTGGCTGTCTAGAGCATTACTTTCATCAATTCCCAGTCCTTACGCAAACTATTGAAAGCTACGTAAAATTCGTCACGGTAGTCTCAGGAAAAGTTTGTGGAGCTAAATCTCGAAAAGGATTCATAAGAAACACCCTACTGTCCAAATCATTTATGCCTAACTTCACCAGCAATAGGTCTTCAAAGTCAAGGATTGAGTCACTGTCATTGTGTGATTTGATGTCGTTGTCGTCACTGATTTGTACCAACAGTGGGGAGGAAGATAATTCACAGTACATCCAGTTGACCGTTTCTGAGCATTGCACATAGAAGTTGACTTTTGGTGGAGTGAATGTTCTAACTGTTTTCTTTCTTAGATCTATCTGTCTTGACTTCAGAATTCTTCGAACCCCAAACATTTATGTACTATTGCCATCTTGAGTCATGGCTAAACAGTAAATTTTTTGGGTGAGCAAAAATCCATTCCGTTCGATCGCAGGGTTGACAAAATAAAGCAGAGGTTTTTGCAAGTACCTGATATATTGTATTGCTTGGTAAACAAGTTTTGGGCCATCTTAAGATGGTTCGATAGAAAACCACATTCGCATAAATGATTTCATTATAAACTATACTAATTCTTGAAGTTCAGATGCGAGGGTTTCTTCACTTTTGTAAACAATCTGAGAGTTCTATTTGCCTTTGTCAACCACTTACAATGTCATAAACGCAAAGGATTTCGTACAGTCAAATATTCTTTACAAGTTCCTGATTCAATTGCCTTTGAAATGTCAAGTTAATAATGCTGATCTTTTCTGAACGCGTTTTGATCCATCTCTGGGACCAGGCAATCAATAATCTGAAAGTTAACTATCGGAAGATTCTGGCAGTCAACTAATTTTTCTCCAATTGACCTTTTAGAGGTACTAGAACCCGTTGTCCTGCCATCTAAGAGCTGAAACATGTGGTGGAATGGCAACTCATTGAAATGGAAGAGACAAACTGCTCAGTGCACAGATAACAGAAAACTGCAAGAGTTGCAGAACTTAAACAGTTACATCGAACTAAATAACAGTTTACTGAGAGTAATAGTACTACTGACAGATGTAGACTGAAAAAACAAAGTTTGGAGACAGCTAACGTGGTTCTAGGAAGGCGGGGATGACTTGGAGGGGAGCGCCGCCAGACAGACGAGTGACGTTGCCTGGATTCCTGTCCGATGTCTGCGCATGAGAGTTTCTAAGCTTTGCCTACCAGAAAACATTAACTGAACCTAACAGGCTTTTTTCTTCTACCTCATTTCCAGTTCGACTGAATAAAGACTTCGTCTATTATATTTAAATACTGATTATTCATCAAATACCGAAAACCCATAAAAATGTAACTTTTCATTATTTTGGAAAATTTTGGGGCCCAGGCGCGACCGAAAGATATTAGCTGATCGAAACCAAATTTAAACACAATGTTTTGTAGGTCTGATTAAAGACGTTACAAACTATTACATTAAGAAAACATCTAATTATAAAAAATTTAAAAATTAAAAAATGATGTATTTTTCGTATTTTGTCAAATTTTAGGCCCCATGCGCGAACGGAAGATGTCAATCGATTTTCATAATTCTTTTTTTTTCCTTCATTTGTCGTTATAATTCGATACTTTTCCGCTCTATTACAACTTCGAAATAAAAAAATGAGTTTTTACGGCCCACCCTAATCACATATCAAATCTTAAATTTATTGCTTGCCAAGGAGCTCAGTTTTAGTTAACGTGAATAAAAACATTTTTATCTGCTGCCATTTTTTTTCTCGATTGTGAACAAATAAAACTCTTAAAATGTTCTCCTTTTGATCATTTTTCGCCTTTTTTTTTTTTTTTTTGTACTTACAGCAGATGATGATTAAGCATTTAAGATGTAATTATGGATGGTAGCGCTTAATTTATTCAATATTTTAAGATATGCCGTTACAGAAATTTAAAAATTATTATTTTGAAGGGAAATTTTACAGTATTTTTTTCTTATATAGGTGTGTGTTTATAGCTTTGAAGTGATACATAACTAACTCTTATAGACCTAGCGTATAGATACCTAGTATTCCAATTAGCAGAGCTATGGTTATTGCATGCGCGTTCAAAGCTGAGGATGTAAAATACTTATCACACATAAATTCAACTTTATTATTCAGATGTACAGGTATAGGACAAAATAATAGGAACACCCAGTTAAAATTGAGTCTTTTTTCGACCCCCCAATAAATGACGGCCATGTGTTGCAATAGTTTGCCACCAAGTGGCGGTGGTAGGGGTGGTATCAACCAAGCATTTGGCAGTGTGAGGGTTGTATGAAAAAAGAGCTTAGGGATTTTAATTCTACAGTTGAAAAGTACTGAAGGGCACGTGCACTAATAGCACAAGTGCTATTTTTAGTTGTTGTTGTTTTCGTATCTACAGACATTACAATTTTCCAAAGGTTTTAATCACAGTTTCAGCCAGCTATTTTCAGTATGCGGGATGGGCAAAATCCTGCTACTGCAGTGGACGCCGGTTAATTGAATCAGTGGTTAATTGAATCAGCCATTTTGATGAATAAAATTGCCAAAAACTGAACAAAACCCATCTTTATTAAACTAGCCGCATTATTGAATCAACCGCTTTGTGGAATCAACACTGTTTGGAACAAACGTGATTCATATAAGCGGCGGCCACTGTATTATACATGTGTGTGTGTGTAAATGTTTGTTACTCTTTCACGCTAAAACTACTGAATGGATTTGAATTAAACTTTACAGCAATATAGCTTATGCTTCAGAATAATAGCTTTCGTAGGGGTAGTTAGTTCGGGTAGTTTTTCTCCCGTTATGGGGGCAAAACCACCCATAGGAGCGATAAAAAACAATTTATCATATAAATTCTTTAATATAAGGGTAAAAAAATACTTGCGCATACTAACATTGAATGTGTTCAAAATTTCTAAGTAGAATAAAAAACGAGTTATAAGCTTTTTATTTCCATGTTCGAAGACTTTTCTCAACCCCAATACAGTATTTAGTGCATTATCCCAATATAGTATTTAGTGTATCCCTATCGATAGCTACAATTGTTGTAATATTGAATATTCTTGCTTTTCTTCTGAGGCTTTTCTTAACTAAAGTAACATTTTTGCACTAGATTGATAAATAATAAATGTATTTGACTGGTTATTTTCTTAGATTTTAATAGCTGAGGCATTTGGATTTTTTTTTCGACTGCCGCTGTATTTGAAACTAAACACTACGTAATACTGTTTCTCGGTTTTCACCATGTAACCAAAATATTGCCATCCAACGAATCTTTAAAACTTTTGTTTAAATGTAAAATAATCCACCAACTAAACTAAGCAAATCCATAAATAGCACAAAAACTTCCATTAATTTGTTTTTGCGCACAATTTCAAACAATCACCAAATTTTGCTACTTATTTCGGAAACATTTCGGATGAAAATGTTTAGCATCATTTTATGATCACCAGAAGTATTCCAGTATTTTGCAACACTAATTAGTAACATTCCGTTTTACGAAGCAGGGAGAGGGAGCGTTATCGAAGGTATCCCAAAACGATTACCGCAAAATTTGGTATTTTTTTAAATCGCAATAAGAACCCCCCAATAATTAAAATTTCCCAATATAACTAAAGCAAGTATATGGGGATTACGGACGGCTACATTTTTAAAAACAGTTTGTATTTCAATAGCCATTTAGAGAAAGTTTTAGACTATGTTCAAAAAAAAAAATGATGAATTTTTTTTAACAAGTGAAGTTTAATTTCATAATTTGAAAATTCCTCAAATTTGTATATGTTTAAATGTCATTTTTTCGTTTCTAAAAGAATACTATTTTGTTCTTCATACTTATTGCCCTTTTACTTTTATTGCTGAGGAAGAAACTCGATTTTTAATCACGTCAAAACGGTTTGTTTTGAGTTCTTTTAGTTAAAAAAGAAAGCGAATGAAAGTAGAGATTGTTTCTAAATCAATACTGATAATTATAATACTACTAATATAAAATATCATCCAATATCATAAATATCTATGCTACTAATAATCACAAAATAATTATTACTGACCCAGGAAACGCCGGGTATTTTTGCTAGCATAAATATAATTGACGAAAAAAATTTAATATTTGAAATTTCTCTTGTTTATAAGTTCTTGATATTCAAATATATTTCAGATGATCATGTTTGTTGCTTAAAAATGTTTGAAATGAAGAGGCTCAACCTAGTTATTGCCTAAACATTCCTTTCTATGTACTGTAAAATCAACTGAAAAATTACAAGTCGAAAGAATAGGTAAAAGTATCTTCTCTGAAAAAACTCAATAACTTACGCTCTTTTAGCTTAACCTAAAACATTAAATAGCGAACTTTATGTTTTGTCTATAACAGAGTTAAATTTCCTCTGAGAGAAATGTAATTCTAGTATTAGTAATAATTAGTTCTTAAGAATTCTTAATCATTACTTACGCTAAAACCATTGGGAAACTTTACTTTATATTCTAGAGTAAGAAATATTGTTTCAGCCTAACTCTATTAGATTTTCTCTTGCGCTAACGGTTTAGCTAATTAAGGGATTATTTACTGTACTTTACACCATATTACACTAATGACGATAAACCTCCGTAAAGCATAGTAGTACTGATAGTTTTTTAAGTGTTATTATTTCAAATGAGCAGCTGAAGTAAGAATTTGCAAACTTTTCTTCTGCTTCAAAGTACATATATGAATAATGTATTAATTTTGGAGAAGTATAGTAAACTTACATAAAAGCTTTTTTTCCCGACGAGAATGGTAAAAAAGAGTTGTGAATAAATTTACTTGAACGGTTAGGTTCTGCTTAAAAGTAATTTACTGCGTCTTTGTCTCTCACACATTTCTCTCATTTTTTAAAGACTGTTTCTCAGTTTACTTTCTCAGTCATAATCCTGCGTTTTGCTTTCGGTTTTCAATTGTTGCCAACAACAATGAAAAATAATAGTAGATATATCGTTATCATACTAATAAATTTAACAAATTAATTTCAAGGCTTAACTTAAGCTAGCCTATATTTGTGGGCGTTTTTAAAAGCTTTTTTTTTTTTTTTAAATTCACTATACTTGTTCAAAAGTGCTTTTAAATTCGAGCATACAAATCAGCAGTGTTGAAAAAATATTTTAATTTAAGCTATTCTCTCTTTATGTGCATCATTTAAAACGGAAGTCAATAGCGTTTTTTTTTTTTCTTTCAAAGAAGGATAGGTAACAATTACATTTGTTTCAAAGTTTGAAAAGTCACACCTCAAATAAATTAAAATCGTAAAAACATTAAAGTAAAGTGTAAAAAATGTTTTTAAATTCTAAAGATTGTTTCTATAAGCTTGGTTCGCCCTAAAAAGTATGAAATAAAATAAGTAGGGGAGATCGGGGTTAGTTGTCACACGGGGTAAGTTGTTACATTCGAATTTAAAATTAACCACCAGGAGAAACTGACTTTCCTTGCAGTAGATGATAGTACTCTTCCATCTGCATTCCCTCACGACCACTGAAGTGCTTGCAGTCAGTAGCAGGGAGAGTGCTCAAGAAAAAGGATTTTTCGAGTCTGGATGTAAAATTTCCTTCCGCTGTTATTTTTCTATTTGTGAAAACGTCGTTGCTCATGACGAATTTATTTCTATACCACGTGAAAGCCCACGTGAAAGCGTGTTTCAGGTAAGTGCTAACATCTTTAAAAGTCTTGTACATAGACATAATACCAGTGATATGTGCCAAGAATTAAAGCGACGTCATATGGGGCAAGTTGTTACAATTTTGTTGGGGTTAGTTATTACAAGTAACAACTTGCCCCATGCAAGTTTTAATTTAATATTATATTTTCTTTTTATATGTGATCTGGCGGGGAACACAAGACGGACAGGGGCAAAACACCTAAGGAAATATAACTGGACGCGGCTAAAGAAGTAATTGCGGGTAGTTCATTACGAAAGACAGCAGATGAATTTCCTGACACTAGAGAAATTCTGCAGTAAGATAAAAATGATAGTGGTGGTAGATAATATTTCTGATCTGTTTTATTGCATGATTTAATTCATGTAAAATACTGAGTTGGATGACTATAGTAATAATAATATTTTGATCTCTTTCATTCTATGATTTAATTTATTGTTAATATGTATGGTTGAATAAATATTTGTAATAATTACAACAACGATAATAGTAATAAATAATGTATAGTTCGAATGGTATAGGTCTTTCTCCAACGCTGCAGGGAGTGCAGAAGTGAAGACGGTTCGCATGCGGAAACCATGGGTCAGCGCCACTTAAACAGATACACCAGTAAAAAATGTTTTGCAAGCCGTAGCTGGGGAACAAAAATCTGTGAAAAGGAAATTGTGTCTAACAGAAAAGAAATCAACAGACACAAACGCAAAAAAAAAAAAAAAAAAAAAAAAAAAAGCAAAACAGTACGTCCTTTGGATGAAGATGATGAAGACTGGTTCTGCATAGAGTGCTTTAAACCGTACTCAGAATCCAAAAAATCAACTAAACAGTTTCAGTGTCGTAATGGTGACAAATGGACACATGACCGATGTGCTAAGTTTGATGTGCTTGTAAAAATTGTAATTAGCGGACAATGATAATAATGATGATAGTTTATTAGAATAAGTCATTAATGAAGTAAATCTGTAAAGCCAGAATTTTTTTTTTTTTAACATGGTTAAGAATTTTTAAAATTTAACAGAATAAACCTCAAAATGTGTAAAATTCATTTTATTACTAAAATATATCTCATGTAACAACTTACCACATATACTGTAACAACATGCCCCGTGGTGGGGTAGGTTGTTACAATCTACATCTGTTCAAAAAACTTGAAATATTTTGCAGTAGTGGCTCCTAATTATTTTTAAATATATATATATTATGAATGTTAAACAATCTAGATGCATTTTAAAGTTTCACGCGTGTAAATAATTGAAATAGTTAAGCGTAAAAAATATTGAAAAAAATTGTAACAACTAACCCCGGTCTCCCCTACAGTCTGGCCACTGATGAAATGGAATTGGCAACCGTCCAGTTAAGACGAGTTTATCTCAATGAGGGAGAAATGTAAAAAAATAGATGCGCGTATTAAGTACATTTCAATGTGGCTATACTGAACTTGGAGGCTTAAACACACCTGCAAAAGCTAGCATCCCTGAAAACTAATAGATGCGTCCATTTCCGCTTGTAAATCGAATTTTTTACTTTCCATCTCATCGGTGGTCAGACTTTATATGATTTCTTGATTGCAAGACTCAAATGTTGAAGTTGATCTTCACATTTTTTGTCCTAATTTTGTGTCCAATTTTTTTTTTTTTTTGTTAATTCTAAAGCAGCCAAACAAGTTAAAATTAAAAATTTGAGAGAAGAATCAGAGGGTATACAGCGCTGTACCATCAGCAGATAACCATACAGCGATTTCAAAAAACCTTTACAGCCCTTTATATGCAGAGGCCGCAGTCAAATGGCGTTTCTCGGTCCACACATGCGCGACGTCTCTGAATTCTAATCATTTGCATATCTTATCCTGCAATACATTTCCTGTAAATTCCAGTTCATTTACGTAAGTCCTTCTTGGTGTTGCAATTTTCCCAAACATGAGTCTATTAACTATTACTGGACATTTTTACTACGAGGAAAAAAAATCAATTTGGGACAATGATGTATTAAATTCTATTGGTTCTAATGATTTAAAAGGAAAGCTTTTTTCAATGCAAAAGAAGTAAGCTTCTGGATGAAAAAATATACAACAAAAATATGTCAGATGTATTTCTATCCATAATCTTACTGTTTTGCATTAAAAAACGCTTTCTCCATAACCCTGAAACCCGTGTCTGCATTAAAATGCAACTTTTGTGAAAAATAACGTGTTGCGGTTTTGGTTTTTATGATACTTATTTTATCTGGTAGAGAACTCTTCACTACCAGCAGCAGGACATGCCAATTCTTGCTCAACTCCTTAGACTAGCCTGAGTACACTCAGGCTAGTCTTGCCAAGGTAGGAAAATAACTGTGAAGTGTCGTGTTCTGCGCGCACATTCAGTACTTTTGCATATAAAAATTTCACTCTCATCTAAACTAAAATTACAAACGAATTTAGGAAGTATTATATACAACGCGTGTACCCAACAACTGTGTCTTTTTTTTTTTTTTTTGAAAATAATATTAAATATATTAGAAAGCTACGTACGAAAAGTCTATTTAGCTTACGATGACGATGAAATTTAGTTAATTAACATTGTTCTGTTAATTAACTAAATTTCTTCGTTTTCATGTTTTATAAATTAGCATTTTTCATTGCTCTGTTTAATCATCTGTGACCCCAGATCAACAATTAATATTACGTACAGGGCCTTTATACTGCCCTTATTAACTTATTGCTGTGATCCACCAATTTCAGCAAGCTCTAGAAGAATCGGAAATTATTCAAAATAAGGATGTTGAGGCTTATTACAGGAGGTGTTAATTCCACTCCAATTGATTCCATGCTATTGTTAACACAAAATAGGCCTATTAAAACAATTATTGAATAAAAGTCTATTCAGCTTACGATGACAATGAAATTTGCTCATAAATTCTGCAATAAATAGAGCAGAATTTATTGCTTTTAGTTTTTTTTTTTTTTTGCTTGCCCAAGACAAAAAAAAAAAAAAAACACTTTAAATACTTACTAAATCCGTGTTATATTACAGTGGAAAGCTCAGCAGGAGTTCGCTTATTTGGTTTCCACCGAAAATAATACACGAAAAGACGTCGAATTCTAACATTTCCCTATTCTTAGTTAGAAATCCAAAACGGCGTTTCTTGAAAATACATCTCAAAGCCTTATCTCTACAGACACTGGATTTCGTCTTCCCACGGCAGTATGCATATTCAACACTCAACATGAAAAACTTGCTCACCAACATCTAATTGGTGAGCAAGTGCTCACCACACTAGTTGTGCTCATTAATTTTTTTCCATGTAGGATATTTTCTTTCATTAATGAATAGGCTCTATTGGAGCCTTGAAACAGCCGTTTGAAATATTTTCTTGACCAGACTGTGCTTTATTTACGTTAAGTTTTTGTTTAACTTATATTTTTGAACACATAATTTTTTAATGTTTCTCATTATTACTATTATTTTTGTCTTTATCACATAAATTAAAATATATCCTCATATGTAAGAGCCAATGATCGAGTAACACTTCTGATGCCATCAACAATGAAGCTCGCCCCACGGCATGATCATTCGATAACATGTTTTGGTAATGTTTAACAAGCAAGGAAGGGCTTTATTGTGACAAAGCTGAACTGGATCCGATAACTTAACTGTTTGACTGATAAGACTCTGTGATTTCAGGGAAATGAAGAAACGAAAAAGTGATCAACAATGTGCGCTATCTCCTAGAGTTTAGGGTTAATCCGATGGAGTTAGGGTTAAAATTTCAACTATCAAAGTATCACCAAACGGGCAATTGCTTCGTTCAAGTGTAGAAGCAATTTGCATCCATCATATCTTGACGGGAGATTTTTTAGGAATAAAATAATGGATGTTTAATTACTCCATTTTAGATTGTGAATTGTCTTCGTTTCCAAACAAAATATAACGCAACGAAGATTTTTTCTCCTTCTACCCGTATTAGCAATAATACTTTTAGAATAAAAAATACTATTTGTTTTAAACATCAATTTATGTTTATAGATTTTCAAGCTTATTCATATCAAATGCGTATTAACTTTTCCATTTCTTAGTAATAAAACAAAGATGTGTCTCAGTTTGATAAAATATCCGTTGTATCACCTTAAACGGCAGCCATTGCATGTAACGCGGGCATGATTGAATTGCGTTCAATGTAAAGCAAATGTAATAACTACGTATTGTTCCATGCCATAACATTCGTTTCATAATCGCAGTTTGCTGGAAATACAATTTTATGGAAACTGCCCTTTCTTCTTGTTTCTGATTCATTCCAGAAATGCAGACAAATTGTCAGGATTTATTAAACGGTTGGGAGAACTGCACTTCAGAGATTTACGAAGCATGCTATGCTCGCTGTGGTAAGGGGATGATAAGTGCTCAAAAGTTAGTTTCCAACGATACGCGTGAATGAGAATTAACCAGCACAGAATTTTCCGTGCGTATTTAACGCTCTTTCATTTTCTGACTTCATGCTAACCGAATGATTTTAGTTATGTGAACAGACAAGGTAATTCGGGTTCCTTTAATCTGTCTCTTACGTCATACACACTGCAGTACTCTCACTGAAATATGCTTCGTTTGTGACGTGCAGTGTATGAGATAAACGTTTGCATGATTTATTCATGGCATTATAACGGAAACATCATGTTGAAACTAGACTGAAATAAACATTTTTGAACTATTATTGTATTACCACCATGATGAATGAGGTGGTAATACATTTGCCACCTATTCTGCCGTGGGCAGGTAAAAAAACAGTAACAGCAAATTTTATTTCTTGCATTTGTATCATCTGGCTACCTTTGGTTTATTGTACCAGCGAGCTTATTTGATTTCCGCTGTAAAAAAAAAGGCAAAAATACATCATTTCCCTGTTGTAACTATTTAATCCAGAACATGTTTCTTGAAATATATTGAAATCTCATATCTGTAGATACTACTGTTTACCTGAATACAGCAGTATTAATCTGAGATTCAACATCGTTCTGTTAATTAACTAAATTTCTCCGTTTTCATGTTTTATAAATTAGCATTTTTCATTGCTTTTTTTAATCATCTGTGACAGGTCAACAATTAACAATACGTACAGGGCCTTTGTACTGCCCTTATTAACTCATTGCTGCGAGCCACTAATTTCAGCAAGCAATCAGGCTCTAGAACAATCGGAAATTATTGAAAATCAGGATATGAAGCTTATTACAGGATGTGTTAATTCCACTCCAATTGATTCCATGCTGTTGTTAACAAAAAATAGGCCTATTAAAACAATTATTGAAGAAAAGTCTATTTTTCTTTATGAAAAACTAATTCGGCTTGGAGATCTTTGCTGGGTTAACTGTCAAATCTATACTAGAAATCTTAAAACTCAATGTGGATTTATTCAAAAAGATTTTGGTGTTTTTCAAGGAGGTGAGCCACATGACAATTCACATATGAATATGACACCCATAAACCCCGTAGGGATCTATGATATTGAGTTTAATCTGAATCTTGTGAACAAAATATTCAAGAAGGATACAGCCTTGGATTTCCTCATGTGATTTGCTTTGAAGCTAATCTATACTGAATGTTCTGAAGAAAATTGGCTGCATGTGTATACGGATGGGTCCTATTCTGTAAGCTATATGTCTGCAGGTTCCGGCATATTTTCTAACCTCTTTTTTTTTCTGCGGGAAAAAATAGAACGGCCTTTGATGGAGAGGTAGTGGCCAACCGTATTGCACTGGAGCAACTCCTGGACTTCCTACACGAGTTTAAAAGGTTGTTATACTCTAGAACTTTCAGGCACCCATACAGGCCATTGGTTCTGCCGGGGCTCCTATCTTTGTTGATGTCCTGCAGTGACGGGAATTAATGCGCCATATCATTCGAGAAGACAAACGCATCAAGTTACAATGCATTCCTGGTCTTTACGGCATTTACGGAAACGATCAGGCAGACCTTCTCGCACTTAAAGGTGCACTTCTACAACAAACAAATGTCTTTTCACTCGAAAAAGTTCTTCTGGAAACAAGTAATTTGAAGTTGAAATTTGCAGCTCAGCTTTGCTTTTAAAGCGTCCAAGTTTGTGAAAAAATATAAAAAAAAGGTCTGGAAAGACCCTCACACATTTTAAACATTTATTGAAAAGCAACAAATTGTCATATGAGTATGCGGTTTGAGTCATACTAATTCACAAGTAAGTTCAAGAATTTTTTATGGCTTCGTAAAAAATTGGAAAATGAAAAAAAAAAGAAAAAAGTGTAATGATATGTATTTGTTGTATCCTCACAATAAGAAAAAAACGTTATTTGAAGTGTTTAATCAACTTATTGAACATAATGTAATTCCTTTCATTACTAGATTTCAATGTGTGTACTGTACAGTGCTCGAATCATATTGAAAAGGTACTCAACTACATCTCATGTCCACAAACGGTACGCACATAGAACTCTGGTAATAAAAGACATTGCTTTCGGTTTAATAAAATAATTAAACACCTCCCGTAAATTTTGTTTTTCTTTTTGTGACGATACAGCGATTGACTACAAAAGCATATTCTTTCTTTCTTCTTTTTCATTTTACCCTTTTTTTATGATTTCATAAAAAATTCTTGAACCTGTGAAACATAATGGCTTAAACCGCATATTCCCAGACAATTTGTTGCTTTTCTATAAATTTTTAAAATGCATCAAGGATTTTTCAGACACCATGTATTTGCCTTTATAGTTAAATTTATAAAAAAGAATTTTTCACTTACAATTAGCTAGTTCCTAAATGTACCATCTTTGTTTCACTATTGACTATGAATGATTAAAACAGTAGTTCGACAACATCAAATATTTTAATAGTATTAAATTATTTTTCCTGTTCGCACCATTTAACTTTTATGCGTTAAGGACAGTTTTATTGAAGGTTTAATTGTGTAAACATCGGCTTTTTTCAGCGGGCACCAAATAATTGTCCACAGCACCACCTAAAAGTCATACGAAGATTATCATTCTGTGTAATACATGTTTGTTAGGATTATAAAAAGGCTAAAATTTATAAGTAGAAAATCTTAATTATTATGTAGTTTCAACAGAGTTTTGCAATTCACAGTTGAAGATTCTGCTAATTGGAACTGTTTCGACTAATTCAGCTATTCTAATTTGATCTGCAAAAGCACAAATGATTTGTACGCCTAATACAATAAATCATGCATAATGACATTGTCATGATGAACCTAATTTCAAATGGAACTGTATGCGTTTAATTTATTGAAGATTGTAATAAAGCATCAGGTACAGCATCCTAGATGAAGTACGCAAATTTCTCTCATTAGAAAACTTGAACTGAGTATGAGGATATATAGCACTCCGGCAAGAAAAATGACCAAAGTAAAAGAAACAGCAATGTAAAAAATCAAGGTTTTACGCATTAATAATTTTAAGCTATTTATATAGCCTCAAATATTACAATATGCCTCAAAAAAAATACAATGTAATGTTTATTAGATAGTTTTTGTAGTTTAAATTAATAATGCATACTTAAAGATCAAAACATTTTCTTCTGAATTATGTAAAATTTTAATGATGAGTTACAATTGTGTCTATTGTTTATAAGTCACCACGACCCAGTCATATAAGCTAACTGCGATTGAGTATACTAGGCATACAGGTATATTCCCGCGCAGTAGGGTCGAAAAATATACACTCGATACTCTTTCGGGGATGAGTAAAATGGAAAATAAGGCCAAATTTTGAGAGTTTTTTTTTTTTTTTTTTTTTTTTTTTTTTTGCGAATACAAGAGGTACCACCATTACTAAGCAGAAGGAAGTAAAAATATGGTAAGCCTTGTCGTACTACTTTTCGTACTCTACTTTTAATTTGAAAAAAAAAACCCCATTGCCTATATAATAGCAAGCATCCACATTTTATCGTTTTATTAATATATTTACTCCTCATTTAGGATTTAAAAAATTTGCGAACTACATAATGGTCGTTATCGAAAAAAAAAATCTTAAATAATATTGTATTAAAATTAGTTATGGAGTTGTGGAAAGGCAATCTTTGCAAGTTTTGTTTAATTATACAATATATTGTATAGAATATTCATTTGATAAGGAAACTTGGATGAGAGTTAGTCCACATATGTCGTATCATATATTAGTAAAGTTTAATGCTTTTACTAATTATTAAAATATGCTTTTTTCTAAGACTTGCGTGAACAAAAAAGTACAAGTTGCAGTTTCTTAAAAAAGAAAAACATGCAGGTACATGAAAAAAGTTGCATCATACTAATAAACAACTCTTAAACATTATTTTAGGCTTCTGCTCATTATTTTCTCGGTATTCTACTGAGTTAAGTGCTTTAAACTCATCATTCTGGTAAAAATGCTTCAAATACGAACGTGCACTTCTATACAGAGAGTTATTATAAACTTTTTCAAAGGAGCATGCAGGAATTTATCTCTTTCATTCACCAATGCAATGCGGACGGCGTAAGACAATTTTTATTATTACTATTGTTGTTTTTATTTTTTTTATTTATTTGTTTTTAATTCACTTATTCCTTATTTTTTTTCTGTTTTATTTCTTTTATTTAATTATTTATTTATATTCCGGAACTGAGAAATGGAGTGCGTCATTTCAATTGAACTTTTTTCTGTGCTACGTGGTTTTCTCTTCTGTTCGTTAATTCAAGTTAAACGTGATGACTGAAATGTAGCTCTTTTCATTTTTCCTTCTTTATTTATTTTCTTTTTACTGCGCTTTAGTAGTTTAACTTGAATTACATTTCTTAAAAAATTGGAGCACACGTGAAAATGGTATGTTTTACTAAGATGACTTTAAGCAAAAAATATGGAAAAATTCTCAAATGAGGACAGTACTAGTTGTACCTCTTATACAAACCTTTAGAGCAATGCGCCACTTTATGTTTCTGTGGTGGTAACTTCTTTGTTTTAGCAGTTGTTGAAAAAATTTTATCACTGTCTTCTTCACGTGATAACATTTTTAAAACTAACTGCTAATCTAAATCTAAGTATTACGAACCAATGTATGAACATTTAAGTAAATTTATGACCATGTTTATTTTTTTTTTATATTTAATTAAAATTCTTTATTTTCGACGTTAGCTCTAAAGTAGACGATGGGGCGCTTGTGAACACAACATCTAGGGGCACAAGTGAACAGTTCCCATAGCCTCTTTCCATAATATTATTATTAGTATAGGATATTGTAAGTTGTAAAAAAATGTAAACACTTATAATTATTATTTTCCTATAATTAGTTTGTAAATTAATTGTTAATTATTATTAATATTATTAAACATTTATTTATTTATGTTTATATATATATATTTTTTAATTGTTTTGTTACTAAATAGTTGATCAATAATTTAGTGTTATATGATACTTACAAGACATAATAATACACAAAATATTTTCATTTAATTAAAAACTGAAGTTCAAAATCATTTTTAAATACATTATCAAACAATGTATGAAGCTTAAAAGCAAAATAGGGGAGTGTAGCCCAAAGCGTGTAGGGATTCATATGCCCCCGCATGGTGTGTCAGCGGCGATGCATACGTATGTCATGTTTTCCGAACACCCCCGAGTATTAATCAGTCCCAGTAAAGCAGCAGTGAAGCGGCATGGCGCAAACAGGATACATTTCTAAAAATAAAAAAAAAATAAGTTTTTTAACTTTTGATTAGTCGAAAACTAGCTTTTTTTTTAAATTGTAAATAATATTACGTAATTCTGACAGCATCCACCTACAAACTACGGTGGTCATTCCGTTTTTTAAAATTATTAATTTAAGGTTATAATTACTGAAGTAAAAAACGTGTTTTTGGGGAAAGCGGGTCGGTGGGCATTAGGACAAAGAATTTAATCATGTATTTATTTATTTATAATTTGTTGACACATGTGCAAACTTAGATTTTCTATTTCAGTTGGATAAATATAACTTTAAAAAGTTATTTTTTATGATGGCAATTAATTAATCTAATAATTTAATCAGTTATTTCTTTTTGTTTAATTAACAAATGTACTGACTTTAAATTGAATAAGTATAACTTTTTATATATACATTTTATGATAGCAGGTAGCTAGTCAACTAATTTAATCATTTGGAACTTCATATTTGATTGGCAAGTGTACCAAATCACAATTAGTTAAGCTTATCTGCTTTGGGCCCCGTTGTAGGGCAAAGTGGATTTTTCAATGTTTGATAATAAGTAAATATTGGGTTAGAAATAATACAAAAATCACTTTTTATTAATAAGTTCAAGAGAACTCTGGTAGGAAATAAAACCGAAATTGTTGCGATAAAAATCCAAAAACTGCAATTTTCGAGCATTCTTCGAAAACCTACCCGCTTTGTGCCACCCTGCACTGTACAGAGAATAATCCTTACATAATAAAAATTTCTTTGTATTATGTAGTCACATAAGTTTTTTCTACTCTATTTAGTGAGCAGAACAAGCTACGAGACTTTAATGAGCAGTTATACGTTCGGAAAAAAATATTTTCTTAGTGGAAGAATTACTGTACAATTGAAACTGTCGCAGTATTGGTTACAAACTCTTCAACGTATTTTTATTTAGTTACATGTTTTCTATTGAAGAATTTCCCTTTAAATTATAATGCTTCTCCTGCATTTTGTATCCCCTTGTTAATATGTGCCCCAAGCCTGTTCACATGTGCCCCCCTATAGGAGCATATGTGAACAACTACAGACGTTTCTTAAAAATACCATAAAGTAAAGAAATAATTTTTAAAAAATATTCCCAAAACATATCCATGACACGAAGAAAAGTTTATTCAATGATGGGGTCACTTTTGCGCTGAGAAATTGATAATATTTTTTGAAAAATGAAGAAATAAAAAAAAATGTTCACATGTGCTCCCTTTTCCCCTATTTGGAGTAAAAATTTGTAAACGCATTCTTTAATTAAGCAAGACCATCTTTTTCCTGTGGTTTATAAATGTTTAAGAAACATTTATAAGCTAAATGTATCCTGGAGTCCATTTCTGGAAAAATCTGCAGCCTTATACTAGAACCTTATTTCACTAAGTATTCCAATCTCTGTAGGAATAGTAACATCCCCTCTAACTAATCCAGCCCTGGAGAGATATTTGAGCCAAGAATCAACACTACGCACTTATTCACAGAACATATTTTTAACGAAACACTGGAAAGGGCAGTCGCTATTGCACAGATAAGCGCAAATAGGTTTGTGTAAAACATTTATGGAAGTATTGAAGTTCTTCTATCCGCTCAAGCACTGCAGCAATATTTGTTTTAGGGCATCTGAGCAAATATTCTCGATGCGCCAACTTCGGAAAATAAGGTTAAGTCGGAAAGAAAAGAAACGATTAACAATTTCACCAAGTGATATTTTTATGAAAGCGGAGATACGCTTTGCGTATGGTCTGTTACTTAATTTTACTTTTTAGGATTCTGATTGCAATCATGGCTCTAGTGCAAATTGCCTATGAATAAGCATATAACATACTGTTATAAACTAAATAAACACACTGTTATATAAAAAAAAATATTTTTACCTGAAGGTGATGTTACACTTATTGATATAATCCTCCTCTTTTCAAAAAAAGTATGATTATTTTATAAACTCTTCGCTCCTCTTCGAAACTCGAGATTATTTGTAAGCCACCTCAAACACAAATTAGGAACAATGCAATATATATATATATATATATATATATATATATATATATATATATATATATATATATATATATATATATATATATATATATATATATATATATATATATATATATATATATATATATATATATATATATATATATATATATATATATATATATATGTATGTATGTATATTTATCATAGGCGGCATTTAGGTTTTATTGATTTTTATTACCATCACTAAAAAGTATGTATATGCCGTTCAAAAATATTTGACCGTATTTCCCCGTCCTTGAGAGTATTTTTTTAAGAGGTTTTTCAAATGAGGTAGTTACAAGCAAAGGGATGCAAGAGGCAAAATTAAAAATTTGGAGATATCCAGTACAAATGTTCGGTGAACCTTTCCTCCGTCTTGGGGCAAGAGATAGTACTAATAGCCCTGATAAGTGCTGCTGTATAGCATGATTTAGAAAAAAATCTACTTAGGACGTAATCTTTATACGCGTTTTACTCAAAACTTGAAAATGCCCACTTACATCCCTTTAATTCTCACTGTCTCACATGTTCCATGAAAAATGTACGGCATTATTTAGAAAACTATCAAACCATATTTTAGAATCTAAAAAAAATATGATGAATCAAATGATCAGCAACCCTCGATCTGAATAGAGGGGAAGATACCCCCATTTTTTCAGCCCCGTACTAATAAATTGGTACGGCATTGGAAAAAAAAAATGAAACTATATATGAATAGGAAAGGAAATATGCTAATGCCGTACATCTTAAAATCACTGAAAAAGTCCATAAAATAATTAGAAAACCAAAAATATTGGGCCTTTCCTATCCTTTTTTTTTTTTTTTTTTTGTACGGCAAAAAGTTACAAATGACTTCTAATTGATTATTTTTAAAACTAACTATATGCCGTACAAAATCTTTTTACCTTAAAAACCCTTTCCCGATGCTTCACTTCCTGCTTCCGGTGTCGTCGCATGTACGACCCAAAATGTATGACATTATATAAAATCATATATTGTTTTTTAAAGAAGTTTCAGAATCTTAAAAAGTTATGATGGACCAAATGACTTGCAACCTTCGGTCTGAAAAGAAGGGTTGACACCCCCATATTTTCACCCCGTACCAATATATTAGTTAGTATGGCATTGAAAAAAGGGGAAATTATATATGAAAAGAAAAGAAAATATTCTAATGCCGTACAAGGTAAAATCACTGAAAAAGTCCGTTAAAATAATTGGAAAACCAAAACATTTGGGCCTTTCCTGACCCATTTTTTTGTACGGCAAAAAGTTGAAAATGAATTTTAATTGATCATCTTCAAAATTAACTATATGCTGTACAAAAATCCTAAAATACCCTTTCTCGATGTGTTACTTCCTGCTACCGGTGTCGTCGAATGTACCACCCAAAATGTACGGAGTGATGCTTGAACTCTTTTTCATGAGCTACACTACGGCTTACAATAAGATTCCCGGTGGATCAATTGACCCCCACCCCCTATTTTTCGACCTCGCTTGTGTACTATAAACTATAACGATTTTTTTTTTTTTTTTTTTTTTTTTAACTGCGAACAAATAAAATTCTTGCTTTTGCTTTGAGGTAAAATGTTCCCTTTTTGATTATTTTTTGGTCCTTTTTTTTCCTTTTGTTTTTGTAGTGCTAGCAAAAGATAATTAAGAATTTTAGTTGTATAAATGGAGGCTTGTGTGTAATTTATTCGCGACTTTTAGATTTGTCGTTTCACGAAACTTAAAAATCATTATTTTGACTGGAAATTTAGCAGTATTTTTGTTGTTCTTCCATATTACTTAACCATAAATGTTAAACACGCGTCACTTGACAAAGTTTTATTTTCGAGATCGTCGAGCCGGGCAATGCAGTTAGTACATTATAAATTACAATAATGTGGTTAAATTCCAAAACTTTCATATACAAGACTGAAATACAGAAGGGCTGAAAGGTAGGATAAATGTAGAAAAAAAAGGATTAAAAAAAAATTAATTATTTCATTCTATCCTTCTTTTAAAGTTTAAATTTTCAAATACTTAACTTAGGTTCTTAAAAATACTCTCAAAACAATTGCTTTGCTTAAATAGCAAAATTTTAGCTTCTCGCAGATTTCATATTTAAAGAAGCTATTTGTACATTCAAGTTGTATTTTTCTCCTGCTAAACATAAATTTAAAAAAAGGAGGAAATATTTAAGTCTTTCGAAGTAATTTCAAAAGCTTATTCTTCCAGACTTTTGTTCACTCTTAAATAAAAAAAAAGTAAAATTAACTAGATTTAAGGTAAAAATCCGTTTAGAAATTGCTTTGTTATTTGCTTATGATATTTACTTTCATTTGTTTAACTTTAATTGAATATTTTAATGCATTTTATTCACATTTTTAGGAAACTTCAAGTGATAAAAATGAATTGCTTTTTACGTAACTTTATTTTATTTGAATACACTTCAGTTAAAAGCTTTTTTAAAAAATAAACTTCTCAGGTCCAACTAAAAAGAATTAACTTGCATTAAGATAATTTTCGTCATTGTCAAATAAAACAAAGGAATCGCTGTGTTAAGAATAAGTACTTATGTTTAACTAAACATTCGGTGAATAAATCTAGAACTTTCAAGTGGAAATAATACTAAAAAAAATCAGATCATATTGATGACACGTAATAAAATGTTTTTACACAAAAATGATTGAAGATAGTTTTTTCTCGTCAAAAGAAAACTTCTTGTAAATGTCGTGCACGTATACTAAACAGCTAAAAAACTGCTCAATTCTATTCAATTCTATTTCATTCAATTCTATTTTTCTTGCTCGGCTACTGATATTCATTAGCTCATACAGTTGTTTTTTGCATAATTAGAGACATAAATGCATTTCTCTTCAGAAAGAATAAAAATAAGTTAGAAAATCATAGATGCCATTCTTAATAGCAAAAATAGAAATCAATATAAATAGTAAGTATAGAAATATAGAACAAAAATATCAGTTTTAAAATTTCTAAAAATTAAAAGTCACATTTTTGTACTTAGTGAAGTATTAGTTAAGGGGGGAAACCAGTTTTGACGGATCAAAAAATCCATTTTTTATGTCATAAAATGTTAGCAGAACTATTCAAGAACATGTTGCCAAAAATTTCAATTCAAATTCCGTCTAGTTCTAATGCTATGATCACTTACAAAACTGAAGATTCGAAAATGTTCACAGCAGTTTTTTCAATCGCGTTTTTCTCGAAACGACTTTTTTTTTCAACTGGTGTGCGTCCTAGCACAAAACTTTATAGGTCAATCGTTCCGAAATTCAGTGTGAATATTCTTTATTCAATTACATTATACATGAAAAAAAAATTCTGGGATAATATTATTATTAAAAATGTTTTTTAATGCAAGAAAGGTGAACAAAAATGGTAGAAAAACGTGAATTTTCTGATCAAACACCTCAAAAGCATGAAATGTTTTATTTTTTAAACCAGAATCAGGTTCATATTCTGAGGAAATATGTTGCTAACGATTAAAAAAATTGTAATGATTATAGATAAAAATTGTGAATTCAGGAATGCACACCAGTAACAAGTTCTGATGACGACCATCCATGGACATCAGCGTTTAACTCATATACTTCTGGCAGAAATAAAATTAAACAATTAAAGTGTACTTCCAAATATGAGTGAAATATCCTTTTAAGTTTGATTAAATTTTGATTGTTCCTTCCCTGTTGAAAAAAATCACGAAAAACACGGAACTTTCTGCATCCTAAACTGTCCCCCCCCCCCTTAAATAAATAGAAAACATAAAACGTTTTTCAACACAAAATATTCATAACGAAATGTTTAGTGCTCGTTAATAATTTCGATTACAAATTGTATGATAAAATTTAACGGCAAAAATAAAGCTACGTTTCAATATGTCGGAACAAGCTTATATGTTGAGTTATAAAACATTGTACGAAATTACTGCTTTATCGCAGCAATTTAACTCACTAATGAATTTCATCAAAGGCACTGCTTTGCGGTTAAAAAAAAAAAATCACGTCCTTTTTCTCAGGTTTATTAATAGCTGTAGGCAGTTTAAAAGAAAAAGAAAAAAACGTTGCATACAAATTTTATTTTAATTTATTAATGTAACTTCATTTATATTTTTTTCTTTACTTTACTATTTCACCTTTTCACGTACTTGTAATACATATTGTATTTTATGCAATCGCGCCAACACCTTGTACTGACACTAACAAATCCAGGTTTTGATCTTTTAAGTAGAAACATTAAAAAATATATGTATTTTAGGTCCTTTGGTGGGAGGAAGGGAGGATATTTAAAGTCTACTATTTTCTTTCTTTGTTGCTTTTTTACTTCATTTTACAAAAAGGAGGTATTGTATTCGCGACAAAAATTTCACTCAAAAATCGACCTTAATTTATATTTTACTTACTCCCGAATTAATGTCGAGAATTTTTTTTCGACTCGCTCACACGTAGATAAGTGCCTAAAAATGTATAGACACGCGAAATATACATAATGACGATTCCCGAGTTAATTACAACGAATTTTCTCGTGACGTCTGTATGTACATATGTATGTGCGTATGTGTGTATGTATGTCGCATAACTCAAGAACGGAACGTCCCAGAAAGTTGAAATTTGGTAAGTAGACTCCTAGTGGGGTCTAGTTGTGCACCTCCCCTTTGGATCGCATTCGGTTGTTTCTAAAGGAGTCTTTTGTCCCTTGTTTTGGGGAAGTCATTCTTAATTTTGATCTTTCAATTTGGCCACGGTTGGTGATATTTAGAGAGTAAACTATTGAATCACATTAAAATTGCCAGTAATGGGGAAATGAATTAAATTGGAGTAAAATTAAGTCTTGTGATGCACACATCAGCTCGTTTTTTCTCTCAGTTCAAAGAGTTAATTTTTTAAATATTTTTAATGCTAATATTTTTTTTCTGCATACATATATGTTGTTGCTGTAAGTGTTATTTTAATTATACAGTGAAATCCAGTTACAACGAATTTCAAGGGACCACAAAATTTTTTCGTTGTAACGAGAATTTCGTTTTAAGGCAATCCAATCAATGCAGTAGTAATTAAATTGGGACTATAATTCATTTTGTTGAAACGGAAAATTCGTAGTATTGGTATTCGTTTAAACGGGATTTCACTGTATAACTAAGAATTACTATAGGCGAAGAACAGAACATATTTCCGTTAAAAAATATATTAACATTTACTGCAAATCTTAAAAGTTTCGCCAAATGTAGAATTTTATCCTTAAAAATTGTTTTCTATTCATTTGGTCCATGCCATATTTCTGTTTCTTTCTTCTTTTTTTTTTTTTGCCTTATTTGATTTTTGTAGTCGATTATATTCCAACTAGTTAAACTGCCAATATGCGGTATTCGAAGAATATATATGCTCTTTGGCAATAATAATCTTTTACCGAACAATATTCTAAATGTCTTTGAAATAATGAACATTAAAACTAAATTATACAGGAAAATGAATCTCAAAAGTTCTCCACTAGATAAAGAACACCTTAGGGTACATCGATAGCTCTATCTTTAGCCCTAAATTAATCCGGTACTGTATTAACTGCTGACTCTAGGTGCAAACTCCGCATATCGCTTTCATTGTCATCTCGCCTTCAACTTAATTTGCCCCTGGGCGCCCAATTCAGTCTAGTACCACACAAAGCTCCAAGTATCTATTCATCACAGCTCGTTTATAGCTGGGATAGCATGGCAGCTGCTTGGTACTCAGCTATTATAGCTTAGAAGCAAAGCTAGTAAACCCTTGTCTCTGTTCAGTGCTGGAATGTAAGCTTCAGAGGGGTATGAAACATGTAAAGCAGATGAGTTTTAACGAGAAATTATCCGCTCATAGTAGCATGGGAGAGCTATTGCTATAATAAGGAAGTTGGGCCAAGAGTAGGAATATGATTTTGAAAATTATATTTGGTGATTTTAGGTAAGAGTAACATTTTTACACATAAAAAAGATGACTCAAAAGACTAAATTCAGTCTTTGTCTTACGTCAAGAAACATCAGACGATAATATTTATTAAGACAATTTTCTCGTTTTGCTTTATCAAATAATGTTAAGTGCGAGGGTAAATTTAAAATTGTCCACATGTATACTTCAAAATGTAAATGATTCTTCAGCGCTCGAATAAGGCGTTTTGTAACTCCAAAACAAGTATCCGAAATTTATAATTGCAAATTTAAAGGGTTGCTTTGTTTGTTTCCAATGGGACTGAGTAGTAGCCACTTACCATTCTCAATGCATGCCCCGGGAACCACAACCGTTCTTTCATGTGGCACTACTATCTGAGGGTGCCATTACCACGAGAACGTCGACGTCAATTTTCCACACCAGGGCGAGACATCTGGGCTCTCAAGATGTAAAACTGCACTATCAAGTGAATTTTGCCGGGAGTATTCAAAGCAAATTTAAAGTGATTATATTGTCTTGGAGTTGAATCGATCCAGCAAAAATAATTTTGTAACCAAAAAAATAAATAACGTGACACAGCTTTTGCATTTGATATTGTTTGTCGATTATAATTCACATATATATTCAAACATACACTTATTTATCCTCAGCTCCCTTTCCCCTCTGTTTTATTTCTTAAAAGATACTTAATATTGCAATTTCTTCCCTTTTTTCTACTGAACAAGTATTTCTCCAGTCGTCAATGAGCATTAGGGTACTTAATTACATTTCCACACTTGTAATTGTCTATCAATGAAATTGATCTACTGCTCGGAACATATATAAGTTTTGATGAGATTAGGGAAAACGTTTAGATCGGTGGAACTCTTTCTTAAATTTCTCGAAATTTTAAGTACAAAAAGAAAATTGAAGGCCCTATTTTGAGATAGAAGGGAAGTCATGATCCTTTTCTGGTTCCGCGCTAGAGCATTACAGTTGAACATGTTGCCCCTCTAAGTTACCACCGGAGACACAGGGTCTCGGCTCTCTCCCCAGATTCATCATTATTTGTAAGCGTAAAATCTTTGTGCTGGAAAACTTATCAACTAGTGCATGCATCCCTTACGAAAAATTATCGACAAAATGCAAAACTTTGCCTCCACTAAGCTGATGCTGTTTTAAAAAAAATGACACGGGCTGAATATTTATCTTGACTTAGGAATGCAGGAGATAAAGCTGTATTTTACTTATAAACCATTATCTTTATTATAGAAGAAAAAAAAATAATTTAATAATTTCTCATTTTCTTTTTAATCATACGTTATTTTGTTAGCAGTTAAAAGGAGTTTACTTCAAAACTAAGTAGGCAAAGTAAGAACTTTGTATTAAGCTTAAAAAAATAAGGGAGGAGGTCCCTTTACCCCTTCCAGATTACATCCATTTCAGATATGATGCTCATATATATCTAGCTGCTATAGTAAGTGGTACTAGTTCTATAGTGCCTCAAGCAATTTACGGCTTTTATATCATTATGCATGCTACTATACATTCGTGTAAAAGGGGCTTAATTAATCTATTAGTGCACAACGTATAGCTTTAGTTTAACGATTGATCGATTTCATATTGTGCCAGTACGACTTAAGAAGATTATAATGGAAGTGTTAAATGCCGTTTTTTAAATACAGAAATGTCCTTTGATTGCAAAAGGAAAATATAACTTAGGTTTAATTAAAAAAATGAAAAATATGATTTAACTTAGTGCGAATTCGATTTCGAACTACATTATTTCTATACTTTTATTGGTCAACAAAAACTATGCACACTGCTTTCAACTCATAAACAGATGAACATCAACATTCAAAAACAGCAATAAATCTTGGTTTGAGAATTCAGAACCATTTTGTTAACTTTCGGGTAACATGTTTAAACGACACGACATTAGGTTTATCAACTGGAGTGATGCAACTAATCTTGCTGTAGATCTAAATCTTGGTGGTCAGATGAGACAGCAAATATTCGTTAAACGAAACACATAATGCATGTGTTTTGTGTTGTGCATGCAATTACGGGTACATAAATGACTTGAAGTTGGATTTTTTTACCAAGTTTTCTCAGCTTCTAATGAAATCGTATTCAGCTTTTCGATTACCAGGTATGTTTTTAAAAATCCAATATACCCATATATATGAAATACACCGCCAGCTCAGTAAATTCCAGCCAAGGACTGCAGTTTCGTGCTGTCAGTGCTAATACTATATTAGCTACCAGTTTGTTTGGCAGTCTTGGCTTCCTTAAGAGGTTTTCCACCTCCAGCTCAGTTAGTCCCATGCCAGGCTGATGAGTGCTAATAAGCACGAAACTGCAGTCCTCTGCTGGAATTGACTGAGCTGGCGGTGTATTTCATGCATTCTTGCCTTAGCCCTGGTTATACGGCGGTAACTTACTGAATATACCCATATATATTTACCCATAATTACCTCTATACATTCCACAAAAATGTATATTTCTAAAAAGCACCATAAACAACCAAGAAATCCATTAAAAGTATAATCGTTTTAAAATGTCATTTTTATGTGCATAGCAACAAAACAAATATGAAAATATTGTTGCTCCTAATTATGACTAATCTTCCCTAAATTCACAATTTCGAAGCATCGTAAATTTCGAAATTCATAAAAAATAACAATCTTTACACAATCGATTCTAATCTAATGCAAAGAAACGTGACCTAGAAAAGCTTAAATCATTAAAATTAATTAGACTTTGAGCCCCGTTAATGGTTCTTAATTAACCGAATCCTTCGCTGTTGAAAACAAAAACCGAAATATACCACCGTGCACTGTTGTTTGTTATGAATTGGGACTGTTCCAAGTTTTTGTTTCTATTGCCCTTGCCAAAAGTATAGAAATGGTGAAATGAATAATGGACTTTTTGATTTGACCTTAACTATATTCTTCAGAATATTCTTTTCTTTAGTTTGGTTTTTAAAAAAAAATGAGAAATATTTTTTAAAGGTAGAATGCTTTGAAATTTCATAGATTTATTTTCCTACATTTGCATTTAGAGACGATAAAATTCATTTTAAGTATTGTAAACAAAATTACAAGAGCTATAAAAGGAAGAATTTATGTGCGAAAATGTACTACGAATAAAGGATTGATATCTAAGGTTCTAATTAAATGTTACAAAAACTATAAGTACTAAGATAAACGTACCATTAAAAGTACCGTATCTTTAAAATTTTATAACTTCTAGTTATTTTTCTTTGTCCGCTAATATGGTTCTAAAACGAATTCTTTCAGATATGTATTCAATTGTAGATCTTCGTCAGTATATTCGATCGATTGAAAAGTTCAAAGTTCCAAACATATTGACAATCGATAGAATACTGTTGTTTTCTTTTCTCCTGTTGTCCTTTACATACTTAGATAGTATTTCGTATTACGAACAATTTTAGTTTTTGATATTTTGCACCTGTTATAGAAACACCGTTATTTTGTCTCCATATAAGAATGTAATCTAAAAATGAAATGTTCCTTATATGACGCTGCCCAATTGACGAAGTACCAATAAAAACCACACATTTTCGGTTTCAGCAAAAGTTGATCTAGCAGTTGTAGCAAATGCTACAAGATGGTTTCTAAAACGCCAGTACTGTTCGTTTCAGTCAAAGAAAACCATTAAATTTTGTTTAAAAGCTTAGAGTTCGAAATGAAACAAAATTATATCCCATAGGTTTTACTCAAATTTAATTCTTAAGTACGAAAATATTTTAATCAAAATTCTTGTACGTGAAAAATATTCAAAACTCATTTGTTTTTTAAGAAATACAATTACTCTTATTTTTTTCTCTTTGAGTGCTTGAATTCTAAATCAAATATATGCTTAAAGCGAACACAGCATTCCGTTCTCTCGCTAAAGTGGTTGATTATCATAACGTCAGTAACTTTCAAACAACTTTCTACCAGCCTTTTCTATTTACACACAACCAAACCAACCAATCTCTGAATTCTTTCACGCAGCGGCAGACATAAAAACAACGCAATCGCGATTTACCCTCAGTCATTTTTAAGAATCCAAATTTTACAAGCGCATTACACATTTCTCCATTTTGCCTTGTTTTTACTCTGAAAGAAAAACAATATACCAACTCTAAAGGCAAAATAACTAACCAGTCCTTTTCAATTTTCTAAAGCGAAACAAAAATTTAAAATTTGAAATTTGAGACTTGAGCTGTTTTATTATTAGGCTGCAAGGGTTCTTATTTGCTTGGAAAATTGCATACGAAATGAAAAATTTAGAAAGCTATCATGCAATCCCTTTCCGCTATTTGGAGTAATGTTTCTGTTCATATAACGATGACTAAATTTAATATTTTCAGACGCCCACTATATATATATATATTTCAGATTTCTGCATTTGCGTAGTCTGTAGTTTTGCTTTGATTTTTAAAGCAAGGCGAAATAGCTTTGAGTCAAAGATCGCGTAACTTTATTATGAATTTCTAGCCCCATATTTATTTTTAGGCGTCATCGATACTCGACAAAGTTTGATTTTAGTAATAACCATATGTTTTCTTTTCTTTTCTTTTTTACTTTAAGCTATTCACTCTTTAATAACACAATTTACATTTAAAAACTACCGATTTTAAGCGACTTACTTAAAATATTGATTTAATAAAAGTAACAGTTCTTTCATAGATATTTCTTTTAAGTATTTTTATAAACCATTTACCATAATATAAATAACTAGAAACAAAAAGAATTAAGTAATTTGAAAAATGGAATGACTTCAGAGTGCTACATATTTTATTTATTTAATAACTTAGAATATAATTATTATTTAATAAACACATATAGTATGGTACAGAACTAAATGTTATGTTTCGTTGAAAACAATGTTATAAGTTTTAGTAAATGAAACAAAAAAACAATTTTTATACTAATGTCTTTTATTTTTATTTTCAAACGCAATGCATCAAAATTCTGCAAAATCACAGATCATTACTTCTATATCCGCAAGACTTTTCCAACTAATAACAAACTGAAATTAAAATCATTCTGTGTTTATAAAAATAGGGGATACTTGTTAAAAAATGAAAAACATGTCTTCTTGAATTAAAATTTAATGGTACAATATTAATTATTAGATAAGGCAATAAAATTTTTATTTCGTTACAACAAAACCCAAAAGTGCAATTCGTATTTTCGCCAGAAATTTCATATAATTTTAAACTTCATGTGCTTGATGTTGCTTTTTAATGGTTTAAATAATCTCTATTCAGCTCAAAATATTTTTCTGTGACGACAAGTTTGACTTTCTAAAAATAGATTATTAGCATAAATTACATAAAAGTTTTTATATTCATGGAGATGCAAACTGCTTAATCTTTAAATTAAGAAGTTTTAACATTTTGGTGCCACAAATTATCTAAACAATTTCGGTTCCGATGCAGTTAAAAGACGAGAACTTCAGATGAATTTGCATTTTAAGATCAATATGCTCAGAAGTAGAACATGGAAGTTTGCAGTGCTTTGAAAAAAAATAAAATATTTCAATGCATATTTGAAAAAATAACTTTATAACATGAAAAAATATAATTTACAAATTATTTGTATTCGATAACACGGAACATCGAAAATATTTTTTATATGGTACCCCAATTTTTATAATTGATTTAACGATGCTTGAATCGCTGAGTCGAAATACGAAATTAGTTTTTCTCTATCAACTCTATCAACTTTTTTTGAATCACAGCTGCTGACAAAACTAATCAGATTTAACTCCATTTGTGGCACTTCTAAAGCAAGTGCAGGTTTCTAAAACAATACTTGCCTTATTATCAATCTGCAGTGCAGTTACTTAAAGGAAAATTTACTAGGTAGAATAAACGTCTGGCAAGTATTGCAACAATGCTTGAACGAGTTAAAATCAATCTGTGTAATGTTGCCATGCATATGTTCGATTCGCACGGTAAGTGACAAGATTTTTTGTTTATAATATTTTAAGTACTCGATTAAGGTATTGGAAACGCTGGGTCAAACATATTTTGAGGTTTCGACCAAGGCACATAAGATACCTGGATGATTTGAGCTTGTGCTTACTTGAGGTGAAGATTTGAGGTTGTGCTTATATAAGGCACATAGTGCCTTGTACGCACAAATATTCACGGAGAACCAGAGGGAACAATTTCTGGGATGTTGAGGTGCTCAACTACTAGTTCAAAATGTTTGTTGTGGTTTAGGATATCCTAAACCTAAATACATATAAGAAAATGTAAATAAATAAGGAGAGTTTTCTTATATTCTAGAACAATTTTGTACATATTTGGGCCCTTACTTTAAAATATCCAGGCACAACTGTTTATATGCGCCCTTTACAAAAAGCTTTTTCGCTATAAATAAACTATAGCCATCGTGCGTCAAGTTGGCATACAAACAAATGTTTTGCTAGCACAATAAGCAGTAAAATGAAATTTTTAGGAGTTTTTTGGACGAAGACTCTAAAAATATTTGAAGACTTGATTTTAGTTGATAAAAGTAAATTTACTTTACAGTTAACACAAGCATAGGTATGGCTAATCTTCCTCGAAATAAACTCATTCAAGTATTTCAGGAAGAACTTTATTTGAATTTTTTAGTAATTTTTAAGCATTTCGGAAAAAAAACCAACATTTAAAATGTGTGAGTTAAATTATTGCACGAAACCAAATTGACCCAAGCGCGATGGACCAACTCTACCCAAATAACGCCGTTACTTAACCCGCCGTTACTTAACCACCTTACATGAAAGACGACAGCAAACCATAAAAATTTACTTCTTTGCATAACAAAATCAGTTTTTTAAGAACAACTCAAACAACAAAAAGGCAGGTTCTCCCGAGTACGTATGTTGAATAAATGTAAGACTGTTGTTTTTGTATAAAATTCTCAATTCTGAGCTCATACACACTCAAATATTTTGACTGAAATTAACCCTGCTATAGTTGGAACGAGAAGGAACTTATGCAAAAATAGTTTTTCCGTTCGATAGCGTATTTAACAGCTGACTGTAGAATGTCTTTGGAGTTTTGAACCACGATAAAACTTTTGAATTAGTAACAAAACTGAATTTGCAACAAAAACTTCAAAACTAAGGTTTTATATTAATAATTTCCAAAAACTATAAACGTAAAAGCTCTACAAAATAACTAAATAGAAACTTAAATCTCACAAACCAATAGGTGGTACATTTTGGTGTTTGCATTTACTTGGTGCACGGAAAAAAATGTTTCGTAACAAAATTTTCAAATACTTTATAATGCTTTGCTTTCAAATGCTTTGTTTCATGCTCTGTCTATTTTTGGAGAAAAATACATTTTCCAAAACACAAAACACTTTCCGGTTATTTCTACTATCGGGAAAGAAAAAGCCAGACGGGAGAGATTTACCATTTGAAATTGAAGTTCTTTGCGTTTTAAGTTTCAATTTACTTCCAGAAGTTATGGAACAATAGAGATATAAAAACCAAGAACAGTTCTTTTAAATACAAAGCAAATATGTAAAGAATTTACCGTTAGCGATTGAAATATAATGTTGTTTATTGTTGCGTTTTTAAAACTAAAACAATAATACGTAGACTTTTTTTTTCTTTTGGAACTGGTTATAGATGCATAATATTAGTGAGAACAGCGAACTTGAACATACGTAAACCAAAAAAAAAAAAAACATGCTATTAAAATGTTAATATTAACGTCATAAATAATACATTATTTGTGTTTTCTGGTTTTATTTTGTTTTTTAAGGAAGCAGAATAGTAAGATGACGTTCAAGAACGAATAAATTTTTAGTAGTTAATGACCAGTATCCTTTGTACTATAGCAGTTTAAGAAACCAGTTTATATTTAATTAACAAATTAACTAATGAGACATTAATCTTTATTTTTATTTATTTATTTATTTATTTATTTATTTTGAAAAACTGAGCAAATTAAATTCTGGGGGCAGGTAGGTAGGAATGGAATACATTTAACACAGAGAAGACATATAGAGGGTTAAAAAAACTAACCAAAAAGTATACTTACAATTGGAATAGAACAGCAATGCACAATAACGTGCACACAATGTTTAACGTAAAAATAACCTTTGCTTAAAATTATGCTGTCAATTGTGGACAAAAGTTTTACTGCTAATAGTTTTTGCATAATAAGCCAAACAGTTTTTTTTTTTTTTTTTAAATTTATGCCGACACCATCACAGTGTATTGTGCCTCAAGTTATGACATTACTGATTTATTAGAGGGACATCACGCCTTTGATGAAGTTTTTGAGAATGAAAGTTATTTTTTGATAAAAGAAGAATTCGAGTTGTTCTGGTTTCGAATGGGGGTTGAAGAAATTATGACAGCTCAAGTTATAATTATAAGGTATTTCCCTGGAGGTATAAACTGCCAAACTACAGAAACCTTTAAGAAGGATTAATTTTTCTTTGTCTCGTTTTCATTACAAAATTTCTCTTGGGGAAAATTAATTTCACAATGCATTTTTCATGTATTTTTAAAACTTGTAACAAAAGATGGAAGATTTCCCTACCCCACCATAGTTTCATAATTTCAAGTATGTTTCGCTGAGTTTTCTTAAACAAAATAATCGAAAAAACTTTGTAAGTGTAACATTAGCAGTATAAACAAAAATTTACAAATTGAGTAAGCACTTCAATAAGCAAAATATTACTATTTATCCGAATGGAAACAAGTTCTTTGAAGTCATTTTTTAAAAAAAAAGTGCTTGAAGTATTAGTCATTATAAAGATATAAGCAGATAAATTTAGGGGATAAAATATCATGGCAAACTAAACTCTAAATGACGTCCAAAAATGTTTCATAAATGCCGGAAGATAGGTGGTTAAGACACGTAAAAAGATTCTTTGATGAAGTATTGTGGCGTGACATAAAATCTTAAGAATTTTTAACATATCGCCCTTAAAATAATGCAAAGCATTTCAGGACAGAAGGAAAAAAATTTCTGTACCCAGATTATATATTTTTTTCCGTAGAATATTTTTCTTTATAAGCTGTGCATACCAAAAAAAAAAACTGAATGAAAAGAACTGAAAATAAATGTAAATTGTCTTTTGTTATCTTTCCTTAACATCATACGAACTAAAATGAGACAATGGGGTTGTTTCCTTTAGTCAAAAGTAGTACTTATTGTCACTGAAATTGATAGAATATTCAAAAAAAAATAACATGGATACAGAAAATACTTTCGTTTTCCAAACAGTTATTCTTAAGTTATTTTTTTTAATGTCCGATTTTTTAAACAAGGCGTGGTCTTGATGATGTAACAAATGATGCACTTTGCCGCATCTTTCTACCGCGATTCCACGTTATGATAATCAAGAAACGAACTAAAATTGCGCTCTACGCTTGCTATCAACCCTATCGTTGTAAATACACGTGAGTAAAAATGCGAATTAAATATTTTGCTTTGTGAATGGCAACACAGAATGGCATTTCATCATTTGTGATGTCATCGGACAGTAGCATAAACATTCAAAGCGCGCCTATTTAAGTAATTTTTTAAAAATATTAAACATAAACAAATTATTTAAAAAAAAGGGTCAGATCCTATGTTTTAAGCATACTCTTTCAGAAAAATATACTTTTAAAATTTTAGACATTACCCCATTATCCTTGTGGCGGTTTATAAACCCGAGTGCCATAATTATTTCTACACCATTTTCAATGACATTAAAGAACTTTCTCGCGACCCCTGACAAATTAACTGAGAAAAAAATAACTAATTTCATTCTTTTTTTACTTTCAGACGAAAGAGTTTCATGTGGTTCTGAAACACGTGCCAGAATATAAAATTCAAAAGTGTATCGTATTACTCAATACTTTGCAGCATAAAGTACATGAAGATTATTTTTATGGACGTTTTATTAGAGCTTTCCCTCACATAAAATAAAGAATTTCATGGAGCTCTAAAACATACGTTTGTTATTTCTAATATAAAATTTTGCTTCTCTGCTATATTTTTGTGAAATATACTTAAAATACAAGGCATCATTACATAATTACTTTTGAAAAACCTTTTGCATTGTTCCACACCTTCCATTTTATTTCTTACTAGCTGCGTCGTCTGGTTTTGTACTGTCTACCTCAAAAATGAAAGTTATGTCAACTGACACGTGTTCAACAATTAGGCTTGAACAAAAAAGAATCTAAAATTTCCCTACGCATTGTGAAAACTAACTAAAAAGGAAAAATGTTCGACCTCTCGATTACAGGAAAAGCATCAAAACAAAAGCCAAAATTTCATTCGGTCATATTCGAGAAAAAAATGCCAACAATTCTTTCTACTCAATGATTTTCTTCAAGCTAAAAATTTTATTCAACAATGACCGTGTTCAACATTGAACTTCTAACTAAAGGCTTACATACATTTTAGCATGAAATAAGTTAAAATTAGGTATAATTCACGTTCTAGTTACCTTAGAACAAATTTTATCTGAAGCAAAAAAAATTAGGGCTTTCCATGGATATTTTATTTTAATTTTTGCAAACATTTTTTCGCCCTCACAACAGAAAAAAGCCCTTTTCGGATGCTAAGATTGAAATTCGAACAGATCGGTTATTTTTTGGCGTTTGAACCCCCCCCCCTCCCCCACGTTCCTTCTCTGGTGTCCAAACACCTCCTTGCCAAATTTGGTCGAAATCCGACGTAAACTGGATTTATAGTATATTGAACATACATACACACATATACAGACACATTTATATATTCTTTGTTTTGTATAGATTTTGCTTTAGTTTCCTGCTCATTCTACTGTAAACTTAATAAATAATACTTTACAAAGGGATATCCCGAACTTAAATTTTTGGGAGGGTGGAAACTCTCAATTTGCTGAATGGAACTCCAAATTTCACCGAATAATGATATTTTTGCCGAATCGTCAGATAAAATTTGTCGCATAAGAAAACTTTTGGGAGGTCAAATTGACATCCCGTGACCTCTCATTGGAGCGTCCCTGACTTTACAATGTTTTTTGAATCAATAATGAGAAATTAAATTGAACATTCATACTTTTTATTACAAGTAATTACTTCACTAAACACTGGACAGGAACAAACTGACTTAACATTCTTCAAAATCTAAAACCCTTCTTCCATTTAAAAAAAATGGACATTTAATCATGTTACATTGAAAAATCTCCAAATATAACGTGCAAATAAAAAAACATCTATTTCTTCAAACCATTGCTATGAAAGTGCAGTATTAACCATATACCGCATCTCATCTGCATTCTTCATTTAAACGAGCGGAGTCAAAGCTAATAGATATGCCACATTTGGCTGCTTATGAATTCGTTAAATAAATGCAACTCCCGAAATTTGACAAATTACATTAAAGTCAAACCGCCGTTTACCAAAATTGTGGTCTTTTGCTCCACTTGTAAGCCTCAGATAAGAATTCAAGAAGTCTCGAAGTTTCGACGTTTGCGTAGTACCGCACGAAACTTTGGTGATTAATGATCTTGCTTGATTAATTGAAGCTTTGCTTACATTTACTCATTTATTTTTAAAGGCTCGATTGAACTGCTTGTGACTTAGGTTCTTAAAACTACTGAACTATTCATTCAAATGTTAATCAGAGGATTTTAGTTGACTTTCTAGGACGCTTTTGTTAGTCTTCGCTTGTTTCTTCGCGAAAATGTTCTTTTTAAAATTTTGTGCTGATAGTTGTTGTGTTTGACTGCTTTTAAAATCCTGACCGTAAAAGATTTAGCGACTACATTTCTTGCTTCGTAATATATTGTTCTTGTTTATAAAAATTACTCCGTTTTTGAATTTATTTTGTAGTTCTTCCAGTTTTTCACTTCCTACGTTCTTTCTTTTTTAAGCTCAAATTATTTTTCCTCTAATTAATTTAAAATAAATTATAATCTGAAAGTAAGTTTCTTAGAAGCTAAATATGTCACTTAACAAACAGTCAACTTTCGATAACTCGAAGTACCAAGGAACCGGCTACAACGTTTGAGTTATTGGTAGTTCGAATTATGTGAAGCGTTCATAACAGTCTCAAGAGTTTTGACACAATGAAAACTTCGAGATAAAAGAATATTCGAGTCATGAGCTTTGAGTTATCAAGATTCGACTGTGTGTCGGAAGGTTTCGATTTAGTAAAGTTGCCATCAATTTACAAGATCTTTCTATTTCAATAAACACCTTCCCGTTTTTTTTTTTTTTTTTTTTTTTTTTTTTTTTTTTTTTTTTTTACTTTCTGCTGCTACCTTCTTTTTTGATTACAGTTAATTTCGAATGTTAGAAACAATACTAAAAACATCGTTTGAAAGATAAAGAACTGAACAAAAAATTAACATGCGTAGTAATAATTTCGATTTTACTTACGTATTTTTTTTTAAATGTTATTATTTGCTTCAGTCTCTATTTTTGTTAATGAAAGGTATTTTAGGTGCAAAAATTAATCAAAATGAAAAAAAAATATTTAATGAAAACTATAAACTTATTTATAGTTTATAACTAAATATCCTACAGTGAAAAAAATACCATTTCCATTTTGCAACCATTACGAATAGCATTTTTAGACTTCAAAAGCAGCTTTTGAATTTCGGATTATCCTTTTTCAAACGCCAAAATACGTCTCTAAAACTCAGATTACATTTTAAAGCGTCAAAATATCTCTCTGGTTTTGAATTATGCTCTTAGGTTCCAAAACAGACGGCGTTAAAGCATGATCTGACACACTGAGGCATCAAACCATGTTTTTAACCTAAAAATGTTATTTGAAGGCGTCAAAAAACGTTGAACTCATCACTAATACTTCTGACGTCAAAATTTTGTTTTTAAATAGAAGAGCATATGTTTTGCTGAGTCCAACGACTGCCAATAAAAACATTTCAACTGATTCCCACAAAGCAACACGTTACACGCCAAACCTCTTATCACAACTTTACTATTTAATAAATAAACCAAATTCAAAATCATAGACATTTCATGTAAAGAAATAATACCTTATTTTGAAGATTTAATTGACGAGAAATGCTTTTTTTTGTTTCATGTTTCCATAATTCGTCATTGATGTACATTAGGGTGGGCCGAAAAATCGAATTTCTGCTGAGCACTAAGCTTTAGTGCGGAAAATTTGTGACTCCCTCACCCTAATTATTGGGAAAAATTTCTTGACTCTGAGTATATGTCTTCTGCTCTGGCAAGAGATTTGAATTTTTGAGATTTTTAGAAAAACATCAAATAAAGAGAAAATTTACAAAATAAGTTCCGCTGAACTTTAAAAGTCTTAGTGCTGTAATTTTTTAACTTCCTAACACAAACTACTGCGTGAAATTTCAAGCCTGTGAGTTATTTTTTTCTGCTCTGGCAAGAGGCCTGAATTTAGAGACTTTTACATAGAATTTCTTAAATACGAGTAACACATTACAAAGTAACTATATATCTAATACCTTGCAATACTTCAAATTTTTAATCGCATCAACAACATAAGACCCCCCACCACGACTCCTTGAACCAGGTCCGTTCTTTAAGGGGTTATGGTGAAGGGGGTCGATGCCTTCCCCCCTTACTTAAAAAAACTAACGTTTTTGCATTTTAGTGGGCGTGGTTTTGTAGTTTTGATAAAATATTATTAATTTCATGCCCTTCATCTCTCCCACCCTCTAAAAAACTGGAAATAACCGACCTGTCTTGAACTGAAATAGGTTTTATTTCGTTGTTTATACGGGGGAAATGATAAGGAAGTCACGTGGTTTAAACATTTGTTAGAGGTTATCTGTTGTGTCTAATGAATATTTCAAAACATTTTTAATTCACTATATATTAAAAGTTGGAATCATTCTCCAATTGGAGCAAAAGTTTCGCAGACCCCTCCAGTGGGCTATTTTCCTTTTACATCTTAACGAACTCTCATTGTGGCATCTCTTTCAGTTTGTTGATTTTTCAACGTCAGCCAAGCTCTGAATCTTACTTCAGCGAAATTGGAAAAAGGCTGAGCGACTCTGAAAAACGTCCCATAGTAGGTTTTAAGCTATTATTGCACGTTCGGTGATATTCAGTAAAGACTAAAAATATTTATTACTAATATCACATGCCGTAAAATAAGGCGTATGCTTTCCTTATCTTACTATCTGCGATCTGGCTGCGCTAAATATGTCTCGCTGTCTGAAAACAGTTAATAGAATATTGAGATTGTACGCTTCAACTATAAAACCGCCAACTGAGTTTCAAATCTTGGTCAAGTTTATAAATGTATATACCCATCCTAGTTTAGAATAAAAACCAACCATTCTATTAGAGACGGAGCTAAGCATACGTGGGAATTCGTTTTGGATCCAGATACTTTCCAAAAAGGTATCAATGTAATTGATTTCGTCAATTGCTCGAAAAGTACATTTTGTAGTTTTAACAATGCATAGTTTACAAGCTTTATAAGTAGTTATATAATTTTTCCTCAATGAATAGAAATATATGTCTTAAATGCAGTTCTAGTTTTTTTGCATATTTCCCATAGAGTTTTTGTAACCGAATAAAAACATTGATTTTTAATCGAACTTGTTCTTACATGTAATTAGATTATAATTAAAGACCTTATAAGTTTTGAATCTCTACCCACTTCAACAGCCACACACACGATAAAAAGTATAAAAAATAATCCGTTGAAATTTAGGCCTCTTGGTAGAGCAGAGGAAATTAACCCAGAGAGAGAAAACTTTGCATAATAATTTGTGTTAAGAGTATATAAAAGTAAAGATAGGCCCGTTATTTCGAATATTCCCTGGGGGGGGGTTAAAGGGCGTGAAAACAATGACGTTTTGTCGGAAAACCACAAAACCACGCCCACTCATATGAAGAAATGTTAGTTTTTTAAGTAGGGGGCATTAATCCCCTTTCCCTTGAAATTTTAATTGATGGACCTGGTTCAAGGGATAGACTGATGTCGTTGATGTGATTAAAAACTCGAAGTATTGCAGCGTATCAGATATGTAGCTACTTCGTAATGTGACACTCGTATTTAAGAAATTTTATGTCTGAAGTCATGTCAATTTTATGTCAAGTTGTTGTCAAAAGTCTCAAAATTCAGGCCTCTTGCCAGAGCAGGAAAAATTAACTCACAGGCTTGAAATAAATTTTACGCAGTAGTTTGTGTTAGGAAAATAAAAAATTACAGCAGTAACGCTTAAAGTTCATCCGTTTAAAATATTTTGTAAATTTTCTCTTCATTTGATGTTTTTCTAAAAATCTCAAAAACTCAAGTGCCTTGCCAAAGCAGAAGACATTAACTTAGAGTCATGAGATTTAGCACTGTAGTGTTAGGGAGTTAAAAATTTTAAGCACTAAGGCTAAGTGCTCTACAGAAATTCGATTTTTTCGGCCCACCCTAATGTAGTACATCATTAGCACAAAATTAAATTTGAATGCATAAGATATTTTAATATTTTTTTCTTTTGTTAATTCAATGTTAAAAAAAGAAGAAAGCTCAAAGTTTAACTTGGATCAATAGGGAAAGTTTGGTAAAACCTTATTGACAGTACAACATTGAAATGATGTCATCAACCCTGAACTAAAAATGAATTCATGGTTACTACATGTCTGCTTTAGCATAAGAAAGGATATGCTGTTTTTTTTTTTTAAACGAGTAATCAGTTAACAAGCAAAAATATAACTTTTAGAAAATATTTGAAAAAAATAAATAACAAATAACGGAAAAGAAGATACTTTTATAATGTACTGCTAGCGATTAAGCAGTCTAGGAATGACTGTGCCACTGCGGTATAATTGGTGTTAGTATAATTTTTCAAATTTAAGATCTTTAAATAAAATGCAGAATTTTTTATGCGATATAGCGACTACCTAATTCCATAATTTAGCCTACTTTTTGTCTTATATCAGAAAAAAAAAACATAAATGTACTTGAAAATAAAGTCTGAATTTGCTGAATTAAGCTTGCACACTTCGATTTTTTTTTATGTCAACGCAAAAAACAATATCTGACATCACAAAGAGTACTCTAGAACTTTAATTGGCTGAGTGTAAAAATCATCTTGATATTTACAAGCCGTAAAATGTGAGTACTAATTTGACATCTGAAAACAGTTTTAGATCTGAAGGTTGACATTTTTGACAATTATCTTCGTTTCTACGTTTTTAGCAATCGAATCCTTGAAAATCCATAGCATCATCTTATCGGGAAACACATAAACTAACATAGAATTGGCCATTACAAAAAAACATTTTCTGCTTTTTAAATAGATGAGTCCGTAAATGTCTAGTAGTTTTTTTGCCTTTTCAATAGATTTTGAATGCAAAAACTTTTTTGATTTACAAAAAAATAAAATAAAATAACAATAATTACTGTCTGCATTTTTATGAATAATTTGACTAATTTGTGCTTTGTTAGATTTATAGTTTTAAACCTCTTCAAATACTTGCTGGTTTTTAATCACTTTTGAATACGAAAACTGTTCAATTACTGTGTGATGTTTACTAAATTTTCAAACTTCTGTACTATTAAAGCGTTTCCGGCTTTTTTATTTAATTTTGAGTACGCAGAATCGTAAGCTCTTTACTACTGCTTGAGAGATTTTAAGTTTTAAAACAGCTCAGTTATTAGATGGTGCATTATTGAACTACTTTCCTACATTTTAGGGTCATTTCTTTATTAATTGGAGTATATTAAAATGTGTTTTAAATTACACTAACACTAACGACAATACCGCAATACAGTAGTTATACCGAAAATTAATTCAATTCAGAGCAAAGAGCATTTTTCCAAAGACGGAATGCTGTTTAAATTATCATAAAACAAATTCAAAACAAATGACATTTGTCATTTAGTTATAAATCTTTGTGCCACGAAATGATGCGAAAGTTTTAAACGAACTCAGCAAATGAAATGTGAAATTTTCGAAAGAGCATTCTGTTGAACAATGGCGTCTGATCCAAATTTATTTGAAATCCATGCAAGTGTAAAGAACGGATGAACGAAATTCAAACAAGTTGCACAGCTCAACCAATTCCAGGATATTTTGGGCTTGTTTATTTAAATATAGTTGAGGAGAATATTTATATAAACTCTTTGAGATAAATATATAAACTCTTTGTGATATATTCAGAGCACTATTGGCAGCATCCATTTTTGTGATTAGGGTTTACTAATGACGTTACTGAAAATATTAGGTCACAGTTATTAAAATTGAAGGCATTATACTTCAACGAAATACATCCATTTATATTGCAATATGTACCATTCTAAGATTAACTTCCTTAAAACTGTGTACCCTACTGGGATTTTAAAAACTATTGTAGTTACATTTTTCTTGAACGTATTAAAGCAACATTTACAATGAAGCTATCGGCAGGCATTTGAATTAGATAGAAAACTATTTGTTCAGGAGGAATATGTCTCTATCTGTTCCTCTTTATATGTACACCTGCTGCGTTTACCGGCGTTGCACGTTGTACCTCGAACACCAAAGTTGCGTCAAGTGACACATGTTCAACAATCGGACTTAAGTTTAAAAAAAAGTAAAAATTTCCCGTCAGCGTGCAGAAAAGAGCAAGTTATGACACACAATTTAAATTTATTCCTACTTGGATTTTTAAAAATATTCCACAAATTTAGTCATTGTTATTAATACGCATAAACATTCCGTTTTACGAGTTATTTGGCGAAAAAAGGGGGGCTCATTAAAATTCAAAGTGGGGTCTCCCCCTCTCCAATGGGGGCAAAAAAAAAAACCATCTGAGTTCTTGTGCATCAGTACCACTTTCAAAGATCCGACCTAAACTGTGGATTTGCATAAGAAAACTACACTAAGGGGCAGTTGTCAAAAATCTAAATTCGAATTCCTGGGCATCAAAGATCCTCCATGCCCAAATCGGATAGGACCCGACACAAATTATGGATTTGTATAAGGGATATACACACACGCACACACACATATGCAACAATTTTTGAATATGTAGATAATCTAAAATATAACTGCGAGATACTAAATCGTAACTTTACTATGTACATTTAACTTTATATAGTTGCACAAATGTATCATAACTCATATTACAGTTAAAACACATTATTGACTTTACTACTAGCATTTTGGAAATTTTCGTTTTAAAAAAAACCTTGAAGTAATTATTCGATTCTTCTTGTTATACGGCTCTGAGACAATTTCACTGATATGAATTTCTTCAGGAGAGTTAATTGTTTTTGAGAAAATTAACGGGTTAAAAAGACACTTTGTTGGCTTAAAAGATGTTTATTGGTTGTGAGTGAAAGAACAAAATTAGGCACAAGTTTTTAATCAAAACTGTGTCATGTCTTGTAGCTTTATTAATAGTGTAAAACTGGGACAAAGATAAAAAGATAGTAGTTACATCATTCCCACCAATTTTGGTGTATGTAGAAGACCTGAATTGCTTGCACAAAACTTCTCATTAAAAATTTGTAAGCGGTTACGTCACAAAACGGTAATATTTTGCCGATATGAAGGACATCGATTTCATTTTTTTTTTCTGATTACCTTTTGTTCATTAAGAATTGCATAAAACGTTTTGACTACCCTAGTGGTTTCTATAACTATTTAAATTGTACCAAGTTTGTGCATTCATTCTAGATCTTTCTCGTCTGTAGCACAAATAATAAGAACGATTAATTTGAACATTTGTCTATGTACTTAAAATTGAAAAAAAAAAAGTTTGTGGTTTTCCTTGTAGTATTTAGTCATGATATAAAAATACTTATTTAGGTTGAAGACCCACTTAAAACTCTACTTTTTCACACTGTTCATTATACTTTGTAATTTAGATTTTTTAAAGTTTTTTTTTTTTGAACATACAAAGGAGCAAATTTAGGGCAGTTGAAAATGATACAGGCTTTTAGCTGCAAAAGTTAGATATGAGTTTTACCAACTGATTTTCTTATTTTAGAAATGCTGCTTTTGGTTCGAAAAGGCAGCACTGTTTTCTTATGGAACAACTTTTTCATTCCGTTGAAAAAATCTAGAAAACGTTACATTTACGTACCCTTTCTGCATAGTGTAGAAATTCGTAAAAAACTACAAATCCCTTGTTAAAAGGAAACACATCATTGATTATTTATTAGTCTTAACCCACACAAAGCTTTTTTTTTTTTTTTTTTTTTGAATTTCAGAACGCTTTAAAAATTAAAAGATTATCAGCAGCAACGTTAATCAAATATCTGCTTTTGAACTCTTGATTCTGGAGATATGCTTAAAAATCACAGGTAGACATTATCCTTGTAAGTTAGTTCTGAGGTGACTATAAGAATATTTTTATACAAAATTATAAATACATCTATGCTCTAAAAATGTAAAAAAATCGGGGGAACATTTTTAAAAGGACATGAATTTCAAAAGTTTAAAGAGAGAAGTGTAATTGTAAGTTTCAAGTGAGAAACATTTAAAATATACTTTTTCCTAACACCAGTGCTTTTATTTCGAGAAGAAATGTTTAATTACTTGCTATAAATATTAAAACTCACTCGATTCTTTCTAAAAACGAAAAGCCTTTGCATAAAACTAATTTGAAAATTTGGCTTGGATTTTATACACTGTAATGAACAAAAGTAATTGCCACCCATTTAGTAATTGAACCTGAAATGTAGAGAGATCTTTTAAGATAATGCACAAGTTCGATATTTTACTAAAATATAAATATATTCCTTTCAAATTTTGTAGTACAATGTGCTACTTAATTTGTATGGAAGCTGACGAGAGCTCAGATGTTGCAGGTATTTTCTATTTTATGTGAATCTATATACTTAGATGAAGTTTAGTTAATTTACCCCAGAAAATTCGTTCTGTAGACTGGGACTCCTGCATTTTTTTTAAATTTAAGTTCATCCCTGGTACACAAACCTTACTTGAGTTTTGTCAAAGCTTTCAGAGATTTTTAAGTGTCATTACAAGCTTACTGTGTATCATGAATTTTTGAATAATGCAATAAAGCACTTAAGACAGCTGAAAAGATCATAAAAAAAAGTGTTAAACAAAATGAACTACGCTCCATTTAAAGTGAAAGTCAATTGAAGCATTCTTTGACAGTTCAATTACTTATAGATTAACTAATTTTTCTAACATTTTGCATTTCTAAAAATGTTACAAAAAATTTCATAATTTCAAAAAATACCTATAGTATATTAGTGCATTATTGCATGTTTATTACAATGTCATTAGACACTTATATTCAACAGTAAAACTTAGGGTGTCCGAAAAGTCCTTGATACATTTTAAAAATTTATAGAAAAGCAACAAACTTGTAAAAGTATGCTGTTTGCGCCATGATATTTCACAGGTTTAAGAGTTTTTTTATGACATCGTAAGAAAAAAAGGAGAACAAAAAAATTTAGAGAAAAATGTGATTTTAAGGGTTTTTTTCTTCTTTTCTTGTTTAATGACATGACTAAACACCTCACATGACGTTTGTTTTCCTTACTGTGGCGAAACAGCCGTCAGTGTAAATTACTTATAATTGCTTTTCCTTTTTTTTATTATAATTATTTTTACTGTGTCCTAAAAAACCTTAAACTTGTGAAGTATTATGGCGCATACCGCATATTCATACCAATTTGTTGCTTTTCTATGATTTTTTAAAATGTACCAAGGACTTTTCGGTCACCCTATGTTACAAACACGATATTATAGGGTTACCTTATCAAAAATGAGCCAATTTCACTCGGTTACTAATACATTTAAAAGTAGATACAAAATATAAAATGGCCGTCAATTTAAATTTCTTACATAATACTGATCGAGTAACTCTCTGACGTCATCAACAATGAAACGCGTGCCATATCATGATAATTTTATAATATTTTTTGGCAACGTTTAACATGTAGGGAAATGCTTTATTTTAACAAGGCTAAACTATTTGTAATTTAACTGTTTTACTGGTAAGACTGTCATTTTAGGAGAAAGAATAAACGAAAAAGTGCTCAACAATGAACGCTACCTACTGGATGTTAGGGTTCATCCACTGGAGTTAGGGCCAAAATTTTCATCTGTAAATCATCATCAAACTAGCAATTGCTTCGTTCAAACGTAGAAGCAATTTTCACCCGTCATACCTTAACGGGCGATTTTCTAGTAAACACATATTTAAAAAAATAAAAAAGAAAGAGATCGCAAAATAATATCATTACATTCGTTGAGACATTACATTGAGTTGGCTAAAGGCATGAAATATCGACAACAATCAACGGTTTTGCTAGTAATGGTTACACAACTCAATCATCAATATTTTCTCAATAAAAGTATCTAACTCACGAGATTGCATGTAACTGCATATGTGCATATACATATGCATATTTTTGCTTCTTTTGACGTAAATGCATATAAATGCAAGAAAACGGTAAGTTTTTTAATTAATGCAAATTAATGTACTTCTCATTTGTCTATTTTTTCAGCGTTAAAAATTATTGTTATTAATTATTATTTTGTTTTTCCAAAAAAAAATCAAGTGACCCATGGAAACTTCTGGTAGTTAATAAGAAAAGAAAAAGAATCTCAAAAGAGAAGACGTTGTTTGAAGTTGATAGTCGTTAACAGTTCGATTTCCTATCATGGAAAAGATTGAAGTACAGTGTGTTCAGTTGCGAAAATAGGAGAAAAGGTCACCTTGAGACAAAGCTTAATACTTCAAATATAATAAAAAATAACAACGTCAAAAAGCGTAAAGTGCAGATTACTGCACAAATGAGCATATCGGTTTTTTCATCCATAAGCTAATTTCTTTTGCATTGAAAAAGGCGTTCCTTATAACGCCGAAACACGCGTCTGCAGTAATCTGCAATTTGCTTTTTGTCGCTGTTATTTACTATTTTACTTTTTAGCACAAAGGTATTTATTTATCTTACTTCAAATATTGTTCATTCTGCGGAAGTTCATAGAATATTTTCATTTCTAAAATTGATAGTAAATGACAAAAGGGTAACTGGAGAAACCTATAAAAATATATTGAATTTATTGTACTTTTAAGTGTGTATACTATTGTCTGCATGAATTATTGTTTCATTATTTATATCGCCTAAATAACGAAATGCAAAAGTATTAAGACCAATCACTTTTTTTGCAGATATGACAATTCTTTTCTGCCCAATTAAAGAAAATATATATTAGAACATAATTTTGTAACTTTTAGTGCACATTTTAAGGATTTTTAGTGTTTGTTCCACTAATCAATGATATGTATCCTAAACTGTGTCTTATATCAAAGACATTGGGGAAGTTTCAAAGAAAGAAGTTTTTTTTTTTTTTCTTTTTTTTTCTTTTTTGTGATACTAGTTCCACTAGTGTGAAAAGTATTATCAACTAAAGTTGAAGAAATATATTTTTCATAACGAATGCATAATTAATAGCTTAGTTCAAGACATGATAATTTATAGGAAGTGTAAAGAATTATATATTTCATAGTTTATTTAGTAGTTTAAAGAATATTTGAGTTTAATTGTGATAATGAGATGCACACAAAAATTCTTAGAATCAGATACTTTCATATTATCTGCATATTTGTTCATTTTGTTATATTTGAATGAAAAACTTTTACATTCTATTCTTTTCAATTCCTGATTCTTATTGTGTCTCATAATGCCTAATTTTATATAATCGGTGCTATAGAAGGCACAGAACTGTATGGATATAAGTGTATAATTAAATGATTTATTTGTTCTTTTCCTTTTTTTCTGTTTTAAACACGTGTTTTTTTTGTTTTTTTTTTTTTATACTAGTTCTTCAAACACTCGCTGGACGCCTATGTGTTCTGCATGCAATCTCATCTGCTTTGCCAAAAACAAATCTCACCTGTTATTATGAGATGCAGCAAAAGTGGAAGTCCAACCCCTCTCAGACGACGATTCCGGCGTGAATCCATAATAAAACAACAAAACCGAAACCAAAGTACCAAGGAAAGATCCCAAAAGTGATCAAATATTCAATGTAAAAACAGACTGTTAATGTTTATAGCCAAGTCTAATAATTATTTCCACTTGTGTTTTCGCACTTACAACTACCACTACTAGTCTTCAATACACGGCTTGATTGCCGCACAATGGAAGCATGACACTTGGATGACAATTCCACAGAGAATTATAATTTCCGGCAAGTGGCAACAATCTCGAACTACTACTATTCGAACTGGTGCGTTACCGAAAAGGCGTCGACCGAGCGCTGTCGCTGCCTTGCGGCGAAGAGTGGCCGTGGAACCGTCGCGTGACCGTCACAAAGCCCTTTTCCGATGATTGGCGCCAAGTCGCCAAAGAGAGGGGATTTCAGGATAACTCGAAAGTTTTACGCCTTTTCTTTCTAGCTGCATGAAATGTGCCATACAGCTACATATTTGATGTTGATTCAGCTTGGAAATGTAAAGTAGGAAAAATAGGAAACGTAATGGAAGGTATACATTAATATAATTATTGCTGCGATTTAAACTAGGGCAGCGGAATTTGAGGGAAAATGACCGGCTCCGACTCTGACTCCGGGGATTTCAGGGCCTTCGATTCCGAATCCTTTACTTCAAAATTAGTCCGACTCGGATTCTGATTCTGATTCCGAATGCCCAGGCAGAGCTGAGGATTCGGAGGGGAAAATGACCGACTTCGACTCCTTTAACCCCACAATCAGTCAAACTCTGACTCTTCGACTCCGACTCCACAGTCCTGATTTTTTTTTCTTTTGTGTTTAAATCAGAGCTGCGGAGTTGGAAGGAAAACGACCGACTCACACTCTTTTACCCCAAAATCTCTCCAACTCCGCAGCCGTGGAAGATTTGCGAAAACAGTGACTCCGACTGGTGAAATTTCAATGTATTCGACTCCTGAATCGGACTCCTTAAATCCCAAAGCAGCCTGACTCTTACTCTGACTACGCAGTTCTGGCTTAAAGCACGTTTTATGCACTATATTTTTAAATGTGGTTCATTTGCATTGTATCCCATGAAAAAAGTGAAACAGCTCACATTTAACTGATTAAAAATATAAGAAATAGTTAGCAGATTTTAATGCCTGTAACTGCAATTTAGTAACAAAACAAGAAAACTAAAAGAATAAAATCAAGACCAATTGCTGATTTTTGAGCAAATATATTATTTGAGAAATTTTTGAATCCTCAAATTTATTGCTATTGAAACAGTAATAATATTTATGTATTGTCATATGCTCTTAGTGCATTAAATGCATAATATTAGTAATGGAAAAAAATAAGAACCGTATTTTATTTTTTATAAAAAACAAAATTATGAATTATTTTTAATAAAGGTTTGATAATAAATTAAATTACATTACATCATTAGATCGCACCACAATCAGTAAACCATGTGCATACCAAAGCAAAAATACGTCAATCGCTAAACATATGTATAGGTCATTCTCCAGAATGTCTAACTTTTGAACGAAAATATTTTTCAATATCAAAACTTTTTGCTTTCCCTTTTTTTCCATTCTTACATGAAAGAGTTACCAACGAGAAGCAACCATAAACGATGGCCCGGCTAAGTTCCAATAATTTTGCTTATAAATAAAAAAATAAAATAAAACATTACCTTGTGCACGGAAAAAAAATAAAAAAAATCAAAAAAAAACTTTTAGTGTTTGAAAATAGAGGCCAATTTAATATCACAGAAGTAATTTTGTCAATTGTTCAAACAATGAGCCATTTTAATGATTAGTGTGAATCAAATATTAAGCTGTTTTAGTCAAAAAGTAGCTTTAATTTGAGTTATCCTTGAAGTATTAATATAATTATAGTATTAATATATTTCCAAATTAGTAAATTTAAGAATACATAGGTAATTTATAATTTTGGTACTGTCTAAAATTCACGTATTTCCCAGTCCATCATTCATTATCATATCAGAAATAATGGCATTGATAAGGTCTGTCACGGAGGTGAGGAATTCTCCCTTAATATAGACCTAATGGATACATTTTTTCAGGGAAAGAAATTATTTCTTCGTTGGTAGAATCTGCAAACGTAAAGCATATGAAAGCATGTGCACTTCATTTTTTGCATTAATTTACATCCCTGAAATTCAAGTTCACGGAGATAAGAATTCCCAATAATCACACTTGGTTTTTAAAACAAAATATATTTTTTTGTGTTTTAACAAAAATCTCACACCTTCTATATGGCTGAACATCTGAAAATAAACAAGCGGGCTCCCTTGTATCATGAGAAATAAAATGTGATGTCTTTACTGCCATCTTTTCATGAGAAATGAGATTTTGTGTTTGGGTAACGGAGATGAGAATTTATTGTGTGACATAATTCGTTATCTTACTAAAACAAACTAAAACAGAATGTTAAAAACTTAAATATAATTATACAATTAGTATTTGAGACACTTTTGAAAGAAATAATAAATAAATAATTGTACTCTTAATAAAACGAGTTACTAAGTAACATGAACAGTCACGCCATGTGTGTGACACACCACGGAGGTGAGAATTCACATGTTGTGAAATAAAAATATGTTAAATAAAAATTATGAATAAAAAACTGTTGGCAGGTTTAAATACATATTTTTTGATGAAATTAAAAAAACATTGTTAAATAAATTGTTCTTCAAAGTTTTTATTGTATAAGACGCGTGAAAGAAAAGTTGCACTTTTTGAAGCATGATCCATATAGAAAATACTCATTACAAAGTCATGCAAAGAAAAATTGGTTAAATGCTTAGATTTAAGCAAAGTAACAATTTAAAGAACATGGTTGGACACAAACTGCTATGAAAACTACTTGCAAGTGTCTAGGAACTGCATAGAACTGCCGTGTAAAAAAATGTAGTTATGTGTCGCAAAACATTTTTTATCCGACTCTAAAACTCTTAAATGTCACAATCATTTTATTAATGCAACTAAATAACAGGTTTACCGAAACGTTCTCGACACACTTTAAAACTTTATTTTAAAAAAAATATGTATAATCAATGTGCGCTTCACACCATAAGTTCAATAATTTTTTATGACATCGGGAAAAATATCATTTCTTTTTTGAAAGAGAGAAAAAAAAATTTTAGCTGTATCGTCACATTAAGAATTTGTTTCTCTTAGTGTATATATACAGCCGCAATGTAAAATATTTATATAACACACTTTTTCTTTTTTTTTCATTAATAAACTTTTCAATTATATCTAATAAATACATTTTTTTCTGTGTTTCCTATTTTTTTCGATGTCATTAAAAATTCTTGAGCCTATGAAGCCTATGAGCCTGTCTCATCTACATGCAGTTTGCTATTATAGCGCAAACTGCATGTAGATGAGACAGTTTCTTTTCTATTACATTTTAAACTGTGTCAAGGATTTTTCGGACACCTTGCATACATTTAGGTGTTTTTTTCCGGTAATATAAGTTTATTCCTATAAAGAAAAATAAATAAAGTGTTGCGCATAATAAAAAGCACTTCAAAAAACAAAAAATCACGTCTTTCTTTCTTGTCAGTGATTTAGTACTCATATTCATCACATCTATTTTCTAAATTTTTAATCTACCTGCACTACGTCAAAATGACGAAATTGGGTTTAATATCGACCACCACAATAAATTCCAATTTCTCAAGTCGAAGAACCTGTCATAAAGTTTGAGAAGTCTCATGATGGGACGTTGAGAGCATTTGCGGCTTATGATTTCTTAGTCGAAATATTCATAAAGTGGCCATTTTAGGCTAAGTTTTTCATTGTTTTATAGGACCCTAGATGCGTCATATTTATTTAAAAATTTCAGCGCGGTTAACATTTTACATAGCACATGGCAATAATCTGACTAATACTGCTTATTTTGTTTTTAATTGAACCGTTTAGCTTGAAATAGATGGGGAAAAACGCATGTAATTTAAAGTATGGTGAAAACAAAATGAGACCCTGCTACAATTTAATTCATTTACATTAAACTTGGATTTCTCATGATAAAATCATTTACCAAATTAAACACTGAATATCGGCTTTGGGAGTTTAAAAAATTGTTTAAAATACTTTAAAAAAACCTCTATCGTGCTTTCTACCTTATTATTTCGGAACAATGACTCTCTTACAATCTAATACTTTTTAAAGTATTAAATTTTAGGTAGTATTTGCTTATGTAGTTTTCTAATTACATAAAAAAAACTAAATTAAAATATTTTTTTTAATAAAAATACAGAAATTGTTAAATGAAAGGGTAAGACGCCAGCCTTTCTGTGTACTACTGATATCTTTCATCCTATCCCACAGAATAGCCACTTTAGCATCTACACATATTTATATGGCTAACCACTAACTGGAAATGGTACTCTGTATCGTCTGCTCTGGAGACGATACTGATTCTGACACTTCGACACCGAACCAAGCATCCAAGAGTCCTAAAAAATGTGCTCTAAGAGAAATACCGAGCTTTCATCGGGATTGGTGTTTTATTTTAAATACAGTAGCACTCATGTGTGCATAGTTTAAAACGTTGTAAAGAATTACCATCCACATTTTGCAGTAATTAAATTTAATGTTGAAATAACAAACTTGAAAGAACTGATAGAAAAATTGAATGCTTTAACTGAATAATGTAAAATGTATTGACACATTTCAAAGGAAGTTTTTATGTCCAACGGTGTAAGTAATCACACAGCTTGTAACTTCACTGATGTTAAATTTCAGTTTTAAACCGAAATTCAATTTCACTTCTCAACTGATTTTTATAGTCGCTAAAAACTCCCTGTCTTCGGGGTAGGGTGGGGTGATGTGTTTTTTCTTCGAACAGAACACTCTAATGTAAGTCCCAAGACAGACAGCACTCCAGTAGGTATATCGATGGATGAAATTTACGGCCTAATTAGGAATGAGCATTAAAATTGAAATCTATGGGAAGATGTAGGACAAAAGGCAACCAGTATTAATAACTGAATGATAAATACGATTAAGTGCGAAACTTTTCGTCAAAGGGTGTAGACAGATTGTTGCAAGAAGTCACTTACAATGCAGATTCTCAAAGTACATGACTGTACAAGGAAAAGAAACAGCAAATTGTCATCAATTTAATCTCGGTAAGGGATATGGATATTGTGTAACTTGAAGAAAACTTAACACATCGAAGTATGCCCAGAAAAATATGATCCTTGAGATCCCTGAGGCAAGTCTTAATCAGTACCTCTTCTCTCTCATTGCAAGAATGAAGGCATTCCTGTTTGTAATAGAACAACTCCAAGCAGAAATGCATCTTTCTCCAAGGCATTCCATAGAGCAGTAAGTTTCCGTCCCTAAGGGAGGGTTAAGCACGAGTATAACTAGCTGCAATATATCAGATAGCCCGGTACCACATCCAAAGACTGCAGTTTCATTCTTTTAAGAACTCTTCAGTCTGGAATGGTGAATAACTGAGCTGGAGGCAGATGTCATCCCATTGAAGCTGAAAGCGTCAACAAGTTGGTAGTTGATAGACTATTCCAAACTTAAGAGTTCTAATAAGAACGAGACTGCAGTCTCTGGATGTGATAACCGGGCTATCTGGTGTATTGCATGCATCCCATATACTTTAATTAGAATGCAAATCAGAGAAAACTGCTATTCCTGAAGAAAACTTCTATTCTGCTTTCTAGAAAAAAATTCTGCAACAGGTACGGCTAACCTCATACCTTGAAAGTTAATGTCTGCAACCTGACGACAAAAGGAATCTACTCTCATCAGAGAAAAGCATAGCAAACCGTCCATGTTCTAATATCATTATTTAAAAGTAAGCATGTAGTCTAAAAGATAATGAATAGAAAAAAGGTTTTACAAAATTGAACCATTTATAGAAGCTGAAAAAAAAATAAATTTTTATGTATATATCAGAACTTTGAGTAATTAATGAAAGCAGAATGTGGTTTTCAAAGCAAAGGCACACATTTTTATCCCAATTAAATTTGCGGACACTTGTTTTGTTTCAGATCTAACTAGTACAATCAACATTGCATTTCTCAATATAGACAAAACAAGAGCTAGTCTGTTGTTATGATCACACCCACTTCCCTACCTAAGTCTCGAAATAAATTGATTACTGCTTACGTTATTTTAATTGTTTACGGCTTGCTTCAAAGATAAATTATTTACGACTTTTTTCTAGTTTTAAGTGGTGTTTGCCCTATTTCTTACATAACTTTAAATAATATTTCATGGAAACCAACAGTTCTGGGTAAACCTGTTTGGGAAACAGAGGTACTCTAATGGAAAAAAATCTTAATGACTGCTTTGCTTCTCTTCCTCTTTTCTCTAATGTATAAATTTCATTAATTCTTAAAATCAGTTTTTTTTTTTAAATTCTTTAAATACGGTTTACGCGATGTTGCTACAAACTCCTGTATATACCATTTAGGAAATAAGATAATGGTTTTGTGTCCATAACTAGGACATCGACCTCTGACAAATTCGATTTAGGTAAATACTATATGTTCAACTCTTCGAAAAGTCAAAAGATTTCTGGCCTTTATCCAGAAATTGAGCCGTGATTTCGTCTCAAAATGCTTTCAGAAACTGTTGCTAAATCACTGAAATTAAATTAAATGATGCTTTCAGAAAAGGAAAATTTTCTAATGACTTTCGTCTTTTCTCGTGGAGAGTTTCTTCAAATGAATCTCAACAACTTCGCTTTCTTACAAGTAAAAGTCTAAAATTAATTTTCTTGTTTGAGGAAAGAAGAAATTGTTTTCTACAATTTTGCATAAATCATCAAGCACTGATCTTAACTCTTGTATTATAAAACATCCTAATTTCCTAATTACGCATTTCTTTTCATGATATCTTCGTTACTTTCTGTTCTAAAAGTCCCTAAAGGTTTCTCTACTTATACGTCAATACTTATTTTATTCTCAAGCGTCTTACTTTAAATTTTTATCACCGCTTTTATACCTTCAATTTCGAGATTTTAATGCCTGACGAAAAAAGGAATCGCGGTTATAAGTTTTGGGGAATGTATATCTGTTTTTGGCATCGTAGCTCCTAAATGTATGCGGAGGATTTATATTTTAAAATAACTCAATGAAAAGTGTTTTTAGCTAATATTTTGAATACAGAACTTTAACTAATGTAAATAATGATTAGAAACAGAATTAGCATTCTTTGCAATTTTGGTAGTGAGCACTCATTCGCATATGTAACTGATTAATACCAATCAAAAGGACGGTTTTTTTTTATGTATGTTCCTATGTTACAAACACGATATTATAGGTATATTCAGTAAATTACCGCCCATTAGCCAGGGCTAAAGCAGAAATACGTGAAATACACCGCCAGCTCAGTCATTTCCAGCCGAGGACTGCAGTTTCGTGCTTATTAGCACTCATCAGCCCGGCATAGGAAAGTGACTGAGCTGGAGATGGAAAATCTCTTAAGGAAGAGGGTTACTGTATCAAAATGAGCCAATTTCAGTCGGTTTCTAATACATTTAAAAGCAGGTAAAAAATATAAAATGACCGTCAATTTAAATTTTTTACACAATTACATTTCTTTTTTCTTTTTCTTTTACAATGTTATAAAAAATTCTGGACCCAGTTGAGTGTTATGTCAGAAACCACATGTTCATACGATTTTTTTTGGGGCAATCACGATTGCTTATTGCTTTCATTTGACTGTTTTGATGTCCTATGATTTTATTTTCCCGCCAGCACCCTCTGCAGCACCATCCTCGACCGGCCGCCTCACGATGCTGATCCTATAGCGAAAACCGTCTGCAGGTTGCGTCAATATCCTACATTTACACGCATACGTACACGCACCTACACATACATACATACATACATACATACATACATACATACACCTACACACACAAACACATGCACACACTCAAACACACACACACACACACACGCATGCATACATACAGACACCTGCACATACACACAGCTACCCACACACTCATGCCTGCACACAGACACAAACACGCATGCCTACACATACATACACATACCGCTACACACATGCCCCCCACACACGCCTACACACACACACACTCGTGATTGCGAAAAACATAATTTGAATTCAAAAGGTCAAAATTCAATTTTTTTTTTTTTTTTTTGATATGATTTTGTGACGAAATGAATTATTTTTTTCTGAATAATAGGAATTACAGTAACTTTTGAGTTTTAAAAGCTAATTATTCAATCTTAAGTATTTATTCAAGCAATTAGTAACGATTTCATTGTTGCAGAAAAAGAGAAAGCACAACATTTTATAAAAAACAATTGTTGTCATATCCTATTTCTTAACAAAAAAAAAATACTTGTGGTTGATTTTAGGATGTAATGCTTTTTAACGAAATTTCAAGGTTCCTTCTGTGTCCCTTTTGAGACCAGAAATCTTAGTAGTTGTGACCATCTCACATTTTTCGTATTTTCTTATGTTTTCTAGAAAACTTTCTAACGTATTTAAATTTTACATGTACTTCTAACACGATAGATTCACCTAAATATGAATTCCTGCCCTCTCCCCTGTTGGGGCACATGTGAAAAAATTTTTTACACATTTTTAAAAAATTCTATTAAGTATAAAAATATATATATATATTTTAAATCTGAAAAAATTCCATGGCACAAAGAAAAGACTTCAACCATAGGGACCCTTTTTGAATGAGAGATTGAAAATATTTTCTGAAAAATAAGGAAATGAAAAAAAAAAAAAAAATTGTTCAAATGTGCCCCCTTTTCCCCTATTTATATATCCGCCTCCTGCATTTTAAACTATATCTAATATTATCTAACCTATTCTTTTCCTCTATTAGTGTATGTTTATAAACATTCTTTAATATCCTTATAACTATTTTCTAGTTTTCCTTTTTTCCCCATTCTCATACATTGTACAATTTGTATAATCATACATTACAATACTCTAACAATTTTACGTTGTCGTTCTATGAACAATTTATATCTAATCGAGTGTTTTTTAATGAAGATAGCCATTTTCAAAATATCGTTTACAATATCAACACTAACACTGAGATAATTAGCAGAGCTTGAAATTCTGAACAAAACAGAGAGAACATGCAATAGATTTCTGTATTAAATATTAAGCTCCCAACTTTATTTTAAAGTTTGGCTTAAATCTCCAATCAAGCACTTCAGTTCCACTCCCTTTGGGTCCTCCCTCAAATCACCGAAAAAATCCGTCACTTTTTCCCTTCCTCCCCACTACACTTAATTCTTCCAGCGCGAATAGGATTTGTCATCTCAATTTTCGCCAATAGCTGAACTTTTCTGCTGTGGTTTTTAAATCGAAAATTCTTATCTTCATTTTCATTCCCTTCTCATGATTAAATATTTTTCAAAAAAGTAAACCAAACAGTTTCTATGGCTGAGTAATTATTCATTCATATCACCTGTTGAAAAACAAGTAATAGCACCTAATGATGCAACACTGAGTTAAAGACGAAGAAAAGGACGAATAGTAGAGGGGGAGCAATATATATCCAGTCTTCGTAGAATTTTCTCCAGATAATTCAAAACTTCCTCCTCAGAAACAACAATATCTTTATAAATGTGCTTAAAAGTAAGCCATTTAACCGTTTTTACGAAATTGGATTTCATAGGAGGATTTCGATATTCTTAATGGCGAATAAAAATGTTTATCGCTGCAAACATACTAAAGTTTTTTTAAAAAATCCCCTTTATTTGTTATGTGATACAGTAACTGACGCAAAGTACACAGTGCAGTTTTAAATCAAAAATCTGTACTTCTGAACGTGTTGCGCAAATTTTTACAATGCCTCTTGCAGCATTAATAATATTGTGTTCCCTGGTGTAAGATTTTTGACATTTTATATGAACTTCGACCACTATCAAATCTTTGAATTACTATTGTGCTCTGTCTTTCCTTCTATGCTCCTTTGAACACATTTCTTAATTACATGTTCTTTAATTTGAATAACTCGCCTTTAGTCAATACTTGATTGTAAATCAAGCACAAATCACTCATATTTTTCAAATAGTTCACTCACTTAAACTCACTTTTAAACTGCTCCATCGATTCAGTGACATAGCCACGGAATGAATTTCGGTATAATACACCGAATTATTATTTGAAAAAACTGTATTAATATTAAGTTATATCCACAACAAGTTTAAATGGACATTCAATTTGAGTGAATGAATAAGAAGTATTTTATTAACGATTGAAAATATGAACAATACATATAGGGTGTTCTGTTTTAACCTGCAAGACCTTTATTTTCGCAACCGTTAGTCCTAGATGCATATTTACAATTGCAAAAATGTTTAAGATCAGATGCGGAGGTAAGATATTGAAAGTTTGAAGCAGAAATAAAAATGAGTAAAAAAATACAAAATTTGACTTTTTACACGGGTCCCAAGTTCTCTAACTTTTATTTAAAGAAATAATCTCCATTGAAAATTAATTCCAACCCAAAACTTTCGAAATTAGCACGACCAATATTCGCCGAGATATGAAACGCAGCGTTTAGAGACTTACACCACTTTTCACTTGCCGTCAATATCACCTCTTGGGGGAAAATATAGCGGTAAACAAATGTTTAATGTGTGCATAGAGCGTGGTTTTCCAAATTTTTCGAGGTTTTGTAGTGTGTTTTGGAGTATCACGGCATAACATTTTTGAATAGCAGAGAAAAATATAAATACCTTGTTTTTTTACTTCGACAACCTGTCATTCTTCTCCTAACTTATGTTTAGGGAAGTAATCTCCATTGAAAACTATTACTGATACAAAAAAAAAAAAAAAAACTTGACATTTGTGGGACCAAAACTCAAGAAGATATTCCATTCACGGCCGGATTAAGACTTAACGGAGCCCTTAGCTGTTTTAGGTATGGGGCCCCCTTTTGTAGTTTGAGCAACGTTTCTCTCTCTCGGTGGAGTAAGAGGCATTTTCCCCCCTTTACTATGTTTTTCTCTTTCTTCTGATACATACGGCAATACTTTTACCTTTTTGATCGTTTTTCCCGGGTGTCCTTTTTGGATTGGCGTTAAGAGGGGGATGGGCATCAAGAGAGTGACCCAGGGCTCCTCATTAAGTGGAGCATAGAATGTCTCCAATTCTAGGGGGCCTGAAATTTTCTCCCCCGGAGGAAAGTTTGAAAAATAGGTATAAAATTCTGCATTGTGAAGCCTTATAAGATGTAGTAGGAACTACAAAAACAGGACATAAATGGTCAAACAAAATTTTTTTAAAGCAACACAAAGAAAGACTGCAACCATTGACAGCAGTTGACAGAAAGAAAGATAAAAGACAATGCATTGTTACTTGCTCACATTGGCTTTCGGTGTAATTAGTTTTTAATCACCCTTCCAGCCCAACGACAAAGACAACAATGAATTAAAGATAAAATGATCAATAGTGATAAATGCTTTAAAAAAAACGATGCACATGTACAGATTTAGAAAATATGTAAGGAGACAGTAACATACTGTCCATTTGAACAACCAATAATTTATGCACCTGATAAGAAATAAAATTGGAGCCCAACTTTGCTTCGAATTTTCAAAGACTTATCTAATTTTTTTCAAGGACTCTAGAGCAATTAAAAGTATTTAACTCACTTAATTTGTACTGTAGAGTCTATGATATTTTAGTATTTGATTGTAAATTTTTACACTGCTGTTCTAACTCTGTAAGAAACAGCTAATTTAAAATTTAAAGAAAAAAATCTATAGATTTCTCATGACAACAACTTCTCTTCAGTTGCAAGTGGGACAGCAAACGAAAAATAATAGGGTTAGTGTATTTTTTCTATGCTAAACAGATTGACAAAATGCAGAAGATAAAAGCAAGCATCACAAAAATTTGTAATATGTTTCAGAAACGTAAGAACCATGGTTTTTACATTTTTAGTGCAGGATAAAGCAAGGAGCTGAATTTGACATATATTGGCATTTATTATGCCTGCCCCCTCCCATTTGTGGTTTGTTGTCATACTCTTCCAATTTTTCAAGGTTTTCAAGCACTAGAGAATAAAATGTATTTCTCAAGTACTTTTCTTTCTTTTTTTTAGAACGAATCATTTCGATTTCCGGGAGTTGGGGCCCATAACAAAGCGGGGGCCCTAAGCTATAGCTTGCTTAGCTTGTTTGTAAATCCAGGCCTAATTCCATTTCAAAGTTTTAAGGAACCATACAGAAGGTGAGACTGGAACGTATCGCCCTTTCTGAAGAATGACACGTTGGCAAAGTAAAATGCTTCCTTTTTTGTAAAAGGAAGTAAAAATACAAGGTATTTATATTTTTCATTGCTATTCAAAAAGTCGTGCAAATGCTATGCCATGATACGGAAAACACGCTGCAAAACCTTGAACAATTAGAAAACACACTCTGCACACATATAATTTTAAACACATATTAACCACTATATTCCCCCCCCCCCAAAAAAAAAAAAAGAAAAAAGATGTTATTGACGGCGAGTGTAAAGTGGTGTAAGCCACAAAACGCTGCGTTTCATATCTCGGTGAATATCGGTCGTACTAATGTCAAACTTTTTGTATTGGACTTATTTTTCAATGAAGATTATTTCCCTAAACATAAGTTAGAGGACCTGGGGCCAGTGTAAAAAGTTAAATTTTGTTTTTTTTTTTACTCTTTTTTTTTTTTTTACTTCAAATTTTCACCATCTTAACTCTGCATCTAATTTTGAGCATTTTTGCAATTGGAAGTATCCACCTAGGACTAACGGTTGCGAAAATGCAGGTCTTGGAGGTTAAAACGGAACACCCTGTCTAAATATACATAGGGAAAGTGTAAACTAAGAGTAGGAATGTAAAAGCGTCAACTTCAAAATGATACACCAAATGAGGCCGTGAGAAGCAAAGGTAAGTAACTGGACTTGAAGTTTTGATGAAAACTCGTTTAAAGTTCAGATTCTAGGCTGGCTTTCATTGATTTTTTGACTAAATCATGCTGTAGATCAGCTCCTTCTAGGACTACTTGTACCATCTCTTGCAACATAGCAGACAAGAGGTTCTCCTACCACTTGCACAGTTTATCTCATTTTTTTCAGTTTTGTCAGTTACATCCCTTTGCTTCTCATTGCCTTAAGTTAGGGAATGCTTTTCTTCACTTTTCCCTGCAACGTTCCCCCCGTACGTTTTTCTCTCTCTCTCTCTCTTTTTATCATTGTAAAAAATATTGGTTGAAAGATGTGTTTTTGGACAAAATGTAAGGTAATGCTTTGCTTCATGTATTTCTATGTACGCGAAACCGACTAAAGTGGGTTTTCTTCTTTCTAAACCGGAGTTTTTAACTGTATGTTTGAAGGACGTCTCAATATAATACTGACTACACGCTATAAAAATTATATAACTCTTTTTTCAAACTTAAGTGCAAACAGTTTCGTACTTAGGGCTACAAATCTAATGTTCCCACCTTCTAACCAAAGAAAATTTAATTGTTTAATTTAGTGCTAACCCAGTTTTTTCATCAAATTAAGTTTCCCTTCTGAGACTTTGAATTAACAAATCACACAGAACTGCAAAATGAATTTATTAGGATTTAAAAAGCGTAATCACTAAACATTGTTGAAAAATAGTTGATTACTGAAACTTGTTATTGAGAAACAAAAGAAGAATACTTTTAAACATGAGTACGCAACTTTTTAAGAGAAAAATATCAAATCTGAAATGCTTTTAGGAAAAAGACCGGAAGGGAAAGCGGAAAACAAACTTGCAGGAACGAAGAAACTTTTGAAATGTAACCACAAGAGAGAATCCTACTTTCAAATCTCTGAATACAATGTACTATGAAATTTTCGGGATTACATTTCATTCATTGTCTAGCATTGGAAATTTTATTCTGAAAAGAAACTACTTGTAAGACAATGCTGAAATAAAAAGCAATTGGGGAAACTATTGCTTTCTGCACTGTTTTAATCCCATAAAACTCAAGCTTTTACTATTGTATGATTGTGTAATAACAGAAAATAATGAATGTTTTCTAGGCATTGTAATGTTTAGTATCTTTGCTTTATAGCGAAAAGTCAAACGAACTTGGTATTAACTGTCAAAGAGGAAGTGAAAGAGTAATTGAGAGTGATTGTTACAATTCATTGCAATTAAACACTTTAAAAAGTCCGATCTAGTACATGCAATAGTTCAAAGGGAGAAAAAGAACCATCTTAAATTACCTTCTTTGAATTTAGAAGGATTCTGTTGCTGGCCGAACTTCTCTCCCGTCGTTTTCGATCAATCACATGAACAAAATCCCATCGATTTAACAAATTTGCTACCGAAGACGTAACGTGACCTATTCTGAAGCGACAACGAATTTAACCAAGAAGTTCGTGAATCGGGCTGTTTATTATTTATTTAATTTATTGATGTTTTAGCCGTGTGCAAGCTATACTGGCAATTCAGGATACGTTGCTTCACTTTTCCAACCGAACCGTAATTTGGTGTGAAGTCCTACTCCCACAGTACACACATGCTATAAGAAATCGTTTAAAGGGTAGGCTATCCTTCACTGCTCAACAACATTTACACAAAGGAAGGACAGGACAGGAGAGAGGAAGTACATCCATGCCCGAGCCGGGATTTGAACCCGGGACTTCCCCATCGCAGTCAGACTTCTCTGACCAATAAACAAGGAGGGCATTTACTTAATTTGAAACTAAAGTATTATTCCATACACTTCCTTGATAAGAAAGCAAATAAATTGATGTATCTGAAATATCTTCTTAACTACAATGTTAATTACCCCCAATTGGAAATGAAATAAACATCTCCCGGGGAAGATCAATTTACGGGATATTTTTAACTGTCTGCAACAGTTTTGGAACTGGTTTTTTAGCTAGAAATATATAATACACTTTACAATATTTGTCACAGACAGAAGATAAATACTGTCACCATATATACTTTTCAATCCGAATTACTTATCAACGAAGCGAATTTTTGCATCGCCGATTTAATATTTTCCTAATTTTCAAACTCCATAATTAAATGCCTACAAGAATAAGCATAATCTTGAAACAACTTAACTATATTGTCATACAGTACATTGCATTTGTCCTCAAAAAAGTCCATTTTGTTTATTCAAGTTATTTCATAAATGGGTTAAGAAGCATTGCATGGAAAAATACATCTGCTTCTTGATAATATCTTACGTCGAAAGAGACTTTTTCATTTCTGTTTGAAGAACTATGTAAATAGAGAAAAATTCAGAACAAACATCATAATAGAGTTTTCGTTCTCTTCTAAGCTGTTAATATTCATATATGCATTTTACTATTATATTTGATACTAAATTTAATATTGAAAAGCATAAGGGAAATCTTGACTTTACAGAAACAATATTTTCATATCGTAAGTCAAAAAATCATATATTATTGCATCCAAAAAAAAAATAATAATAAATAAATAAATTCAAGCAATAAAGAGCTAAATGTATACATTTTGCAGTTTGATTTTGTTCCCTTTGGTATAACAAAGGTATGCTTCCAAGTTTTCCCGACAAACTAATCCGTTTAAACTTTACATTACACGAGTATCATTAAACTAAAAACTAGAATACAAACAAATAGTGCGAATTGTTTGTTTTGAATATTTAGTGTTTAGTAAGAATGTTATAAAAATTATCTGCCTGCAGCGTAAATGTTATTTGAAACATGTTTGCTTTAAATATTTATCAATGGGAAAAAAAGCAAAGGGAGAGTTCAAATATTAAGGTATCAAAATACTCACTACTCATTTTTCTTTTGAAACTATGCAGAATTTTGGAAAAATGTTGTAACTGAAGTTAAAGTGAAAGCCATTTATTTGAACAATATATTTTTTACGTTCAAGAATAAAATACTCCTGCGTTGCCAATTCTCACAAAGAAAGAGTTATCTTTACGCACAAAAATCTTCTTCACAACAAAACCAAACGATCTTTGAACTGATTTTTTTTTAATTATTTCCGATGATCTTTCTTTTATCGTCTTCTGTTTGATACATTCCACAATATAGGTGTAAAAACGTCAAGGAACACATTACATTCCAGAGTCCTCCGTATCTATAAGTACAGGTGAAACCAGCAGTTTAACCGGCTAGATAGAACCGATTAGACAACTCCGTTTTTTATCCAGATCAGTAGCAGATCAACTTCTGGTCTAGCTATCACAGACGATTCATTTGGAACGAGAACTTGGAGGAAATAACGTTTTGGATATTTCATTGTGACTTTACTTAACTTATTAACTACCACACATCTGTAACGGCAGACTGGGCATCCCTTCAAACTAATAGATGCATCCAATTCCGTCTGTAAACAAGACATTGAAGCCTGTCTATACGAAGCCAGTTGTTGAGAAGTACTTTAGATATTTTTGCCTCATAGAACAACATCACTTTCAGTGCGGGCTAAAACTCTTCCGTTTTAGTGTCGTTTCAAAGTTTTCTAACCTCTTTAATTGAAAGTTGAAAATACTACCCCGGCTTTCTTTGCCCTGTGCCTCAGATGGAGTGCAATGAACATAAAATTCCTGGTACACATTAATAAAATAGGATTCAATAAATAACAGAAATAACGCAATACATTAGCCTTTTTATTACATAAACAAAAAAAGTAAAGTAATTAATTAGTCATCAAATGCCTGCTGATTAAACGTTCAACTACTGTAAAAATCTCTTCAAATCAATGTACCATGGGGATTCAGGTCGCCAGAGAGAGACTTTGATATTAAGTTTTTAGAGGGAGTTGTTTTAAAGGTATTTTTTTTTCTTATATAAGGGGTGCGCCGTTGCTCTGTTCCCAAGTTACAACACGTCACATTTCCTTATCAACCACCTTGGATACTTTCTTTGCAACAATGACCCTGAAAATGTAAAGCAAGTGTAATCCGCAGAAAAAGTTATGTTTTAACTGTAAACGAGAGTGAAGCATAAAAGTCTTGCTTCTTTCTTGAATCCTGCGAAATTAGATAAAAAAACAGGTAAAAGAGTAAATAAAAGGAAAGCAGTGGTTGCATCTTTATACTGATAATTTAAAAAAGGTACTAACCACAGAGAAGGCGCGCTTCGATCCCCGCCCGTTGTCAGATATTTCGCTCTATCCCACCACCCCTTATTCTAATAATGGGGCCCATCTGTGTAGCTGAAGGTCAGACTCTCCCCAGCCAAATTACTTAGTTCTGAGAATTTCTTTCGGTATTTCAAGGTTGCATAGCTTTTGGAAATGTATGATGGTCATTTATACCAATAGCGCGCCATCCTAGTCAGGTGTCATTTACTCCCCGGCACTTCCTTTCCTCTGCTTTCGTCTCACGGATCGCTACGGTGGGGAAAAGACCGAAGCGCGAACACTATCGTAGCAAAAGGAAACGCGACATCTCTAGGGTTAAGTGGGCGAAATAAGGATACCCTAAGGTTCATATTGTCCAGTATCTTGCTCCTTTGTTTTTCAATTGACTCCAACACAGTATCGTCACAGTAAGAAAAACAAAAATCATGTGATGAGCTTAATCATTTTATGAAACAGAATGTACTACACCTTTCCTTACCGAAGCTCAATGTGTGGACCGTGCGTTGCTCGAACCATATCGTAACGGTACTCAAGTTGAACCCAGGTCCACAAATGGTGCGCACAAGAAACTTTGGTGATAAAAGTAATAAGTAATTGATTTTTTTTTAATAAAGTGAATAAACACCTCACATGGCGTTTGTTTTCCTTACTGGAACGATACAGTGATTACACATAATTACACTCTTTTGAGCAATCACGATTGCTTATTGTTCTCATTTGACTGTTTTGATGTCCTTTGATTGTATTTTCCCACCGCCACCCTCTGCACCATCACCGTCGACGGGCTCCTCACGATGCTGCTCCTATAGCAAAAGCCGTGTCCAGGTTGCATCCATGTCCTACACAAACGCGCACACACGCACACATACACACACATACACCTACACACTTACACACACATACACATACACACACGCATGCATACATACACCTACACATACACACACACAAAAACATACACACATATATACACACAACTACTCACACATTCATTCATACATACAGACACCTACACGTACACACACACACACACCCCAACATACACACACATACACACAACTACCCACACATTCATACCTGCACACAGACACAAACACATATGCCTACACACACATACCCCCCCCCCCACAAACATTCATACACACAACTACCCACACACTTATGCCAGCACACAGACACAAACACACATGCCTACATACACATACACATACCCTCTACACACAAACACACATACCACCACACACAAACACACACGCCTACATACACACACTCGTGATTGCGAAAAACATAATTTGAATTCAAGATGTTAAAATTCAAATTAATTTTTTATTATTTTTCGTTTTTATTTTTCCATTTTCCCCTTTTTTACGATGTCCTAAAAAAATTTTTTAACTTGTGAAGTGTTATGCAAAGCGTATATTCATACGACAATTTGTTACTTTTCTACAAATTTTTAAAATGTGTCAAGGACTTTTCGAACACTCTGATGTACGAACACGATGTTATGGGGTTGCCAACAAGAGGGGCCAATTTGAATCGATTTCTAATAAATGTAAAAGCAGGTACTGGATATTCATTTACCAAAATGTTTTCCTTAATTTACATATGCATCTAATTTGTAAAAATATTTTATTTAAAAACGAGAAAACAGAAAGAGCCTAAAAGATGTCGCAAATGAATCCCTATTTGTGGAAGGGAAAAACAAATATTTATTTTAAATGTTGAGCACTTAAAGTATTAAATCAACTTTGTTTTCACAAAACTGCCTCAAATAAGATTTAAATCCTTAATTTGTTTGAACAAAATTTATTAAGGCAACTCTAAAAAAATACGAAAGAAGTTTTAGTCGAGATGGTTATTAAATTATATCCTCACTCATAAAACTCCCTGAAGAAATTTAGCAAGTGTTTGATTTGAAAGAATTATTTGCACAAATCCACACAAAATTTGTGTTCTTAAAAATAAAGAAAGTTAAGAGCCTGTATGTGTAAATATACTTTAAAATTAGTATAATTACACAAGAAATAAGATTAAAATGTAAAAAAATCCATCTTTGAAGATATTGAAAATTTATATTCGTATACACATTCTAGCAAGAAAAATAAATGCATTAAATAAAGCAAAAGTTTAATTCCTTTTTTACCGAATAATTGAAAGAAAATTAAATATTTTGCTTGTTCACTTTATGTAAGAAAAAGACGCAACGCAACTTTCAAATTTAAATACAATTACGTTCGTTTGGTGTGAATTTACGCATTTACATTTAAAAATTAGAATTTCTTTAAAATTATTTTATTTTATTAATGCTGTAAAGTTTCCCCATACATTTTACAGATCTGAGCAAGAAATTTATCATAAAATTCAACCTTATTGTAACTATACAGTAAGATTAAACTTTTAACATAACTTACGAAATCCTTTTACGTTTTACAAATGTGGCTGAATCAAGAATAATATGCATTATTTTCAAATGAAGTTATGTGTGTAGTTGTATCTTTCAATGAATAATCAGCAGAGGGGTATCAGCAAAGGGATGTATTAGTCGAATTTTTTAAAGTTTTAAGTAAAACGCGTGTAAAATTGAAAACTTGATGTTCTTTAGCATTTTTATCTAAATCATTCTGTATAGCAAAAGGTACCAGGGCAACTATTGACCTCTCTGCCCTAAAACAGAAGAGGGAGAAAGGAAGTATGAATGAACTTTTTTTAAAGTTTGGAGTAAAACGTGCTTAAAATTGAAACCTTGATGGGTAGGTTTCTTTAGCATTTTCATCGAAATCATGCTGTTAAGCGTCAAGTGCCAGGGCAACAACTGTCCTCTTCTGCCCTAAAACGGAAGATGTGAGAAAGGAAGTATGAGTGGACTTCTTCAAAAGGTTTGAGTAAAACGCGTGTAAAACTTAAAGCTTCATAGGTGGGCTTTCATCCGCATTTTTATCTAAATCTTGCTCTATAGCAGCAACTACCAGGGTAATTATTGACCTCTTTAGCCTTAAAACGAAAGATGTGAGAAAGGAAGTATGAGTGGACTATTTTTTTAAGTTTTGAGTAAAAGGCGTGTAAAATTGAAACCTTGATGGGTAGGATTTCTTCAACATTTTTATCGCAATCATGTATAGCAACAAGTACCAGGGAAACTGTTAACCTCATTAGCCCTAAAACGGACGTTGTGAAAAGGAAGTATGATTGGACTTTTTTAAAGCTTTGAGTAAAACGCGTGTAAAATTGAGCTCTCAATGGGTAGGTTTCCTTTAGCATTTTCATCAAAATCATGTTATATAATTACTGGTACCAGGGCAACTATTGACCTATTTTGCCCCAAAACGGAAGGTAGTTTCTCCTTCCATTTGTACTTGTTATTTCCAAACTTTACCCTCTTTTGTTTGTAGGAGTGTGAAAATATTGTGTTGAGTGTGCAAGCACAAAGTGTTTATTTTTCATCATATTGAAAATGAAAATACACATTTTTTATTTAAAATATAATTTTACAGCACTCATGTTGCAACTCACTAAAGTTATTAAGATGCCTTATTTCTCCTAAGGAGCAACATAATCTCAGGGTTTTAGAGTTGTAAAGACCTTGTTGCTGTTAGTGCAGTTTTTAAAGCCTGTTATTTTGGTTGAGATAAGTGGACAGGGTCATAAGCACAATCATATGTCACTAAATAAAACCACAAGAAACTGTAGCAGATGATGATAAGTATTTCATGCGCTGATGGTCAAAGATGTTATCAATTCTTAGTAAACAGGAGCAAAAGGCCGTATACAACTTCAGAATTTCAGAAAACTGAATTATGACGAATTAAAATGGAAAACACCTATTCCGCAATGTTTATGTGGTATCTATATCAATAGCAAAATGATTTAGCAAAAACTTCACTCTTCTATGCTTAATCATCTTCTTTAAATGTTAAATCGTCACGATATATAAGTTTTGACCAACTTACCTGGAACAAAGGCAAGCTTGTGGAGAAAAAGATTCAAATAAATTTATCTTTGTGCCACCCAAATATGTATATACCAGAGTTGTCAGAATGAAACGAAATTTTAGGTATGGGAAAACAACATTGACATAACAAAGTGATTTCAAACGGAAGGCAAAATGATCATTTACAACCAGAAAAGTCGAAAATATTTTACACGGTTTTTGCACCATGTTGAGCCACCTCTAGAGCGAATACACGAGTCGATACTGGCAAAAGATTGAGGCTTCAAATTATCGTCCAAAGTTCTACGTCATCTCGTACTGTAAATTCGCTACTAAATTCAATCAAACTCGAACTCCGACTAATTTACCGTCCAAAGTAATCCTGGATATGCTTGATCGTTAACAAATCAAGGGATCGAGCAAGCCAGAGATTGTTATTATGTACAATAGGAAGTCCTCTGACTACCTTGCCGTGTGTGACCAAATAATATCCTGTTTAAAAATTGCTTCTAATTAGAGCCAACACATGTGTCTGAAGCATTCCAAAGACATTCTGTTAGACTGTCATGGTGCTGTGGATCAATATTGGGAGTTGCAATATTTCAAGCACGATAGCACCCAATAATATCCCCACAGCTCTGGATGCGGAGTGCAGATGAAAAGCAAAACTTCTATTACAGCTTTCACAACGTGGACTCCGCGAACGTACACAATCGCCATCACTACGCAACATGACACTGGAGTCGTCGCTAAAGACGATCCGGATCCATGCGCTGCAGTCCATTCCGACGAACGTGACACTCTACTTCAAATGGAAGAAGAAATGTAACGAGTAAAGATGTAACGAGTTGACGTAGGACAACATACGAAACTGTTACGTTGTCAATGCTCTTATGAAGTGCCTCGTACACTCAAGCTAGAGGTAAACTCTAAAAACAATAGCTCTGATTTCAAAGGCAAAATTGGAACATTTTTGCCTCTGAAAATTAGAAGCAGACTGCTTAGGATTAGAGGCAAAAATATCTTTTTTTTTGCCTCCGAATTTTAGAGATATATTGTACCCTTAAATATTGAAGACACAGTTCTTATTTTATTCACATGTTATTTTATTGTTGCACTTTTTTGGGGCACAATTGAATTGTGTCCCTAACGAATTTTTTACATTAAATAGCCTATATACATAATTGCATTTATTACAAATTTTAATTAAAAGATGATTTTTGAAAATGCTAATTTGAAAATAGGAATTTAATAAGTTATTTCAAAATGTAATCTACATTTTTGTATCTATTTTCAAAACAGTTCATTTCAGAATTATAGCGATTTTATTTAAAAAATAATAATAATAATGGTTTTAAGTTAATGCTTTTCTGAAAAAATGCAATTCATTCGTCATGATTAAGGATTTAATGGCATTCAATGGAAGTTTTAAATGGAAATAATTTCGTTTTAAGAGTTTTGCCCCTGGTTACAATTTAAAACTATCAACATTTTTTTAAATATAAACACATTATACGGATGCACAGTATGATTTTAATTTATCACCAAATATCCGGTCAACGAAAATGAAATACTTCAAACAAGAACATTTAATTAAAAACTACATACTTGGTGTAAAATGAATTCCGTTATATTGTAACAAGTTCAGTAAATATCTTGCGATAAGCATTTATTTTATTATATATGAAAAGCCATATGAAAATTAATTGCTTTTACATAACATTTTTAATATAATAATTGCTGTAAATTACAGAGTCATTTCAAGCTTTTATGTGCAATTCTTTCGTTTCAAATGTATTATGAACTTGGCAAAAATTTAGTCATTATGTACAGGATAATTACAGTTCATTCCATGCAATCTCAATAACAATTGTTAGCTTTTTTTTTGACAACAAAACATATTTTAAAACTGTGGAAAAAAAACCGGTACATACATGCAAAATATTTTTTATTCAAATATAAATTATAGAAAATCAATAAGAAAACAATAACATTTGTATAAATTATGATAGCAGCAGTCACTGAAAGGATATGTTTGGAAGAAAAGGTTTTAGGAAAAATTGATTCTTTAATAAAATGTTTTGAAGAAGTCCCACAAATTGTCCATAAGATGCTGGGAAACTTAAATTTAAAATGAAGTATATTCCTAGCCTGACTCCTCTAATGTGCAGTCTTTTTCTAGGTAAATAACTTGCCCTGCTGTGGATTTAATGCAAGGCTTCTCTCCAAAAGGAAAAAAAAAATTCTAAGCCCAAGCCTCCTGGAGTCATCATTTAGATCAATCTAAAGCAATAATGTACAATATAGTATGTAATGTATACAATGCAATATTTTGTGACCTTAAATATTTTCAGACATAAGATTACAAATATTACTTTAGGGCATTATTTCCCAACGTTTTTTAGTTTGCATACCACTTGGTTTTGCACTTTTGACACAACTGTGTCTATCAAGGATTGAGTTGCCCTATGCTTACACTCTAATTCAATGAAAAGTTCTGTAATTATGTCAATTGGTTACTGCTACTAACTCCACCAGGATCAATTTGGTCATCCAAAAATTTGCTAAACAGATTTTCATCTACTGATGCATTTACAAATTTATCACAAGTTCTAAAATGCAGATTATACAAGCCTTTACAGTAATATTTCGCAATGCAGTTTCTACACTGAAAAAAAATACTGCTTCTTGTGAAACTTTTTCAAGGGCCAGTTCTAAAACTAGATGTTTGAAATTTTACATGGATCACATTTAAGAATCTTGTTGACATTTTTCCTCACCTCTGAATCTACACAAATAGGAAGTTCATCCTTAGCAGAAAAGCTTGTGCTTGCGCTGGTGTTCATATCTTCAACAGTGTTTGCCACCGCTAAAGGTACAGCAGTGTTTGCAGCAGCTGAAGGTACAGCAGTGTTTGCAGCTGCTGAAATAGAAATTTAAAGGACTTGAAATCTGAAGATAATTTTTTTACTTAGCGGTGTAAAGCTTCGCAGAAGAATTTAGAAATATTTATTCATCGTAAATATTTACTCCAAAATTATTTAAACAGCTAAGATAAATTTTGTGTTTGACTTTCTCATTTCTTATAAAATATTTACATCTATTTTAAAACTAAAAACTTGAAAGTGAAAATATAAAAGTATTAAGAGCTGCACAAAATAACTGTTTTAGAGAACATATTTGGGGTTGTCCATAAATAAATCGGTCATTTAGAAAAGGGGTTTAACTCCAAAATGAATTATCATGACGTCTTTTCAAAATGACCGATTGAAATGGTGTCATGCTTTGAGGGGGAGTTTATGACAAGACCAAGGAAGGGTGTAGCAACAAGTGTGATATCCGCACATTTAGCTAGAAAAAAAATATGATAAAATGTTTTCGTAATAAAGTGTAACGTGGAACGGGGAGGGAAGGTCGGTGAAGTGACGTGTGAGGATGCAGGGGCGGATAGAAATAGTTTTCCTTAATCAACATTCTTGTTTGCAAATATAAACGGAAATATCATCAAATTCAATTAATATTTTGTGTAATTAATAAAATTAGTTAAGCCACACACCAAAATGAACTGATTTTGGAGTCTTTTCTCAAATCAAGATTACGCATGGTAGTTTCCATGTAATAAGTTTTAAATGAGAAATAAAAAGGAAAATGTTACATACATATATATGCACATTCAAGGTTGATTGTACTTTTAGTTTTTTTTGTGGATTGGGTAATACCTCACACATTTAGGATTGATACATTCTCGCAACAGTGGATTTGGGGGGGAGGGGGCAAATGGATAAAATAATTTAAGTTTACCATTAAATAATTTTTAATTTATTTCTTTTTTACATAAAAAAGTTTTGAAGCATGTTTTCAAAGGAGAAACACGCACACAGAGCCTATTTGAAAGCCATGGATTCATACTTTATCTTTTCCTATTTAATAGCTTTTTGCAATTTTTCTTTTTATCATCATTATTTTAATATCATTTGTTTAATATTTGGAATTTGACATGCTTATTATATATATATATATATATATATATACAAACATACATATATATTAGGGTGGTCCTTATTTATATGGGAAAAAAAAATTTCGGAATTCAACAGGTGACGCCCCCTAGTTTTGTGACACTATAATAAAAAGTCACGTGTGCAAAATTTGAACTCGATCGATCAATAATAACACGTGCCCCTAGGCCGTTGAACTTTAACACTTTTGATAATTTTTCCCACAAATTTTCGAGTTTTTACTTCAGACTCAGTACATCGCTTCTCCTAGGTTTGCAATATATTTTTACAGTGAGGCAGCACTAAAATTAATCTTTATAATTACTTTATATCATCTAAAGATTTTACGCTGAATAAGAATGAAATAATGCTTTAGAGACTTTCCTTAATCGTACACTCAATGTATCTCGATAGTGTGTATCTTTTTCCGATAGTCTTGGACGGTCTGTAAAATAAATTGTTTTTGTGACTCATATTCGGTAAATTAGTTGCGAAATTCTTCGATTAATTGTGCTCCTCTTTCAGTTTTCACAATTTCCAGTATTTTAACGATCTTTCTTCCCTTTAAAGAGTTTCCTTCATTTTGCCGTGAATCAGGATCAGGAAAAAAATCTTTTAGTATTTGTTAACTTATCAAACAGTTTTATTGACTCGTAATTGATTCTATGAAGGGGAAGATCTTTACCAAGAAAGTATTCCAAATCATCTACAGTCATCTGAAATTTGTTAAACAGTTATCGGGCACATCTTCCTTATCACAAGCATTTTTTGGACTTTTCCTATCTTCAAAGTTAATTTGTTCATCCAATACGGACAAAGCTACTAGTTTATCCCCTAAATACCATAAGTGATTTATAAATTTTCCAATCACTGCTTCTGCTGCATGTCGTCATTTTGTACGCTGCTAGTTTTTCAGACATATTATATTATTCAAAGGAGCCTCCATTGGGTTGCTGCAAAAAACCATATCTTCATACAGCATTTAATTGTAAAACAGCTTTGTAAAACAGCATTGAAGGGCTTTGTTTTCATGTAAGGTCAATTTAAATTGTTTCCTAAATATAAAAAATTTCAAACAAAAATTCCTTTTGCCACCTATGTGGCTCAGGGATAAACTCCAGGTTGCCGAAAACATATAACTGTAGGAAGAAATTCACCAGGAAATATTATTACAAGTTATGAGAATTATCTGTAATCTTTCTCAATTCCCCTTTTTACGAACAATAAATAATATGTCATCAACTTTGTCTTCTAGAATTTAAGTGGTATGTGTACTTGATTGAAATGTTATAAGTTCCGAATGATGGAGATCTGTCCACCAAATTTTGAAGCGCTTAAATAATTGAATATCTGATCTAGAACTAAGAAAGGCAAGAACTTCTTTAAGGACACACTCTGCAGTAGGATTTCAAGTGCATGATGACGGTGATCCTAATGTAATATATCACCGTTCAGTTTTTGCTCTAAAAATTGCATGTACAATTCATTGGTATTGCAAGTCGTTGTATCAAACACTACACCTAGAACAGTTAGTAATAAAAAGCTATCATATAAGATATCATAAGCAACTGAAGAAATATCTAAGGAATTCCGTCTAGCTGTTCAGTATTAGGACCTGAAGCTATCACGGTA